>NC_058087.1:126096758-126431391 GCF_014858855.1 Bufo gargarizans | reverse complement strand
AGGGCAAAAATGAAATAACCAGTTATTGTAGTCAAATATACATGAATAGCTCAACCCGACATGTTTTGGAAAGTATCTCTTAACTCTTGTGTTGGATTGGGAATGTATCGCGAGTAAGCGGATGACTTCCAGCGCCCCAATTCCTGATGACATGAGTCGGGGCGTTGGCACTGGAGGCCGTGGACGCGGCTCCAAAGCGAAAGGAGTGCCCTGAGTAGTTGGCTGCGTTGAGGCCCAGTTGTGTGAGGGGTGACCTGACATGGGTCATGAAGGTGGTGGTGGTGAGTACCGAACCATGTAGTGAAGTAGCGGTTGCGAGGGTAGAAACTTGTGACGTTGTCTGTAAGCATCCAGAACCCTGACTGGACACCCTCTGTTGTGCGTGGGGTGATATGAAATGTTGACGGGTAAGTGCTGACTACTCTTGGAGTGAGGTAAGGTCAGGACGTAATGATCCATGTGTTTTGCCAAGTGGGAGACAAGAAGACACGGTGTGGCTTGGGTCGTGTAGGTTGTAGTGAATTCCCCGGGCCTCAGGAACCGTAGAAGGCCAAGTAAATTGCTGTTTTGAGGATGGAGTTGGTATCTGCTTCAGAAGGCTTGGCGTCTAGTAATTCGGATAGTGCCTTGAAAATATGATTGTTAACGGGTAGCCTCTGGGCTGGACGCGCGGGTTCCGTTTTCTGAATACCTCTGAGTATGGTTTTGATTTGGTGAGAGGCCACGCAACTGATGTTATTAGGGGGTAAGATTAGCATGTGGTGTAAAATGCCAGTGAGATAGAGTATGATGGCGTTGTATGACATTTGAGTTTAAGGTGGCAAAAAGAAGCAAACCCCCGAAGAGAAGACATGACAAAGTGGGCGTGATGTTATGCTCCAGGAGGAATCTGACAACCTAGAAATTAAAAGTCAGAGAAAATGATAACGTGAGAGAGACTCTAATGGCGCAAGCCACGCATGCGAGTCACCACAAGATAATTGTATTGCAAGCCACAGATGACCGAGCCATGCGAGCGGGTCTGAAGGCAGAAAAGACATGGAACCTGCTGGTTGTGGGACCACGCAGCCGGCCTCGACTGGCAGAGTTATGTGTGTGGAATTAAAATGGGGAAGCGATACGTGAGAGACTCTAATGGCGGAGCCATGCGTGCGAGACTCTAATGGCGGAGCCATATGTGTGAAAATTGACACGGAGAAGCCATGCGTGAGAGACTCTAATGGCGGAGCCCTGTGTGTAAAATAATACGGAGAAGCCATGCGTGAGAGACTCTAATGGCGGAGCCATGCGTGAGAGACTCTAATGGCGGGGTCGTGTGTGTGAAATTAATACGGAGAAGCCATGCGTGAGAGACTCTAATGGCGGGGTCATGTGTAAGAGACTCTACTGGTGAAGCCATATGTGTGACACCAACGGAGAAGCCATGCGTGAGACTAATGGCGGAGTCATATGTGTAAACTAACACGGCAAAGTGATGCGTGAGAGACTAATGGCGGAGTTATGTATGTAACACTGAAACGGAGAAGCCATGCGTGAGACTAATGCGGAGTCATGTGTGTGACACTAAAATGGAGAAGCCATGCGTGAGAAACTCTAATGGCGGAGTCATATGTGAGAGACTCTAATGGCGGAGTTATTGTGTGAAACCAAAACGGTGAAGTGATGCGAGAGAGTCTCTAATGGCGGAGTTATGTGTGTGAAAGTAACCGGCGAAGTAACGCGTGAGAGACTCTAATGGCGGAGTTATAAGTGTGACCTAGAACGACGAAGTAATGCATGAGAGTCTATAATGGCGGAGAAATGTGTGTAAAACTAAAACGGCGAAGTAATGCGTGAGAGTCTGTAATGGCGGAGAAATGTGTGTGAAACTAAAACGGCGAAGTAATGCGTGAGGGACTCTAATGGCGGAGTTATATGTGAAACACTGAAACGGAGAAGCCATGTGTGAGAGACTCTAATGGCGGAGTTGTATGTGAAACACTGAAATGGAGAAAGCCATGCGTGAGAGACTCAAATGCGGAGTCGTATGTATACAACTGAACCGGAGAAACCATGCGTGAGAGACTAATGGTGGAGTCGTGGGTGCGTGCTAAACCGGAGAAGACACGCGTGGGAGACCAAATGGCGGAGTGCTGTGAGTGAAACTAAACGGAGAAGCCATGCGTGGGCGACTAATGGCAGAATAAAAAAATATATGTATATATTCTTTTTTTTTTTTTCTTTTTGGCCATGGACTATATTGCGGGATTCCCTTTCTTTTATCTGTTTATTTGTTTACTTTGGACCATGGGGCACGCGGGTGATGTGGCGGGTTTGTGTTGGGCGGTCGTGCTGCCTAATTGAGTGTGGGGTAGGAAGCTGACCGCCTGCTCCGGGCTCTGCCGGCAGCTGGTAGAGACGGACAACCCTGGATGCCAGCGGTCCCCCGTACTTAGCCGCGGCCGCATTTTTATTTTTTATTTTTTTTCATGGGGGGTTTCACAGAGATATTAATGTAGCAATGAAACCGGGGGTATTTTTGATTAATAAAAATTTTTTTTTTTTTTTTTTTTTTACATATGGCGGGATTTATTTATTTGTCAGATTTGCTAAAAATGGCCTGGTCCTTGCTGAGGACAGTGCTGAGGAGATCGAGAGTGGACTGTGGTATGAACGTCGGCATGACCTGAGAGGATCATGACGTCAGCAGCAGTGGTGCCACGGCTGTGCGGATGGCGTGCGAAATGATGCCCGTGACGAGGGGGATTTGTTGCGGAACGTGTAATCAGCAGACCGTATATATATATTTTTTTTTTCCTATGGCTTTTTTTTTTTATTTTTTTTTTTCATATGGCGTTTTTTTTTTTTTTTTTTTTTCTATGGCGGGTTTTTATATATTTTTTTCATATGGCGGTTTTTTTTTTTTTTTTTTTTTTTCTTTGGCGGTTTTTTTTTTTTTTTTTTTTTCATTTGGCGTTTTTTTTTTTTTTTTTTTTCTATGGCGGGTTTTTATATATTTTTTTTCATATGGCGGTTTTTTTTTTTTTTTTTTTTTTTCTATGGCGGGTTTTTTTTTTTTTTTTTTTTCATATGGCGTTTTTTTTTTTTTTTTTTTCATATGGCGGGTTCTTTGGTGATTGTGTGATGCGTTTTGAATGGTGTGGATTTTATTGTGGTGGATTTGTTTATACATTGATGTTGGCATGGCGGGTGTGTTCCCTGATGCAAGCTCTTGTGATGATGACTTGCGCCCCCCCTGAATGCGCTGCCTGCTGGGGGGGGAGCGGTAGCTGGATCTGTGGTGCTGGTGCAGGGGTCATGACGTGAGCAGCAGTGGTGCGAAATGAGCCCCCGTGACGTGGAGGAAGGTGTGATTCGCAGACCGTGTTTTTTTTTTTTTTTTTGCCAGGACTATATGGCGGGTTTCTCTTCTATGACACTGAGGAAAATTTTATTTTTATTTTTTTTATGTGGCGGGTTTTTTTGTTTTTCCATATGGCGTTTTTTTTTTTTTTTTTTTTTTTTTTTTTCTTCTTCATGTGGCGGGGTTTTTTTTCTTTTTTTTTTTTCTTTTTCCATATGGCGGGTTTATTTTTATTTTATTTATTTTTTTATTTTTATTTTTTTTTATTTTTCGGTTTCTATTTTCCCATGCGGGTTGTTCTGGTGGTTTGTGTGAAGCGTTTTGAAGGTTTTTATTGCGGTGGATTTTGGTATATGGATGTGGCGCCCCCCTCCTGAATGTGCTGGCTGATGGAGGGGAGCGGTAGCTGAATCTTGTGGTGCTTGGTGCAGGGGTGCATATGCGGCACCCCTCGGCTCCCCCCCCCCCCGCACAGCGCAGGCGCGCGGCACCCGGCCGGCCGCCGGTCACCGCGCATGCGCCGCGGCCGCGCACGCGTCGCGCCCCCGCCGCGCATGCGCAAACCGGGCGTCGGGACGCGGCGGACGCCATTGGCAGCGCGGCAGGAGGACGGAGACGCGGGGAAGAGAGGGACCATGGCACTGGTGTAGTGTGTGGAGGGGGAGCGTGGAGCGGCCGGGTTGCGGCGAGCAACTGGTGACGGTGAGAGGGCGGGCGTGCCGCTGAGCTGGGCGAGGGGAACAACTTATTTCCAACAAAAGTAACAGAATGGTCCGCAGCAAGTGACAGTATGACACATATGTATATTTGTGTGTGAGGGGAAGGAAAGTGTGGGATGATGGTGAGGAGGGGAACGGCGTTGGTGGCTGCCATGGGAACCTGGTACAACGTGTTTGGCAGCGCTGGGAGTGGGGATGTGGTGTGGTGACCGTGTGCATGCATGATCGGAAAACGTAGCAAACATGAAACCGTGACTTGGAGTGAAACTGTGACATGGTTTGACAAGGAAAAGGTGAAATGAACGAGCTGGTACAGGGGCAGCCGTGAGGCCCTGTGCTGTACCGTATGACAAGACTCACAGTTTAACGGGCAAAACGGGACCCGCAAGGAACCAGGTGAAGTCGGACGGATGGAACCGGAAAGCTCCAAATCCTGGACCCGCAAGCAACGAACCTCAGAAAAAAACAGCAACTCGTAAGTAACCTCTCAGTTAACTCCACAAGTAACTCTCTCTCTCTCTCTCAAAGCTCAGACCTCGGACGGTGCAGGAGCCAGGTAAAGGGGGTGCCCTAAATAGGCTGGAGGCGGACCTCAGCCCCTCCCACAAATCCAGGCAAACTGCCTTCACACATATATTTATACACACATTTTATATTTTTATAGACTTTAGGCTATCAGATTTTATCAAATCTACTTTTCATCTATAGGCTCTATTATCTATGTAACTACCATTCATGTACCAGTACTTTTATGCTCCTCTTATAAGAAGAATATTTTCCTATAGAGCTATTAACTAGGACCAGGTGATATTGACAAAGAAGGATTGATTACACATCATCACTATTATATCCCTTATAAATCGTCATGATTCTCTTGTTATATTGTATTATATTGTTTCACCACTTCTTCTGTCTGTGGATATACTATTCCGATAGAATATGTACTATATATTATCTATTTATTTATCAATGTTTTTTTATATACTATTATATATTACCATTTTATAGTGACCTTCTTTAAGAAATTACCGTTTTAGAATATTGAGATTTGTGATATTTTTATACATATACCACAGGTTTTAGGCCATTAGGTTTTATCTGATCTACCGACTATCTACGCTGGAACGCATATCGGAACTGACGTAGCGTCATGCTGGCCACAGTGCGTTCCAAGCTGAGGCGCAGACCGGAGGTGACATCATTTCCATCACGCTGCGATACACGCTGGAGTGTGGACCAGAAATGACATCACTTCTTCTACTTCTCCATCTGTCTTCTTGCGTTCTGCGCTGGAACACGGACCGGAAGTGATGTGACTTCCTCTATTTTTGGCGCTCTGTTATGTTTAAATACCAGACAATGTTGTAATGTGTTTATTCTCCTGATGAAGGGAATCTTGTAGACCCCGAAACGCATTAAGCCTGCACTCTACCCATACACTGTGCAAATTAAAGGATATTGACCAGAATTACCACGCGTGTCTGCAGTTAATTCCGGATACTCTACGGGCGACCCAGGCGCAGGAGAAAGCGGAGTGGGTGTCTTGATCTTTATTCATTGTTTTTACTCTAACGTTTTCATCTAACGTATGTAGTACACGATTTTATTATATTCTATAATACCATCATCATTTGATGAGTGGACTATTCTATTTAAAGGTATATATGTTTTCACTATACTGTTATTGACTATAAGGGCAATGAATTGAAAATTTCCCATAATCAACCACTGATTACTATTTAGTGGGATAAGATTACTTTTTCATAGGTGTGATGAATACCACCCCTCGTGCCTGCTGACGTCAACCACGTCGAGCTCACGAGACCTGGTATGATCACAGGGTTTACCAAAAACGTGAAGTTACGCCCTCCAGAGGAGCACGTAAGGTCAGGCTGGTATAGTTTACACACACACCTCCTGTCCATGCGGGCACAGAGAGGCAACAAGCTGAGAGAGCCTTTTCACTGCCACAGTGAAAACAGCACACACTCAGCCCGGGTAACTGCCACCAGTTTCTCGTTTGATATAAGCCCGGTCCGCTAACAAGATTATATAGGGTCAGAAACCAACCCGCGGTAGCTTATAACTAGGCCAAAACACGGACGTGGGGATTCGTGATCGAGATACAAGATAGCACAAGATTAAATTATAGATTTAATCGCTGTAAGAGCACACTAGATATAACACAATATACACAGACAATATATACAGTGGTCTGAGGTTACAGATACAGATTATATGGGTACAACAGGGTTAAGCAGTGTAAAAGTAAGTTACCAAGTATGATGAAAGTTCCTTGTGATGTCCTGAGCTGGAGTCCACACGAAGGGCTGTGATCTCCTGCTATTTCCTGGGTCCCTCTAAACACATGTGTAGGATGTGACCCCTCTTCAGAGAAAGACCGCGCCTACTTGCTGGCACCAGGCTTTTAACCTGTAGCTGGCCCATCCCCTGACGGTGAATGACCCACAAAACCCTTTAGGGTTCATAGCTCCAGACCAGAGGGTCACAGGGAGATGGTTCTGGGACTAATGGACCTGCCTGGGTTCCGGCTACAAGTAGAGCCCAAACCTGGTACCGGTAGGTGGATTCTATGGGGAGATATGGGTATCTCCCTACCCCGACTGGGTATGAGTAAACAAAGACCATGGGACCGTACCTCGTGGCCACCGGGACACAAATATGTATCCGGTTTGCGCCTGCGATGGGCGGGCGCTTCATAATTCCTTATGAGAGGTAGGTGCCAATATGTCTAGGAAATCTCATTGATCCGGGCAAGAGCAGATACCCCCTGCTGAGAGTTTTCCTGCCGGATTCAGGTGGCTCCAAACTGGTGCCTGGAGGTGTAAACTTCTCCTTGAAGCTTGGACCCCCTGGGGCATCTTCCTGGCCCACTGACACTCAGATGGCTGGAGGGGGGGGGGGGGAACTTATTTTGCATATACACTGAATCATGCCAAGAGGTGCATAAAATTACAATCAGGGCTGGGGGGCTTTGAAGCAGGGAAATCCTGTGGATTTTCCGTACCTCTGCTAACTGTCAGCAAATGGGGGGTGTGAGGACAGGGCTGACAGTAAATATTAATCCATATTCCTCACACCTCCCCCTTTTAGAGAGCGCCAGGGGGCAGCACATTCTTGTGTTCCCCCGTGCACCCATCCGCGCCCTCTCCTTGTTGGGATAGCCCATCAGCGTTCCCGCGGTCACGGCCCCTTTTGTGGCGAATGGTCAAGTGATACTGCTGGAGAGCTAGGCTCCAGCGTAGCAGCCTCCCATTCGTCCCGGATATGGTCTTTAACCAGCTGAGGGGGTTGTGGTCAGTCTCCACCGTGAAGCGGCGCCCGTATAAATACGGCTGCAACCGTTGCAGTGCCCAGACAATTGCCAGGCACTCCTTCTCCATTGTGGAGTACGCCACCTCCCTCGGCAGGAGCTTCAGGCTCAGGTACAGAACGGGGTGTTCCTGGCCCATAGTGTCAACCTGGCTGAGTACGGCACCGAGGCCGAAATCACTGGCGTCAGTCTGCACTATAAACGGCAGCGTGAAGTCAGCCGTCTGTAGTAGAGGGAAGCTCGAGAGGGCGGCCTTCAGCGCTCGGAAGGCCGTCTCGCAGTCGTTCGTCCAATCGACTGCGGAGGGCAGCTTCTTCTTGGTGAGATCCGTCAAGGGCTTCGCCAGGCTACTATAGTGGGGGACGAACCTCCTATAGTACCCGGCGGTGCCCAGGAAGGACATCACCTGTTTCTTGGTCCTGGGGGTGGGCCAGGATGCGATAGCATCCACTTTCCCAGGCTCTGGCTTAAGGGTCCCCCCGCCTACCTGGTGCCCCAGGTAGTGGACCTCGCTCATGCCCAGCTGGCACTTTTCCGGCTTGATGGTCAAGCCTGCCTGGTGGATCCGCCCCAGCACCTGCGTCAGGTGCTGTAGGTGATCCTCCCAGGTGGGACTGAAGACGGCAATGTCATCCAGGTACGCGGCCGCGTACTTTTCATGTCCCTTAAGCAGCGTGTTGACCTTCCGCTGAAAAGTGGCAGGGGCATTCTTCATGCCGAACGGCATTACTGTGGATTCGTACAATCCAAAGGGGGTGATGAAGGCAGAGTGTTCCCGCACCTCCGGGGTCAGGGGAATCTGCCAGTACCCCCGGCTCAGATCCATGATGGTCAGGTACCGGGCCCCGGCCAACTGATCGAGCAGGTCATCGATGCGGGGCATAGGGTACGCATCGGTGACCGAGACAGCGTTGAGTCCCCTGTAGTCCACGCAGAACCGGGTGGTCCGGTCCTTCTTTGGGGCGAGGACCACAGGCGAGGCCCAAGCGCTGTTGGATGCCTGGATGACCCCCAGCTTCAGCATCTCGTCAATCTCCTGGCGCATGTGCTTCTGCACCTCCAAGAAAACTCGATATGCTGAACGCCGGATTGGGGGGTGATCCCTAGTGTCCACGTGATGGACAGCCAACTCTGTCCTTCCGGGCTTGTTGCTGAACAACTCCTGGAAGGGGTGCAGGGTGGCCCACAGCTGGGACCGTTGGTCCGTCAAGAGCTGTTGGCCCACCTCCACATCCTCGATGGACCCACCCGCCTTCACCTGGGTGAGCATGTCCAGGAGGGTTTCCTCCTCCCCCTCCTCGGGGAGGTTGCAGACAGGGAGGGCACATTCCCCCCTCTCATGATGGGCCTTCATCATGTTCACGTGGAAGGCCTTCCGCCTTCCTCGGGCGTGGTCCAGGGTGACCAGGTACATCACGGCATTGAGGCGCTGATGCACGAGGTACGGGCCTTCCCAGGCCGCCTGAAGCTTGTCCTGAGGTACGGGGACCAGTACCCATACCTTCTGACCCACCTGGTAGGTCCTCTCACAAGCGTTCTGGTCATACCATCGCTTCTGGTCGGCCTGGGCCCGCTCCATATTATCGTGCACCAGCTGCGACAAGGCCTGCATCTTGTTCCGGAAGCGCATGACATACTCGACGACCGACACTCCAGGGGTGACTACCTCTCCCTCCCAGGCCTCTTTCACCAGAGCCAGGGGCCCCCGCACACGTCGCCCGTACAGGAGCTCGAAGGGGGAGAACCCCGTGGAGGCCTGTGGGACCTCTCGGTAAGCAAACAGCAGATGTGGGAGGTACCGCTCCCAGTCACGCCGTGGGAGTCGACCAACATCCTAAGCATCTGCTTTAAGGTGCCATTAAATCATTCACACAGGCCGTTTGTCTGTGGGTGGTACGGGCTGGTCACCAGATGTTGCACCTGTGTTTGCCTACAGAGGGACTCCATCAATTGCGACATGAACTGGGTCCCCCGGTCGGTGAGCATTTCCTGGGGAAAGCCCACTCTGGAGAAAATCTCCAGCAAAGCAGTAGCCACCTTGTCGGCCCGAATGGATGACAAGGCTACCGCCTCCGGGTACCTGGTGGCATAGTCTACTACCGTCAATATGAAGCGTTTCCCGAAGCTGCTGGGAATGGACAGCGGTCCAATTAGATCCACAGCCACCCTCCTGAAAGGCTCTTCAATTATGGGCAGCGTTACCAGTGGGGCTTTGGGGCGTCGCCCCGCCTTCCCCACCCGCTGGCAGGTGTCACATGAACGGCAGTAGGCAACCACATCAGCCCCCATCTTTGGCCAGTAGAAATGCTGGGCTAATCTGGCCCTTGTCTTAGCGATCCCTAGGTGTCCAGCCATCGGAATCTCATGTGCAACCTGCAACAACTCCGTCCTGAACTGATAGGGTACCACTAGCTGTCGGTCCCTAGGCCACGCCTCCTGTGAGCCCGGCTGGACCGTGACCCGGTACAGCCGTCCTTGGTCCCAGACCATCCGCTTGAGGTCTGAGGCCGAGGGCGGCTGTTTCGCTTGCTCCTTGAGAGCGTTCAGGCTGGCGTCAGCCGCTAACGCTGCCTGAAACTCCTGACTGGACGTGGCCAGAATAGACGAGACTGCCACGTCCCCTGTCAGGTCCCTGGGACCTGTCTCCTGGCCTCCCTCTGACTCGGCAGCCACTTGGTCGGAAGGGGGAAAGCCATCAGACCCCTGAGGGGCCCCTAGGGCCCCAGCACTCCCACTGCGCGTGACAGCAGCTATGGCCGCTGCCCCTGCTGGTAGTGCCTGCTTTCCCTCGGCTCCTGACCAAGTCGCCAGTCCAGACGGACTAACCTGGCCTTCTGACATCCCAGTGGGGGAGGAACCATGCACTGAGAGTTCACCTGGCAGTCCTACTTCTCCTAGGACAGCCCTGACCTCATTTGCATCCTCCCCCCTGCAGCTGTCTGCCCCCTGCTTTTCCCCCCAGTCACCACACTGGAGGACAACAGGGTCCAGCAGGCTTGCTGGCTACACCCTGGGGCTTCAGCCCAGCTGGCAGGAATGACCCCCTCTCCACTGAGGGGAGAGGCACACATCACATCCCCCACCTCCCCATCAACAGGCATAATGGGTACATTCACAGTATTATCAGGGGGGGACATTACATCACCTTCTGGGGATTCGGACCTTGGGGTGTCAGCGGCCACTTACTTAGACACAAGCCGGCCCAGGTCCGTCCCCAGCAAAACACTGGCAGGGATATTTGCGGATACCCCCACCTCCCTTACTCCTCGACCGGCGCCCCAGTCCAGATAGACCTTGGCGACGGGCAGCGACGGTTCCACTCCTCCAATCCCGGACACAGTGAGGGATCTCCCGGGCAGTAAATCATGGGGTGCCACCAGTTCAGGCCGTACTAGTGTCATTTCAGCGCCGGTGTCTCTAAGTCCCATGGCCACGGCCTGGCCCACGGTGACCGGTTTAACATTGTCAAGGGACCTCCCACCACCCCCACCCACACACAACACAGTGGATGGTTTCCGGGTTGATGACTGGGACGGATCCCTCGGGCGCTGGGGACACATGGCTTTGAAGTGTCCTGGCTGCTTACACAGGTGACAAAGTCGGGGTTCCCCCACCGACGTGGAAAGTGCAGCAGGGGCCGGTTCCCACTTGGGCCTAGGGGCAGGGGTAGCAGGTGCAGCGTGCGTCTTACCCCCTCTCCAGCCAACAGGTTTCCGGGCCTCTGAAGTCCTGTTGTTGGTGTATTCATCGGCCAGGGCTGCTGTTGCGGAGGCCCCCTTTGGCTTCCGGTCACGGAGGTACTGTTGGAGATTCTCTGGGCAGTTCCACAAGAACTGTTCTGTGGCGATGAGCTCCTTCAGCTGCTGGACGGTGCTGAGCTCCAATCCTGTGGTCCATTGGTCGACCGCTCTCAGCAAGGCCCGCATGTGATCGGCCCAGCTCTGGGTAGAACCCCGGTGCAAATTCCTGAGCCTTTTCCGGTACGACTCAGGGGTTAAGTTATACTGCCTGACCAGAGCCTGTTTGATGTCCTCGTAGCTAAGGATGGTCTCGCTGGGCAGGTACCCGAAGATTTCAAGGGCTTTTCCCCAGAGCCGTGGCGTGAGGAATCTGACCCACTGGTCCTCTGGCAGCTGGTATTGATGGCAGGCTGTCTCAAATGCCAACAAAAAGGTGTCCAGATCCCCATCTTTGTCCAGTAGGGGAAAGTCCTCCGCCCGCAGTTTGGGAATCCGGACCTCTGGAGACTCACATTGGGCTGGGGAGGGCTGCTGGAATTGAAGCTTCAGCTGGAGCATTTGTAGCTGGTGCTCACGCTCGGCCTGGGCTTGCTCGCGATGCTCTGCAGCCTCTGCTTGCTCGCGACGCTCTGCAGCCGCCAGTAGGAGCTCAGAGGCTGCCTGGTCTCCAGCCTGGAGACGGTCCATGGCAGCTTGTAGGAGAGCAGCTGAGCCAGCTTGGCTGGGGGGATGGGCAGGTGGAGTGAGGCCCACCGCGGACCTCACTTCTGGCGACTGGCTCCTTGGGGAGCTTTGGCTGTGCTCCCCCTCGCCTTCCACCTCCTCTCCGCCCCCCAATTAAAGCATTGGCCATCTCCTTCGATTTGCTCCTTGTGATACAGGCCTGCATCGCAACGGATGGTCACTGACACCACTGCAACCTGATGCACACACACCTTATTGTATCTGCACTCAGACTGTCTAGTGTTGAGCTGATCTTAAGACTCCAGCAGCAAGAGCTACTGCTGGTCATCTTTAGTGTCTGGGAGTATGGGTCTCACACTCAAACACACTAGTATCTCGATCCCACTTTTCTGCCACCAATATGTGATGAATACCACCCCTCGTGCCCGCTGACGTCAACCACGTCGAGCTCACGAGACCTGGTATGATCACAGGGTTTACCAAAAACGTGAAGTTACGCCCCCAAGAGGAGCACGTAAGGTCAGGCTGGTATAGTTTACACACACACCTCCTGTCCACCTCCTGACGTAAGGTCAGGCTGGTATAGTTTACACACACACCTCCTGTCCACGCCACAGTGAAAACAGCACACACTCAGCCCGGGTAACTGCCACCAGTTTCTCGTTTGATATAAGCCCGGTCCGCTAACAAGATTATATAGCGTCAGAAACCAACCCGCGGTAGCTTATAACTAGGCCAAAACACGGACGTGGGGATTCGTGATCGAGATACAAGATAGCACAAGATTAAATTATAGATTTAATCGCTGTAAGAGCACACTAGATATAACACAATATACACAGACTGAGGTCTGAGGTTACAGATACAGATTATATGGGTACAACAGGGTTAAGCAGTGTAAAAGTAAGTTACCAAGTATGATGAAAGTTCCTTGTGATGTCCTGAGCTGGAGTCCACACGAAGGGCTGTGATCTCCTGCTATTTCCTGGGTCCCTCTAAACACATGTGTAGGATGTGACCCCTCTTCAGAGAAAGACCGCGCCTACTTGCTGGCACCAGGCTTTTAACCTGTAGCTGGCCCATCCCCTCCCTGCCTCAGGGAGGGGTCAACTCCCCCTCTTCTGGGCTGACGGTGAATGACCAACAAAACCCTTTAGGGTTCATAGCTCCAGACCAGAGGGTCACAGGGAGATGGTTCTGGGACTAATGGACCTGCCTGGGTTCCGGCTACAAGTAGAGCCCAAACCTGGTACCGGTAGGTGGTTTCTATGGGGAGATATTGGTATCTCCCTACCCCGACTGGGTACGAGTAAACAAAGACCATGGGACCGTACCTCGTGGCCACCGGGACACAAATATGTATCCGGTTTGCGCCTGCGATGGGCGGGCGCTTCATAATTCCTTATGAGAGGTAGGTGCCAATATGTCTAGGAAATCTCATTGATCCGGGCAAGAGCAGATACCCCCTGCTGAGAGTTTTCCTGCCGGATTCAGGTGGCTCCAAACTGGTGCCTGGAGGTGTGAACTTCTCCTTGAAGCTTGGACCCACCCCCTGGGGCGTCTTCCTGGCCCACTGACACTCAGATGGCTGGGGGGTGGAAACTTATTTTGCATATACACTGAATCATGCCAAGAGGTGCATAAAATTACAATCAGGGCTGGGGGGCTTTGAAGCAGGGAAATCCTGTGGATTTTCCGTACCTCTGCTAACTGTCAGCAAATGGGGGGGGGGGTGAGGACAGGGCTGACAGTAAATATTAATCCATATTCCTCACAATAGGTACTTGGCGCCATTGACAGGTTTCTTTTTTTCCTCCTTATCCACTTTTGCACCATGTCCACGTAGGAATATTCTTATTTGGACTATATACCTGTGGCAGCCTATACTTCCGCAGTTACCAACTACACCTAGAAGTATTATACACGGTCCTTCCTTTGGCACCCTGCCAGGATACCCCAGACCCTTTTTTTAAAAAAAAGGGCCTGTGACTAATCCCCTCTCTTTTTTTCTCCTCTAGTCCCTGTACAACTCAGACAACATGGTTCCAAGCAGCGACCTGGAAGTCCAAGATGCATCCAGACATCATCCCCATGGTGTTTCCGATCCTTTTCGGTGGTGTTTCTGTCACTTTCTGACCTTTTCCAATGGACCAGGTACCCTCCCCTCTTCAGAGTAGGGGGTGCCTGGTTGTCTCCCATTGACTTCCATTATACTCAGGTGCTCGGCCGAGCACACGATTATAACAATGTGTTTGGTCTGAACACCCGAATATTTTGGTGCTCGATCATCACTAGTGCTCTACTTTGATTTTCACTGATTTGCCTATTTTCACATAAAATGACCTTGATACTGCCTACTAACATGCTCTCATTTGTTTAATGGCATTTGTGGCTTACTTTATTGAGATTTCTATTATTTGTACATGCACAGAATTTCTGGTTTATATTTAGGACGGTATGATCCCCATTCACATATTGCTATTATTATGACAGTGGTTTGTACACTGTAACATTGTTTGTTATATTTCTAATCCAAACCTGTATTCCATGGCCACACACAATTCGTATCTGCCAATTTGTCATGAATAATTAGCATAAGTAGCCTACAATGGAATATATATTCATTTTCAACAAAATATAATGTATAATGTTTTCAGCAAGCATTGTAATTGTAGTGCTAAAGGTAATCCTGGGGAAAGCTCCATCCCTGTCTTATCTGTATGAATAAATAATGTACTTATTTATTTAGGTTTACAAATGGTATCACTACTCTTTACATATTCCCATTTATATAATGTTTCATTTCAGTGACTTCATTCTGTTAAACTACTATTATTATTGTGCTTAATGTTTTGTAAAGGACAGTTTATTATTATAAAATAGGTCATGGATAATACTCTGACATTTACTGTAGAAACAAATACTCTTTGACATGTAGTAGAGCATTGTACAGATGAGTACTTCCTTACCTCTTCTCTTGGCTGGGTATGTCCTGATATGCGTATGATGATAGGACATCAATATCAGATTGGCGGGGGTCTAACTCCCTGACCCCCCCCCCTTCAGCTGTTTGAAGAAAAAGCAGTGCTCATACCAGCTCTACCTTCTCTGCTGTTTTTACCTTCTTGCCACAGCAGTTGTAATGGTGAGCAGGTGTAATTACAGTATGACATCCCCATTCACTTTTATGGGGCAGTTCTGTCCTGTTCCAGTCCATACTACAGATCTGTCCCACTGAAGTGAATAGGGACACCATACTTATAATTACACCTGCTCATCACTGCAATCACTACAGAGCAGAGAAGGCAGAGCTCATATGAGCGCTGCCTTCTCTTCAGAAAGCTGATTGTCAGGGGTGCCAGGAGTTAGACCCCCACCAATCTGATATTGATGACTTATCCTGAGGATAGATCATCAATAGTTAAAAGCAAACATTCCCTTTAACTGTGTGCAGCTACTATGTTAAGTTGCCACATTTCCTAAATGGTAGGTGTATGAGTGCCATCAGTAAATAGCACCTGTGTTTGCGCCTCTATTTACTGTAAAATAGTGACATGGCTGCATCCTATAGTATCAATAAGAATGGTCTCTTTCTTTAACAGATTTTTTAGTAGGCAGTTTGCTATGTCAATAAAAGATAGATACATGGAAATACAGTATAAACCTTAATAAGGTGTTTTGGGTTTATTATTAGTGTTGATTGAGCACCAAAGTGCTCGTGTAGAACACTTTGCAATGCTCGGGTGTTCTACTGAGCACTCAAACACAATGGTAGAACCCCAGGCACCTTCTGCTCTGAAGAGGGGAGGGTGTTGGGACTCTAGTTGGGCTTTGGAGTCCCTGCTCTGACTTCATATATAGCTATGTCCATATATGCAGCCAGTGCTTAGGGACACCCCAGTGTATTTAAATCTAATTTAGCCTGTATTTGAGAAAAAGTTTCTGCCTGGATTTGAACTCACAACCTTTTGTATTAGAGGCAAGGCACTAGAGGCAAGGCACAAAAAATAATAAATAATAATAAAAAAAATAATAATAAATATATATATATATATATATTTATATATATATATATATATATATATACTGTATAGACCAAAAGTTTGGACACACCTTCTCATTCAAAGAGTTTTCTTTATTTTAATGACTATGAAAATTGTACATTCACACTGAAGGTATCAAAACTATGAATTAACACATGTGGAATTATATACTTATCAAAAAAGTATGAAACAGTAGCCACCTTTTGCTTTGATTACTGCTTTGCACACTCTTGGCATTCTCTTGATGAGCTTCAAGAGGTAGTCACCTGAAATGGTTTTCACTTCACAGGTGTGCCCTGTCAGGTTTAATAAGTGGGATTTATTGCCTTATAAATGGGGTTGGGACCATCAGTTGCGTTGTGGAGAAGTCAGGTGGATACACAGCTGATAGTCCTACTGAATAGACTGTTAGAATTTGTATTATGGCAAGAAAAAAGCAGCTAAGTAAAGAAAAACGAGTGGCCATCATTACTTTAAGAAATGAAGGTCAGTCAGTCCAAAAAATTGGGAAAACTTTGAAAGTGTCCCCAAGTGCAGTCACAAAAAACATCAAGCGCTACAAAGAAACTGGCTCACATGCGGACCGTCACAGGAAAGGAAGACCAAGAGTCACCTCTGCTGTGGAGGATAAGTTCATCCGAGTCACCAGCCTCAGAAATCGCAGGTTAACAGCAGCTCAGATTAGAGACCAGGTCAATGCCACACAGAGTTCTAGCAGCAGACACATCTCTAGAACAACTGTTAAGAGGAGACTGTGTGAATCAGGCCTTCATGGTAGAATATCTGCTAGGAAACCACTGCTAAGGACAGGCAACAAGCAGAAGAGACTTGTTTGGGCTAAAGAACACAAGGAATGGACATTAGACCAGTGGAAATCTGTGCTTTGGTCTGATGAGTCCAAATTTGAGATCTTTGGTTCCAAACACTGCGTCTTTGTGCGACACAGAAAAGGTGAACGGATGAACTCTACATGCCTGGTGCCCACCGTGAAGCATGGAGGAGGAGGAGGTGTGATGGTGTGGGGGTGCTTTGCTAGTGACACTGTTGAGGATACTGAACCAGCATGGCTACCACAGCATCTTGCAGCAGCAGGCTATTCCATCTGGGTTGGTGTTTAGTTGGTCCATCATTTATTTTTCAACAGGACAATGACCCCAAACACACCTCCAGGCTGTGTAATGGCTATTTGACCATGAAGGAGAGTGATGGGGTGCTGCGCCAGATGACCTGGCCTCCACAGTCACCGGACCTGAACCCAATCGAGATGGTTTGGGGTGAGCTGGACCGCAGAGTGAAGGCAAAAGGGCCAACAAGTGCTAAGCATCTCTGGGAACTCCTTCAAGACTGTTGGAAGACTATTTCAGGTGACTATGTCTTGAAGCTCATCAAGAGAATGCCAAGAGTGTGCAAAGCAGTAATCAAAGCAAAAGGTGGCTACTTTGAAGAACCTAGAATACGACATATTTTCAGTTGTTTTACACTTTTTTGTTATGTATATAATTCCACGTGTTAATTCATAGTTTTGATGCCTTCAGTGTGAATCTACAATTTTCATAGTCATGAAAATAAAGAAAAAAATTTGAATGAAAAGGTGTGTCCAACTTTTGGTCTGTACTGTATATATAAAAAATATATATATATTAAGTTTAGCCTCTATTTCTAAAAAGGTTTGTGACAGGATTTGAATTACACTATATAGCTGCATAGCCAGTCACAAAAAAATAAAATAAAACATGAGACTTCTACTGTATAGGTCTCAGTAGTAGTGCAGTACAGTAGAAGTATCATTTTTTTAACGTATACAGCTATTTAGTGTAGTGGTTAAAGTTCTGGGCTATGATGCGAAAGCTGTGAGTTCAAATCCTGTCAAAAACTTTTTCAGAAGTAGAGGCTAAATTAGATTTATATATTTTATATTTTTTTTTAGTAATTGTAAAAATGTATGGCACAAAATAAATGTGTAATTATAAAAAAAAAAAAAAATATATATATATATATATTGTAGGAGAGTCCCCGGAATAATAATGGACGGACGATACGTGCCACCAGAGGTCCTGGCCTCGGTGGAGTAAGAACCGGATCATTGCGGTTACAGCGGCGAATGCTGCTGGCGCAGCGTGTCCGGGCCGGTTCTTACTGGGATCAGGTAAAGAGTGGGGGGGGTGCCTGTTCCCGACGGCCAGCCCAGGTTTTTGGTGGAGCTGGGCCTTTAAAGAACCCAGCCTGCTGATGATGGGGGTGGGGTGTGTCTTGCTGTGCTGGAGATTTCCAGAGACAGAGTGAGTGCTGATGAAGGAGAGTCTGGGCGCAACACACATTGAAGGATAGCCCTGGGACCTGTGGTGCTACAAGCCGAAGGGGCTCTGGCCTGAGGGAGACAAAGGCAGATAGCCTAGAAGCCTGCAGAACTGCTGTGGTCTGTCCAAAACAAGGTGACTCAAACCTGCTGTTTATTTTCTATGGAAGGACTTTTGTTCTATGCACTATGTGGATATGCACCTGTGGGGTCTGCACATTGCCTGTTATGCCGTTGGTGTGAATAAAGTCAGTGTATCACAAAGACTGTCTATGATTGCCTCAATACTGCCGCCGCTACCGTAGCCTACCACGAGCACATCCCCACAATATAATATATATATATATATATATATATATATATAATCATATTTCTGATATATATATGAATGCATAATATGTGGGAAACTACAACTGAAGTTTTAGCCATAATATATTTACATATATTAGAATATATTATCTATTCTAAATATATAATAATGTGTGTAAATATATTATGGCTAAAAACTTTTATATATATATATATATATATATATATATATATCTCAAATATGTTTTACTTATATTTACCTGGATTGTCCAGCTACTCTCTAGTGAGATCTGACATTAAGCCTGGAGCGATACCACTGCATACTATCCAATGCCCATCAATTATTGTGTACATTTGCTTTTTGTTAGAATTTGACATGTGTATAGTGATTGAATGATGTCAGACTGCTGCCTACCTTTCCAGCACTGCCCACATTTGACAGAACATTGGCCAACACCCTAACTGGTCTTCTCAGCAGCTGCAATGGTTTACAAGGAAAGTTGGCAATGGCAGGAGTGAAAACAAAACTTTATACAATAAAGCTTGAGCATTCATTTGTGTATAACCTTAATGTTTAACATTTATTTAAGGTGATGTGACAAGTAGCTGTTTTCTTGTAGAGATGTCGCAAACATAAAATTTTCCGTTCGCGAACGGTGAACACAAACTTTCGCAATTGTTCACGAACGGGCGAACCGCCATTGACTTCAATGGGCAGGCAAATTTTAAAACCCACAGGGACTCTTTCTGGCCAAAATAGTGATGGAAAAGTTATTTCAAGGGGACTAACACCTGGACTGTGGCATGCCGGAGGGGGATCCATGGCAAAACTCCCATGGAAAATTATGTAGTTGACGCAGAGTCTGGTTTTAATCCATAAAGGGCTTAAATCACTTAACATTCCTAAATTGCTTGGAATAACGTGCTTTAAAACATCAGGTATGATGTTGTATTAATCAGGTAGTGTAATGGTTACGCTCACTTCTCAGTGACAGACCAAACTCCCTGTTTAGCGCACCGCAAACAACCGCAAACAGTCTATTTGCACAACCGCAAACTCCCCATTTGCACAAGGTTGGATACCAAGCTAGCCATGTCCCATTCCTTGTCCTTACTGATGTCATTGAAGGTCTCTTCCTCCACCCAGCCACGTACAACACCAAGGGTCCCCGAAAGGTGACAACAAGCCCCCTGGGACGCCTGCTGTGTTTGGTCTTCCACCTCCTCAAAGCCACCTTCCTCCTCTGACTCCTCTTCTTTAGACTCCTCTCTCTGCATTGCCTCTCTCTGCGTTATTATAAGGTGTGTTAAGTAGTACTATTCCTATCAGGGGGCATGCATATGGCATCGATTTTAGGAACCGGGAGATGGAAAAAGATGCTTGGTCGGTCCTTCTACTTCAAATTTGGGGCACTGCGCGTGCAATCGAATGTGCCACCAGATATGAGTGGCGTGTTAAGTAGTACTATTCTTATCAGTTCAATCCCTGTTACATCCCCGATCAGGGGACGTGTATATGGCATTGATTTTAGGAACCGGGAGATGAAAAAAGATGCTTGGTCGGTCCCCTTAATTCCAATTTGCACTGCGCGTGCGCTGTGTGATGTACTGTGCAATCCCAATATGTGTTGTGTGTTCAGTAGTACTATTCCTATCAGTTTAATCCCTGTTACGTCCCCTATCAGGGGACGTGTATGGAATAGATTTTAGACTACCACAAAGAGTTGTCAATAGTTGACACACTCATGACATAAATTGCATTCCTCTATGCGTAAATCTTGGTGTAGTGATGACTGTGCTCGTGCGAACGTTTGGGAGATTGCAGGCGATGGGGGTTTTCAAAGCCTACAGATGTAGCAACGCTACCACCCCCTTCACAATCGCGAAAGTGAAGAACGATAACGTAAGTAAAAATAGTAACTAAAAAATCAGAATGCAATTCATCTCTATAACCAGCAGATGGCGCATAGAACATTTTAACATATCTACAGATATTTTACAATGATTATACTAACAATTTAACTATTTTTAAATCTATCATTAATCTATTTTATAAACTAATAATTAAATTATTTAGCTATTATTTACCTTTCAGTATATAATTATTTTATTTAAATTATTTATGTTTAAATACCTATTTATAACAAAGCACACAGGCTACATGCCAAAAGCCAGGTATAATGCAAGCCAGCACCTATTCATAAAACAGGTAACTGGGATACCTTACAATGGCAGCCTGGTGCACTATGAGATATTTAAACCCATCCCTCATCTAACTGAGAGTCAGTAAATCTCAAAAAAATGTCTACGAGCTCTTGGATACCTTGGGGGACCATGTACCTAAATCTTTATCATTAGGGTGACAAAATTCTATTTATTTTTTATTTATTTTTTATTGCTAGCTAATTCTTCTCTAACTGTTTAGGACGGCTGTATAAACATTTACGGCTTTCTAATTGTTCTAATATATATTTAATAACCCATCTATGCTGTTTTGTTATGTACACTAATTTGCATAAATATGCATATTAGCCTACTTTCCATTATGAACAGCGCCATCTATTGGATACATAGTCTTATGTCCTACAGTCTGCAGACTATTATCAATTTCCTCATGGACAGCGACATCTATTGGATCCATAGTCTTATGTCCTACAGTCTGCAGACTATTATCTTTTTCCTCATGGACAGCGCCATCTATTGGATAGTCTTATTGCCTGTAGAGATGGGAAGTTCGGATCTTCGATTCATGAATCGAATCTTCAGCTCATTCGCTGAGCTAACAAGAAGCAAGTGAACCGAAGCTTAGGTTGCGCAATGCGCATGCGCAGAAGCTTCGATCCACTTGCCGACTCGACTCTTGGTCTGAGTCAGGAAGTTTATTCTTTAAAACCCTGTGTGTAAGGGTCCATTCACACGTCCGTGGTGTGTTGCGGCCCTGAAAATTGCAGGTCCGCAACACACCCGGCCGGCACCCGCCATAGAAATGCCTATTGTTGTTCGCAGTTGCGGACAAGAATAGGACATGTTCTAACTTTTGCCGAGCTGCGGACCGGAAGTTCGGGGCCGCGCTCCGCAAATGCGGAAGCGGAGAGCACATAATATGCTCTCCGCTTCACGTCCGGGCCCATAGAGAATGAATGGGTCCGCACCCGTTCCGCAAAATTGGGGAACGGGTGCGGACCCTTTTGCGGACTTGTGAATGGAGCCTAAATGTGTAATTACAGACGTGGACAAAATTGTTGGTACCCTTTGGTCAATGAAAGAAAAAGTCACAATGGTCACAGAAATAACTTTAATCTGACAAAAGTAATAATAAATTAAAATTCTATAAATGTTAACCAATGAAAGTCAGACATTGTTTTTCAACCATGCTTCAACAGAATTATGTAAAAAAATAAACTCATGAAACAGGCATGGACAAAAATGATGGTACCCCTAGAAAACACAGAACATAATGTGACCAAAGGGACATGTTAATTCAAGGTGTGTCCACTAATTAGCATCACAGGTGTCTACAACCTTGTAATCAGCCATTGGGCCTATATATATGGCTCCAGGTAATCACTGTGTTGTTTGGTGATATGGTGTGTACCACACTCGACATGGACCAGAGGAAGCAAAGGAAAGAGCTGTCTCAAGAGATCAGAAAGAAAATTATAGACAAGCATGTTAAAGGTAAAGGCTATAAGACCATCTCCAAGCAACTAGATGTTCCTGTGAGTACAGTTGCACATATTATTCATAAGTTTAAGATCCATGGGACTGTAGCCAACCTCCCTGGACGTGGCCGCAGGAGGAAAATTGATGACAAATCTAAGAGACGGATAATCCGAATGGTAACAAAAGAGCCTAGAAAGACTTCTAAAGAGATTCAAGGTGAACTTCATGCTCAAGGAACATCAGTGTCAGATCGCACCATCCGTCGTTGTTTGAGCCAAAGTGGACTACATGGGAGACGACCAAGGAGGACACCATTGTTGAAAACGAATCATAAAAAAGCAAGACTGGAATATGCCAAACTACATGTTGACAAGCCACAAAGCTTCTGGGAGAATGTCCTGTGGACAGATGAGACAAAAATCGAAGTTTTTGCCAAGGCACATCAGCTGTATGTTCACAGACGAAAAAATGAAGCATATCAAGAAAAGAACACTGTCCCTACTGTGAAACATGGAGGAGGCTCTGTTATGTTCTGGGGCTGCTTTGCTGCGTCTGGCACAGGGTGTCTTGAATCTGTGCAGGGTACAATGAAATCTCAAGACTATCAAGGAATTCTAGAGAGAAATGTACTAGCCAGTGTCAGAAAGCTTGGTCTCAGTCGCAGGTCATGGGTCTTGCAACAGGACAATGACCCAAAACACACCGCTAAAAACACCCAAGAATGGCTAAGAGGAAAAAATTGGACTATTCTAAAGTGGCCTTCTATGAGCCCTGACCTCAATCCTATTGAGCATCTTTGGAAGGAGCTGAAACATGCAGTCTGGAAAAGGCACCCTTCAAACCGGACACAACTGGAGCAGTTTGCTCATGAGGAGTGGGCCAAAATACCTGCTGAGAGGTGCAGATGTCTCATTGACAGTTACAGGAAGCGTTTGATTGCAGTGATTGCCTCAAAAGGTTGCGCAACAAAATATTAAGTTAGGGGTACCATCATTTTTGTCCATGCCTGTTTCATGAGTTTATTTTTTTACATAATTCTGTTGAAGCATGGTTGAAAAACAATGTCTGACTTTCATTGGTTAACATTTATAGAATTTTAATTTATTATTACTTTTGTCAGATTAAAGTTATTTCTGTGACCATTGTGACTTTTTCTTTCATTGACCAAAGGGTACCAACAATTTTGTCCACGTCTGTATCTACTCCACTGTAGGGGAAAAAAAAAAACATCATGGGGGGGGTGAATTTAACACTGGGGTAAATATAATTAAAATGGAGGATTAAATGTGTAAATGTATTTAAAAAAAAATACATCTCTTTCAATAGTTATATAGCTACTGAATGAGACAGAAGAAGGGATGCCTTTAACATATATCTCCTTGAGAAGACAATTTGACCCTAAAGGGTTAATTCAACCTGTAATCTAAACTGTGTGTCCTGTCACTTCTCTTATCTCTCTGTTGCCTGTCCCTTAACCTCATCACTGCTTGCAGCCTGGTCATCAGCCTCAGTGTAAACAGTTCGAGTGACTCACGATTCTTTTAACTCAAAGAATCGAATGAGTGTAAATAAAGCAATTTTAAAGTATAACATAATAGTATTTAACTCTTAAAAAATCCTTTAAGATATAATCTAATGTATGAAAACGAGGTAGATGAAATTTAGTTAAAACAGTTACTGTGGTTTTAATTAAGATTGGATAATGCTGCCATCTACTGGCTTTGTTATGAATTGCAGGTTAGAATCGCGATTTGTTTCTTTCCTTATGAGAAAAAAGGGATCGTTAACGTTGCTACATCTGTATGGTCGTGCTGAGGTAGTTCAGTGACAGTTAAGTGACCCAAAAAATGATGATTATGCAGTGTGGGCCCATTGTGTGTATCACCTTAGATGATCACAAAGAAAATTAATGTTCTTTCTATGCAGAATTATCCAGCCAATCGCTTTTGGTCTGTTCACAATGAAGCAACGACCTTATCATCTGGGGTGTGCCAACATTGCCATTGCCAACACACTCATAGAGGTAGTTGCTTCATTGTGATACGCAAGCCCCTTCACCACAACAAGGTAACAATCACGAAAGGGGAATTGAAACATGTATGTGCCTTTTTTTTTGTTTGGTTTTTGAAGCCACAGTGCAGCACCAGAGGCCAGAAAAATTAGGCATGTACACATGCCTGAAAAACTAGGTATTGTTGCAGCCGCTGCTGTAGCAGCGGACAGAAAAATTGATGTTTCCCAGTGCCCTAAAACATTGCGGCTTGAACCCTAGTTGGTGGCGGATAAGTCACGCAAGTCATCCGGCATTCAGGAGATAAAATACAGCAGCGTGTGTACCATTTTTACCCCAAGGCAGCTCATCTCAGTCATCGGGCCTTTTTTAGGCCTGATGACTGCACAGCCAGTGCAGTCATCAGCCAGTAGTCAAGGGGTTCATCGCTCCTCAGAGAGTCGATATCTGCAGTTAAGACGAGGTAGTCTGCTACCTGTCGGTCAAGTCGTTCTCTGAGGGTGGACCCCGAGGGGCTGTGGCGATGCGTAAGACTTAAAAAGCTCTGCATGTCCTCCATCAACAACACGTCTCTAAAGTGTCCTGTCCTTGCCGGCGTGGTCATGGTAGGAGGAAGATTACTTTCACCTCTTGCCCTGTTAGATTCCCGTTGTGCTGTGACATCACCCTTATACGCTGTGTAAAGCATACTTTTTAATTTATTTTGGAACTGCTGCATCATTTCCGACTTACGGTAAATCTGTAACATTTCAGGCACTTTCTGCTTATACCGGGGGTCTAGTAGCGTGGCCACCCAGTACAGGTCGTTCTCCTTCAGCCTTTTTACCTCAGCAGGTACGACAGCATGAAAGACCCCATTTGCACAAGGTTGGATACCGAGCTACTCATGTCCCGTTCCTCGTCCTCATTGATCTCGCTGAAGATCTGTTCTTCCCCCCAGCCACGTACAACACCATGGGTACCAGATAGGTGACAACGAGCACCCTGGGATGCCTGCTGTGGTTGGTCTTCCTCCTTCTCAAAGCCACATTCCTCCTCTGACTCCTCTTCCTTAGACTCCTCTTCCAGCGTTGCCGCAGGTCCAACAAGCGATGCTGATAAGGCTGTTTCTGGTGGTGATGATGGTGACCACAACTCTTCCTCTTCCTGCTCATCTACGGCCTGATCCAGCACTCTTCGCAGGGCACGCTCCAGGAAGAAAACAAATGGGATGATGTCATCGCTGATGGTGCCTTCGGTGCGACTGACTAGGTTTGTCACCTCCTCAAAAGGATGCATGAGCCTACAGGCATTGCGCATGAGCGTCCAGTAACGTGGTAAAGAAATTCCCAGCTCCGCAGAGGCTGTCCTAGCACCCCGGTCATACAAATACTCATTGACGGCTTTTTCTTGTTGGAGCAGGCGGTCGAACATTAGGATTGTTGAATTCCAACGTGTCGGGCTGTTGCAAATCAAACGCCTCACTGGCATGTTGTTTCGCCGCTGAATGTCTGAAAAGTGTGCCATGGGCGTGTAGGAACGCCTGAAATGGCCACACACCTTCCTGGCCTGCTTGAGGACATCCTGTAAGACTGGGTACTTATGCACAAAGCGTTGTACGATCAGATTACACACATGTGCCATGCACTGCACATGTGTCAACTTGCCCAAATTTAATGCCGCCAACAAATTGCTTCCATTGTCACACACCACTTTGCCGATCTCCAGTTGGTGCGGAGTCAGCCACTGATCCACCTGTGCGTTCAGGGCGGACAGGAGTGCTGGTCCGGTATGACTCTCTGCTTTCAGGCAAGTCAACCCCAAGACGCCGTGACACTGTCGTATCCGGGATGTGGAATAGCCCCTGGGGAGCTGGGGGTGTGCCGTTGAGGAGGTTATGGAAGAGGATGGAGTAGGAGGAGTAGAGGAGGTGGCAGCAGGCCTGCCTGCAAGTCATGGCGGTGTCACCAACTCCTCTGCAGAGCCACGGATTCCATGCTTGGCAGCCGTGAGCAGATTTACCCAATGCACAGTGTAGGTGATATACTGTGTGCCAGACATGCCATGACTTCCTTTTGCACAATCGAGTACAGGTTGGGGATTGCCTTTAGTACAAATGAATTTCGGCTGGGTACCTTCCACTGCAGTGTCCCAATAGCTAAAAAATGTTTAAAGGCCTCAGACTCCACTAGCTTTTATGATAAAAGCTGGCGGGCTAAGAGTTCAGACAAGCCAGCTGTCAGATGCCGGGCAAGGGGGTGACTTTGTGACATTGGCTTCTTACGCTCAAACATGTCCTTGACAGACACCTGACTGTGGGCAGATGAGCAGGAACTGCTCAAGGCGAGAGGCAGAGTGGTGGGTGGTTAAGAGGGGGCAAGGAGGACAGCAGTGGTTGACGTGGCTGAAGATGCTGGACCAGGAGAAGGATGGTGGCATTGAGTGTGTGTGCTGCTTTTACTCATGTGTTGATCCCATAGGCGTTTGTGATGTGAGATTATGTGCTGTGAGATTATGTGCCTTCGCAAAGCAGTTGTACCTAGGTGGGTGTTGGACTTCCCACGACTCAGTTTCTTTTGGCACAGGTTGCAAATGGCATCGCTGTTATCAGAGGCAGACACACAAAAAAATTGGTGGTGGCAACAGCATGCGTTGATTGGCGTGCTGTCTGGCTGACCCCGGGTGCCGATACGTGCTGTCTGACTGTGCCACTAGCTCCTTGCGACGACCTCCCCCTGCTTCCAACTCGTCTCTTCCTCCTCTCTGTCTCCCCATCTGAACTTTCCCCTTGTTCTTCTTCTCTTCGAGCGGGCACCCACGTGACATCCACGGACAAATCGTCATCATCAACCGCTTCACTTGTATCTGACAACTGAGCAAAGGAAGCAGCAGTGGGTACAACATCATCATCATCACACCGTACGTCCATGTGTGTAATGCTGCCTGACTGAGACATATCCCTGCTATCTACATCCTCTGGCACAAATGGTTGTGCATCACTCATTTCTTCCAACTGATGTGTAAATAACTCCTCTGACAGATCAAGTGAAGTAGCTGTGGTGCTAGTGTTGGTGGTGGCGGCAGGCAGACAAGTGGTAACTTGAGAGGTGCCCGAAGCTGAGCTGGAGGAGGATGGTGCATCAAGGTTCTGAGCGGAAGCTGTAGAAGATTGGGTGTCCTGTGTTAGCCAGTCAAGTATGTCCTCAGAACTTTTTGAGTTCAGGGTATGTGGCCTCTGAACACTGGGCATTAGTCTAGGGCTAAAGGGATTCACAGCACCACGACCACAACGGCCCCTGCGGGGTGGCCTGCCTCTGCCTGTCATCTTTTTTAGATTAGTTAAGTTGCACTATGCGTGCAAGCTACTGTGACACAAGATATGAGTTGCTCTGAAGTGACACTATGCATTGCACTGGGCCTTAAACACACAAACACGTGTGTAACTGACTGCTAGTTATTCAGTCAAAATAGCTTTTTTTTCTTTAAATGGAATCAAATGTGACACCAGATATGAGTTGCGCTGGTGACACTATGCACTTGCAGGGCTGTGAGCCTAACACACACGCTGGCAGGCAGGCAACTGCAATTTGATTACACTGGAAAAAAAAAAGCAGACTGATGTTCTAGCCCTAAAAAGGGCTTTTTGGGGTGCTGTCCTTACAGCAGAGATCAGATGAGTCTATCAGGACTGGAGTGGACACAGAACAATGCTCTAGCTAATGCTTTCCCTATTGAATCAGCAGCAGCAGCACTCTCCCTCCTCTCACTGAGAATGCAGCTTCCGAATGAATCTAAAATGGATGCTGTCTAGGAGGTGGGAGGGTCTGGGGGGGAGGGTCTGCTGCTGATTGGCTGGAATGTGTCTGACCCTGTACCCTGTGAGGTACAGGGTCAAAGTTTATTCAATGATGATGTATAGGGGGCGGACTGAACTCTGCATATGTTCACCCGCTGGGGCGAACGCAAACAAGCTATGTTCGCCGGGATCTGTTCGCCGGCGAATAGTTTGGGACATCGCTATTTTCTTGTACTAGGTATAAATATATGCATATAGTGTAACATGACTGTATGATTGTAGTAACATGTAGTAAATATATGGCTGAAGATTTTGGAAATAATTGCTTTATGTAGTCACATAATAAAGTATTTGGATGAAACATTTTTGTGTTGCTGTCCATAGATGGCAGGATGTACCATAACATGAAAATAATAGAATTAAACCATCACCCTGAGCATCTGCAAACTGAAATCTCAATGGTTTGTATTTGAAAGTAAATTTATGGATTTTACTAAGAAGAATTGTTAGTATATCTTCTAGCCTAAATTGCCAATTATTGACATTCACAATATCACCCATAATGCAAAAATCTAATGTTGTAATCTCTGCACATGGCAGCAAGGGAGTAATCCATCACTCATTGTGCCAGGATTAATTGGGCATGAATACTAACAACAGGCACAGATCCTCAAGATTGTTAATCGTGTATCACATCAGGCTGTGTCACTTGAAAAATTGATCTTGAGTGTTCTGAAGAAGACAATGTAGCCAGACAATTTAGAATACAATGTATAGTCATCTACCTACACAAAGGGTAAATGCTCTATGCTTCATTCCGGCACTTAGAGTAAAGTTATATTTATTGTTAAAAGCCTGAAACCTCTTTAGAGAGAATGAGGCCGCTTTTCTGTATGCAGGGAATACAATAAAATGCTAGTTTTATCTTCTGTAATGCAGTATTTCCATGTACAGCACTGAAGTTTATATACCTGGACATAGCTGTTCGCTTTCATGGAATATAAAGTATGAACAGCTTTTAAAGATGCACTTGCAAACGATTCATTGTAGTTTCTTGCACTGCGTGGATATCTTGCACAAGCTTATTTTATAAATCCGTATGAAATGTTATGCCATCTGTAGAGACTATATCTGAGTTATTGAATATGTCATGTCTATTATTTTTAGTTTTACCTCCATATGCCCACTGATTTATCTGGTTTTATGCTTCAAAATAGCAAAACAATATATTTCTGATTTGCAAAAACATGTGGCTATAGCATTGAGTTGAGATAATTGCCATAAAAAAGTTTTCTATTTCAAAATCCACAGGCGAAGATGATATTGGCCCCCTGCATTGTCAGCTAAAGCTCCACCAATACCCAAAACAAAGGGAAATTCCCTTATATGCCTCCGAATAGTCAGATAAAGCCATTAGAGGGAATTTGTCAGACGCATATTACCCCCAATCTATCACTGCTACCTGACTGTTTTGCTCTTTTACTTCCTGGTGTTGTTCTTTGTATCCCAAGTAGTTGATTTATTTTGAAAAAAAAGAAATAAAAAATGTAATGCCTGAATATATCATATGCAAATTTACCATTTGCAGGGGGGAAGGTGAATATACTGAGAAGACAAGTCCATTCCCAAATCTCAACTTCTCCATTTTAATTTATATTCCTGAGGCCAGGTACATTATCAGCAGAGCCTAGCTGAAATCCTGTGCGTGCACTGTTGTAATCGATATGTGCGCCCAGCCTCCAGCAAAAAGTGTCAGTGTAACCAAAGCAACTATACCATACTTCACTGCACATTCACCAGAGGTAGAAAACAATGGCGCACCTACAGAATGTTGTAAAGACTAAGCACGGTCAGTTAAGGCAGTGAAGGTGGGATTTAGGTAAAGACAGCTTGAGTGCTTAACTCCTTAAGGACCAGGCCATTTTTTGCAAATCTGACCAGTGTCACTTTAAGTGCTGATAACTTTAAAACACTTTCACTTATCTAGGCCGTTCTGAGATTTTTTTTTTCATCACATATTGTACTTCATGACACTGGTAATATGAAGTTAAAAAAAATAAAATATTTTTTTTTTAAAATATACCAAATTTACCAAAAATGTGTAAAAAATTGCAAATTTCCAAGTTTCAATTTCTCTACTTCTATAATACATAGTAATACCTACAAAAATAGTTATTACTTTACATTCCCCATATATCTACTTCATGTTTGGATCAATTTGGGAATGATATTTTATTTTTGGGGAATGTTACAGGGCTTAGACGTTTAGTAGCAAATCTTGACATTTTTCTGAAATTTTCAAAACCCACTTTTTAGGGACCAGTTCAGTTCTGAAGTCACTTTGTGAGGCTTACATAATAGAAACCACCCATAAATAACCCCATTCTAGAAACTACGCCCCTCAAGGTATTCAAGACTGATTTTACAAACGTTGTTAACTCTTTAGGTGTTGCACAAGAGATAATGGCAAGTGGTGATAACATTTCAGAATTTAGATTTTGGGGCAAATTTTCAATTTTAATCCTTTTTTTCCAGTAACAAAGCAAGGGTTAACAGCCAGACAAAATGCAATATTTATTGCCCCGATTCTTTAGTTTGCAGAAAAACCCCATATGTGGTCGTAAACTACTGTACGAGCACACAGTAGGGCATAGAGGGAAAGGTGTGCCATATGTTTTTGGGAAGGCAGATTTTGCTGGACTGGTTTTTTTGACACCATGTCCCATTTGAAGCCCCCCTGATGCACCACTATAGTAGAAACTCCATAAAAGTTACCCATCTTAGAGACTACACCCCTCTGGGGGCGGAGCTGGCAGTGGCAACGTCAGACGCGATGACGTGCTTGTGCGGCAGCGGCGGCACGCTCCAGCAGCCACTGCTCTCTAAGGCTACTTTCACACTTGCGTTCAGAGCGGATCCGTCTCAGACGGATCCGCTCATATAATGCAGACAGTGGCTCCGTTCAGTACGGATCCGTCTGCATTATATTGTTAAAATATTTCTAAGTGTGAAAATAGCCTCAGACGGATCCGTCCAGACTTTCAATGTAAAGTCAATGGGGGACGGATCCGTTTGAAGATTGAGCCATAGTGTGTCATCTTCAAACGGATCCGTCCCCATTGACTTACATTGTAAGTCTGGACGGATCCGCACGCCTCCGCACGGCCAGGCGGACACCCGAACGCTGCAAGCAGCGTTCAAGTGTCCGCCTGCTGAGTGGAGCGGAGGCCAAACGCTGCCAGACTGATGCATTCTGAGCGGATCCGCATCCACTCAGAATGCATTAGGGCTGGACGGAAGCATTCAGGTCCGCTTGTGAGCCACTTCAAACGGAGCTCACAAGCGGACACCCGAACGCTAGTGTGAAAGTAGCCTTAAAGAGGCCGGAAGCAGAGCAGGGCTCAGAGCGGCTGCGGGCCCCGCCTCAGTCTTTCCATTTGTCCGGTCGGACCGGGACTCCATGCACTTAGCGCTGTTAGCCGGCCGGCGGCCGCAACAGCCCGCCACAGAATTATAGACTAGTTAGTTGCAGGCCGGCGCCAGGGGCCCGGGGGCAATTGCCCCCTTGCCTCTATGGAAGCGCCAGCCCTGCAGAAACTGGAAAGTCAACTTTGGGTTTCTGCTGAAGATTCCTCAGCAGATTTTTTAGTGGGAAAAATCTGCCCTCTAACATACTATAACTTTATTCCACCTATAGTATTGGCTTAACATTTTAGCACAGTTTTGGTGCATGCTGGTGTATGTGTATTTAAATCCATGACCCTTTTCCCTTATGCAATGCCCTTTCTATCTCACTAAGCCACAGCCCTTGTCGAGAAAAACAATTTCTTTTTGGTGCACTTGATGTGGCATTATGTGCCACCAAATGATGTTGCCTTTTATGCCACATTCTAGGGGCAATCACAATAGCCAAACAAAACATGAGCCAATGTCTGCACAAATCTTTCTCTTCAAATTTCTATTATAAGTGTCCTGTTTACATAACTCTGGATCTGCAGTAAATCAGAATTACCTCTTGGCAACTTTCAATAGCAACTGCAACATCTAAGCGGTTAACAGAGGGAGAGGACTCCCTCTGTACCCTTTTAAGCCCAACGTCACATGATCGCAGGATTAGAGCCATTTTATAGCTTCAGCAGAGATACAATCATAGACATTAGCAGGGCCTATATTGTGTTAGGAGTAGAGTTGAGCGGACACCTGGATGTTCGGGTTCGACGGGTTCGGCTGAACTTCACAAAAAAGTTCAAGTTCAGGACCCAAACTTGACCCGAACTTGATCCCGAACCCGTACCCTATTGAAGTCAATGGGGACCCGAACTTTTGAGCACTAAAATGGCTGTAAAAATGTCATGGAAAGGGCTAGAGGGCTGCAAATGCCAGCAAAATGTGGTGTGCATGGCAAGTGCTCTGCAAACAAAAGTGGATAGGGAAATGACTTTAAATAACATAAAATATGTAAAAAAAAAGTATAATAATCGTGATCTAGGAGGACGAGGTCCATATGGAGTAGGAGGTTGAGGAGGCAGTGGATGTGGCTGTGTAGGTGGAAGCGGCGGTGGAGGTAGCCTACACAGTTTTTTGGTTTTAAATTTCTTTTAATTTTTTTAAATTAGGGTACAGCCCAAAACATTGGGAAATATAACCTTTGATAACCCCCTCCAGTCGTGCTAAACACACTTTCAGACAATACACTGGCTGCAGGGCAGGCCAACACCTACATTGCGTAAAGGGCAAGCTCAGGCCATGTGCCCAATTTGGAGACCCAGAAGTTGCAGGGGGCAGAACCATCAGTCAGTTCATGTAGGAGTGTGCAAACAATGCCCCACCATGTCGCACGTCCCCGTGATGTTCACGATCCAATTGGATATCTGCTCTATCAACTTTCGATGTTCTTTTCTGCTCCACCATGGTGAGCGCGATTTTCAGCGAATCAGGGTTCCACCCCAGAGAGGCAGCGTGAGAAAGGGAGACCTCATCCAAGGGAGGTTAATGGCTGCAAAGGGATGAAGTGGAAATGTGGGAGAAGCTATTAAAACTAAAGAATTTTGAGGAAAAATTGAGGGGGCGAGCAGCAATTACCCACTCCCGACTCGGGGAGGTAGTGATGATAAATAACAATACAGGACTCTTAAAATGCCCTGTTATTGGAATGATTAATAAAAACTTATAGTGAATGTCACTGTTTTGGATTTGAAAACGCACATCCCTGTGACGTCCACCATCCATTTGGATATCTTCTCTATCAACTTTCAATGTTCTTTTCTGAGCCTACCATGTTGATCACGGTTATCGGCGAACCAGGGTTCCACGCTGGAGACGGAGCGTTAGAAAGAGAGACCACATCCAAGGGAGATAAATGGATTAAATATTTTTTGGGGTCGAGCGAAAATGTGGAAAAATGTAAGAAAAGCTGTTATAGCGTAAATGTGGGACAAATTATTGAAGCGCAATTGTCGGACAATTTAGTAAAGCGCAATTGTGGGACAAATTATTGAAGCGCAAATGTGGTACGACTTTTTAAAGTTTAAGCATTGAATGAAAGGATGTGGCCGCATTAATTAATGAAGAATTTAGTAAATTTTATTCCCTGTCAACTATGCAGAGCAGGGGTTTCTATCCGGCAAAATTTCAAAAATGTCACCTGACAATGTAGCAGACAATTTTTTTAAATTTATGTTCCTGTCACCTATGCAGAGGTGCCCCAGTGACATCCACCATCCATTTGGATATCTTCTCTATCAACTTTTGATGTTCTTTACTGAGCCTACCATGTTGATCACGGTTATCGGCGAATCAGGGATCCACGCCGGCGAGGGAGCGTGAGAAAGAGAGACCACATCCAAGGGAGATAAATGGAATAAAAAAAAATTTGATCGAGCGAAAATGTGGGAAAAGCTGTTAAAACGAAATGTTGAACAAATTATTTAAGCGCAAATGTGGGAGAAATTATTAAAGCGCAATTGTAGGAAATATTATTGAAGCACAAATGTGGGACAAACTATTGAAGCGCAGTTGTAAGACAAATTAGTAAAGCGCAATTGTGGGATAAATTATTGAAGCGCAAATGTGGTACAATTTGCAATTTGTTAAAGTTTAAGCATTGAATGAAAGGAGGTGGCTAGAGTTGAGCGAACCCAAACTGTAAAGTTCAGGTTCATAGCAAAATTTTGGTTTTTCGGCACCCGGACCCGAACCCGAACATTTACAGAAAAGTTCTGGTTCGGGTTCGGTGTTCAGCAATTTTTATGGCGCTTTTTGAAAGGCTGCAAAGCAGCCAATCAACAAGCATCATACTACTTGCCCCAAGAGGCCATCACAGCCATGATTATTAATGGCATGACTGTGATTGGCCAACTGCAGCATGTGACCCAGCCTCTATTTAAGCTGCATGTGACCATTTTTTGTGTATATATACCCAGCATGTCTGTCTACTTTCTATGCAATATTCTTCACCTGATGAAGGGGACCCTTTCCCCGAAACGCGTTGTGTGATTGCAATAAAAATTCCTGAAGATTCATCATCCGCCTTTGGTTGGTTCCTTGCGCCGAGGGATGCTTCTTTTCTACATGTCTATTTAAGCTGAAGTCACGTAGCGCCGCCCATCACTCTGCTCGGATTAGTGTAGGGATAGGCTGCAGCTGCTGTGCGGGAGAGATCAGGAATCTTACGAAGAACTGCTTCTTTACTCAGCGATCTACAGCAAATGTATTTTTGTGGGTGCAGTGCACAATTGTTTTAAGCCTGTCCTGAGCCAACTACTACTAAAAACAAACATTTTCTTCAGTTAGTCAATACATAATCGGCAGCCATTTTATGCAACAATAGTGCACCAGCAGAGAATATCTGCATGTCTGCAAATCCAGAAATACTGCTTTAAGACACTGGGGTTAAGAAAAAAAACCTCTGTTTCATATAGTGCACATCTAGGTTTATCGCTGCATAAGTGACTGTTCAATTTAGGCCAGAAATACGGCTTTCTCATACTGGGGCGAAAAAAACAAAAACATTTGATTCATATAGTGCACATCTAGGATTATAGGTGCATAAGTGAGTGTCACATTTAGGCCAGAAATACGGCTTTGGCATACTGGGGAATAGTGGGTTAAATAAACCCCTCTGTGTCATAAAATGCACATCTAGGATTATAGGTGCATAAGGGACTGTTCATTTTAGGCCAGAAATGCGGCTTTCGCATACCGGGGTGGGAAAAAAACGGTGTTTTATATACTGCACATCTGTGATTATAGGTGCATAAGTTAATGTTAAATTTAGGCCACAAATACGTCTTTTGCTTACTGGGGTAAAAAAAAACTCTGATATACTGCACATCTGGGATTATAGGTGCATAAATTGCTGTGAAATTTAGGTCACAAATACGGCTTTTGCTTACTGGGGTTAAAAAAAAAAAAAACTCTGATATACTGCATATCAGAAATTAGAGGTGCATAAATTACTGTAAAATGTAGGCCACAAATATGGCTTTTGCTTACTAGGGTAAAAAAAAAAACTCTGATATACTGCACATCTGTGATTATATGTGCATAAATTACTGTGAAATTTATGCCAGAAATGCGGCTTTTGCTTACTGGAGAAAAAAAAATGATATACTGCACATCTGGGAATATAGGTGCATAAATTACTGTGTAATTTATGCCACAAATACGGTTTTTGCTTACTGGAGTTAAAGAAAAACTCTGATATACTGTACATCTGGGATTATAGGTGCATAACTTACTGTGAAAGTTAGGTCACAAATACAGCTTTGGCTTATTGGGGTTAAAAAAGAACTCTGATATACTGCACATCTGGGTGTATAAGTTACTGTGAAATTTAGGCCACAAATACAGCTTTTGTTTACTGGGGTAAAAAAAAAAAAAAAAAAAAGAACTCTGATATACTGCACATCTGGGATTAGAGGTGTATAAATTACTGTGAAATTTAGGTCACAAATACAGCTTTCGCTTACTGGGGTTAAAAAAAAAAAAAACTCTGATATACTGCATATCTGGGATTATAGGTGCATAAATTACTGTAAAATTTAGGCCACAAATACGGCTTTTGCTTTCTGGGGTAAAAAAAAAAAAAAAGAACTCTGATATACTGCCCATCTGGGATTATAGGTGCATACATTTCTGTGAAATGTAGGCCACAAATACGGCTTTTGCTTACTGGGGTTAAAAAAAAAATCTCTGATAGACTGCATATCTGGTATTGAGGTGCAAAAAAACCTCTGTTTCATATAGTGCACATCTAGGTTTATCGCTGCATAAGTGACTGTTCAATTTAGGCCAGAAATACGGCTTTCTCATACTGGGGCGAAAAAAACAAAAACATTTGATTCATATAGTGCACATCTAGGATTATGGGTGCATAAGTGAGTGTCACATTTAGGCCAGAAATACGGCTTTGGCATACTGGGGAATAGTGGGTTAAATAAACCCCTCTGTGTCATAAAATGCACATCTAGGATTATAGGTGCATAAGGGACTGTTCATTTTAGGCCAGAAATGCGGCTTTCGCATACCGGGGTGGGAAAAAAACTGTGTTTTATATACTGCACATCTGTGATTATAGGTGCATAAGTTAATGTTAAATTTAGGCCACAAATACGTCTTTTGCTTACTGGGGTAAAAAAAAACTCTGATATACTGAACATCTGGGATTATAGGTGCATAAATTGCTGTGAAATTTAGGTCATAAATACGGCTTTTTCTTACTGGGGTTAAAAAAAAAAAAAACTCTGATATACTGCATATCAGAAATTAGAGGTGCATAAATTACTGTAAAATGTAGGCCACAAATATGGCTTTTGCTTACTAGGGTAAAAAAAAAAACTCTGATATACTGCACATCTGTGATTATATGTGCATAAATTACTGTGAAATTTATGCCAGAAATGCGGCTTTTGCTTACTGGAGAAAAAAAAAATGATATACTGCACATCTGGGAATATAGGTGCATAAATTACTGTGAAATTTATGCCACAAATACGGTTTTTGCTTACTGGAGTTAAAGAAAAACTCTGATATACTCAGGGCCGTCTTTAATATTGATTGGACCCTGGGCAAAAATTTACTTGGGCCCCCTGGATCCCGCCTTCCCACACCTTGGCAGGCAATCACGCCCTCCACCACAACACACACAAAAAATCCACACATCTGGTAGAGTCCAGTGAATGACTGTAAATACTTCCAGTTCTGAAGACTCCAGCGGCTCAGGATCAGTGCTCTGGGCAGCTGGGCTCAGGGCTGGAAGTGGGCACCGCTCTGCAGGAAGGAGACCGGGGCTCGACTCACCCTAGTGTTACAGTGCACCCCAGCACCCCACAGTATGCAGTATAGCACCCTATAGTATACAGCACCACACAGTATGCAGTTTAGCACCCCACACTATACAGTACCCCACAGTATATAGTAGAGCAGTATAGCAGCCCACAGTATACAGCACCTCACGGTTTACAACACCTCACTGTATACAGCACCCCAAACTATACACGATACAGCCCCCCACACTATACAGTACAGCAGTATAGCACTCCCCCCACTATACAGCCCACCACACAGTATACAGCCCACCACACAGTATACAGGCCCCCACACAGTATACAGGCCACCCCCCCCCCACAGTATACAGCCCACCACACAATATACAGCCCACCACACAGTATACAGCCCACCACACAGTATACAGCACCCCCACTATACAGTAGTTTACAGTATATTAACATAACAGCCCCTGTCACCTTTTTCTGATGTAATCTTTACACAAAAAAGCTCCACAGTTAACTTCTGCAACACTCAGTAGGACCTGTGATGACCTCATAGCCATGTGACCAGTAATTGCTAGGTTACTGGTCACATGGTGATGATGTCATTAAGGTCCTAGAGCAAAACTCATTAAGGTCCTAGAATTAAGATCATTAACACAGTACGATCATGATGCCTGTGTAGCCGACAGCCTGACACCCGGGGCAGTAGCTAGCAGGGCTCAAGAGGCAGCTGCCTTGGGCCCCCCAGGAGCAACTGGGCCCAGGGCAGCTGCCCCTTTTGCCCCTTGGTAAAGACGGCCCTGGATATACTGTACATCTGGGATTATAGGTGCATAACTTACTGTGAAAGTTAGGTCACAAATACAGCTTTGGCTTATTGGGGTTAAAAAAGAACTCTGATATACTGCACATCTGGGATTAGAGGTGTATAAATTACTGTGAAATTTAGGCCACAAATACAGCTTTTGCTTACTGGGGTAAAAAATAAAATAAACTCTGATATACTGCACATCTGGGAATTTTGGGTGCATAAATTACTGTGAAATTAAGGCCATAAATACGGCTTTAGCTTACTGAGGTTAAAAAAAAACTCTGATATACTGCATATCTGGGATTAGAGGTGCATAATTTACTGTGAAATTTAGTCCACAAATACGGCTTTTGCTTACTGGGGTTAAAAAAAAAAACTCTGTTATACTGCACATCTGTTATTATAGGTGCACAAGTTACTGTGAAATTTACGCAACAAATACGGCTTTTGCTTACTGGGGTTAAAAAAATAACTCTGATATACTGCACATCTGAGATTATAGGTGCATAAATTACTGTGAAATTTAGGCCACAAAAACGGCTCTTGCTTACTGGGGTTAAAAAAAAAAACTCTGATATACTGCACATCTGGGATTAGAGGTGCATAAATTACTGTGAAATTTAGGCCACAAATATGGCTTTTGCTTACTGGGGTTAAAAAAAAGCTCTGATATACTGCATATCTGGGATTAGAGGTGCATAATTTAGTGTGAAATTTAGTCCACAAATACGGCTTTTGCTTACTGGGGTTAAAAAAAAAAAACTCTGTTATACTGCACATCTGTTATTATAGGTGCACAAGTTACTGTGAAATTTAGGCAACAAATACGGCTTTTGCTTACTGGGGTTAAAAAAATAACTCTGATATACTGCACATCTGGGATTAGAGGTGTATAAATTACTGTGAAATTTAGGCCACAAATACAGCTTTCGCTTACTGGGGAAAACAAAACAAACACTCTGATATACTGCACATCTGGGATTAGAGGTCCATAAAATACTGTGAAATCTATGCCACAAATACAGCTTTTGCTTACTGGGGTAAAAAAAAAAAAAAAAAAGAACTCTGATATACTGCACATCTGGGATTATAGGTGCCTACATTTCTGTGAAATTTAGGCCACAAATACGGCTGTTGCTTACTGGGGTTAAAAAAAACAACTCTGATATACTGCACATCTGGGATTATAGGTGCCTACATTTCTGTGAAATTTAGGCCACAAATACGGCTGTTGCTTACTGGGGTTAAAAAAAACAACTCTGATATACTGCACATCTGGGATTAGAGGTGTATAAATTACTGTGAAATTTAGGTCACAAATACAGCTTTCGCTTACTGGGGTTAAAAAAAAAAAAAGAACTCTGATATACTGCACATCTGGGATTATAGGTGCATACATTTCTGTGAAATGTAGGCCACAAATACGGCTTTTGCTTACTGGGGTTAAAAAAAAATCTCTGATAGACTGCATATCTGGGATTAGAGGTGCATAAGTTACTGTGAAACTTAGGCCACAAATGCGGCTTTTGCTTACTGTGGTTAAAAAAAACCTCTGATATACTGCATATCTGGGATTAGAGGTGCATATATTACCGTGAAATTTAGGCCACAAATAAGGCTTTTGCTTACTGGGGTTAAAAAAAAGCTCTGATATACTGCATATCTGGGATTAGAGGTGCATAAATTACTGTGAAATTAAGGCCACAAATACGGCTTTTGCTTACTGGGGTTAAAAAAACAATTCTGATATACTGCATATCTGGGATTAGAGGTGCATAAATTACTGTGAAATTTAGTCCACAAATACAGCTTTTGCTTACTGGGGTTAAAAAAAAAAAAAAAAAAAAAACTCTGATATACTGCACATCTGTTATTATAGGTGCATAAGTTACTGTGAAATTTAGGCCACAAATACGGCTTTTGCTTACTGGGGTTATAAAAACTGTGATATACTGCACATCTGGGAATATAGGTGCATAAATTACTGTGAAATTTAGGCCACAAATACAGCTTTCGCTTACTGGGGAAAACAAAACAAAAACTCTGATATACTGCACATCTGGGATTAGAGGTGCATAACTAAGGCCTCATGCACACGACCGTTTTTTTTTAAGGTCCGCAAAAACGGGGTCCGTAGGTCCGTGATCCGTGACCGTTTTTTCGTCCGTGGGTCTTCCTTGATTTTTGGAGGATCCATGGACATGAAAAATGAAAAAAAAATCTAAGTCAAGTTTGCCATTGAAATGATAGGAAAAAACGGACACGGATCACGGACACGGATCACGGACGCAGATGACAATCTTGTGTGCATCCGTGTTTTTTCACGGACCCATTGACTTGAATGGGTCCGTGAACCGTTGGCCGTGAAAAAAATAGGACAGGTCCTATTTTTTTCACGGCCAGGAAAAACAGATCACGGATGCGGCTGCCAAACAGTTCATTTTCCGATTTTTCCATGGACCCATTGAAAGTCAATGGGTCCGCGAAAAAAAACGGAAAACGGCACAACGGCCACGGATGCACACAACGGTCGTGTGCATGAGGCCTTACTGTGAAATTTAGGCCACAAATATGGCTTTTGCTTAGTGGGGTTAAAAAAAAAAAAACTCTGATATATTGCATATCTGTGATTATAGGTGCATAAGGTACTGTGAAATTTAGGCCAGAAATATGGCTTTTGCTTACTGGGGTTAAAAAAATTAACTCTGATATGCTGCACATCTGGGATTAGAGGTGCATAAATTACTGTAAAATTTAGGCCACAACTACGGCATTTGCTTACTGGGGTTCCAAAAACAACTCTGATATACTGCACATCTGGGATTATAGGTGCATAAATTACTGTGAAATTTAGGTCACAAATACGGCTGTTGCTTACTGGGGTTAAAAAAAAACAAAAAACTCTGATATACTGCATATCTGGGATTAGAGGTGCATAAATTACTGTAAAATTTAGGCCACAAATAAGGCTTTTGCTTACTGGGGTTAAAAAAAAAAAAAATAATGATATACTGCACATCTGTGATTATAGGTGCATAACTTACTGTGAAAGTTAGGCCACAAATACGGCTTTGGTTTATTGGGGTTAAAAAAGAACTCTGATTTACTGCACATCTGGGATTAGAGGTGTATAAATTACTGTGAAATTTAGGCCACAAATACGGCTTTTGCTTACTGGGGTAAAAAAAAAAAAAAAAAGAACTTTGATATACTGCACATCTGGGATTAGAGGTGTATAAGGTACTGTGAAATTTAGGCCACAAATACAGCTTTCGCTTACTGGGGTTAAAAAAAACAACTCTGATATACTGCATATCTGGGATTAGAGGTGCATAAATTACTGTGAAATTTAGGCCACAAATGCGGCTTTTGCTTACTGGGGTTAAAAAAACCTCTGATATACTGCATATCTGGGATTAGAGGTGCATAGATTACTGTGAAATTTAGGCCTAAAATATGACTTTTTGCTTACTGGGGTTAAAAAAACCTCTAATATACTGCATATCTGGGATTAGAGGTGCAAAAATTACTGTGAAATTTAGGCCACAAATACGGCTTTTGCTTTGTGGGGTTAAAAAAAAAACCTCTGATATACTGCACATCTGAGATTAGAGGTGCATAAATTACTGTGAAATTTAGGCCACAAATACGGCTTTTGCTTAGTGGGATTAAAAAAAAAAACCTCTGATATATTGCACATCTGTGATTATAAATGCATAAATTACTGTGAAATTTGGGCCAGAAATACGGCTTTTGCTTACCTGGGTTAAAAAAAACTCTGATATACTGCACATCTGGGATTATAGGTGCATAAATTACTGTGAAATTTAGGTCGCAAATACGGCTGTTGCTTACTGGGGTTAAAAATAAAAAAAAACTCTGATATACTGCATATCTGGGATTAGAGGTGCATAAATTACTGTAAAATTTAGGCCACAATTAAGGCTTTTGCTTACTGGGGTAAAAAAAAAAAAAAAAAAAACTCTGATATACTGCATATCTGGGATTAGAGGTGCATACATTTCTGTGAAATTTAGGCCACAAATACGGCTTTTGCTTACTGGGGTTAAAAAAACAACAACTCTGATATACTGTGCATCTGTGATTATAGGTGCATAACTTACTGTGAAAGTTAGGCCACAAATACGGCTTTGGTTTATTGGGGTTAAAAAAGAACTCTGATATACTGCACATCTGGGATTAGAGGTGTATAAATGACTGTGAAATTTAGGCCACAAATACAGCTTTCGCTTACTGGGGAAAACAAAAAATAAACTCTGATATACTGCACATCTGGGATTATAGGTGCATAAATTACTGTGAAATTTAGGCCACAAATACAGCTTTTGCTTACTGGGGTAAAAAAAATAACAAAAAAAAAAAAAGAACTCTGATCTACTGCACATCTGGGATTATAGGTGCATACATTTCTGTGAAATTTAGGCCACAAATACGGCTTTTGCTTACTGGGGTTAAAAAAAAAAAAACTCTGATATACTGCACATCTGGGATTAGAGGTGTATAAATTACTGTGAAATTTAGGCCACAAATACAGCTTTCGCTTACTGGGGAAAAAAACAAAAACAACTCTGATATACTGCACATCTGGGATTATAGGTGCATAAATTACTGTGAAATTTAGGCCACAAATACGGCTTTTGCTTACTGGGGTAAAAAATAAATAAAAAAGAACTCTGATATACTGCACATCTGGGCTTAGAGGTATATAAATTACTGTGAAATTTAGGCCAGAAATACAGCTTTCGCTTACTGGGGAAAAAAAACAACAACTCTGATATACTGCATATCTGGGATTAGAGGTGCATAAATTACTGTGAAATTTAGGCCACAAATGCGGCTTTAGCTTACTGTGGTTAAAAAAAAAGCTCTGATATATTGCATATCTGGGATTAGAGGTGCATAAATTACCGTGAAATTTAGGCCACAAATAAGGCTTTTGCTTACTGGGGTTAAAAAAAAAAGCTCTGATATATTGCATATCTGGGATTAGAGGTGCAAAAATTACTGTGAAATTTAGGCCACAAATACGGCTTCTGCTTACTGGGGTTGAAAAAAACCCTCTGATATACTGCACATCTGGGATTAGAGGTGCATAAATTACTGTGAAATTTAGGCCACAAATATGGCTTTTGCTTAGTGGCGATAAAAAAAACCTCTGATATACTGCACATCTGTGATTATAGATGCATAAGTTACTGTGAAATTTGAGCCAGAAATACGGCTTATGCTTACTGGGGTTAAAAAAATAAACTCTGATATACTGCACATCTTGGATTAGAGGTGCATAAGTTACTGTGAAATTTAGGCCACAAATACGGCTTTTGCTTAGTGGGGTTAAAAAAAAACTCTGATATACTGCACATGTGATTATAGGTGCCAGGGGCGTAACTAGAAGTGACTGGGCCCCACAGCAAATATTTGTAAGGGCCCCCCTCAGCACGCTTCGCACCTCCCTCCTCCTGTGTAAACCCCACTCCTTTGGCACAGTGTAGTGGTATAATGTATACTGTGGGGCACAGTTAGCGGTATACTGTACATTGTGGGGCACAGTGTAGAGATATACTGTACATTGTGGGGCACAGTGTAGCAGTATATTGTACATTGTGGGGCACAGTGTAGAGGTATACTGTACATTGTGGGGCACAGTGTAGCGGTATACTGTACATTGTGGGGCACAGTGTAAGCTATATGTGTAGAACATAAACATATTTCACATGAAAACTTACAATTGCATGGCTTGGCCCTTGGGATCTCTGACACCACTTCACCACTTTGGCCGGGGGCTCGGCGGAGCTGATGTTGTGTTTTATCCTAATGAGAAAGATTTCATAATAAGGATTTGGAGAAGGGGCAGAGGAATAGCAGAGCAGGGAGAGTCTCGTGCTGCTACTAGGGGGTCATACCATGGGGGAGTAATAAAGCCCACCATAATGCCCACCCAGTAGTAATATTCTCCTTATAATGTGATAGTGCAAAAATACCCCCTTGTAATGCCCCCAGTTGAGCTAATGTCCCCATAGTGCCCCCATAATGTGCCAGTATAAAATACCCCTATATAGTGCCCCCAGTAAATTCCCCCATAGTGCTCCTCTCCCCCCTTCCTGCTAGTGCCCCCCATAATGTACCAGTATAAAATGCCCCATATATAGTGCCCCAGTAGATGCCCCTCAGTGTCCGGCCTCTGATAGGCTGCCGGCCTAGTGTCCCCCATAATGCCCCCCAATAATGTGCCAGTAAGTGTCCCCATAGATGCCCCCCATCATGTGCCAGTATCAAGTGCCTCTCCCCCTCCCCACACGTCCCAGTATCATAGTGCCATCTCCCCTCCATGTGCCAGTATCAAGTGCCTCTCTCCTTCCCACCCCCCATGTGCCAGTATCATAGTGCCAACCCCCCCCCCATGTGCCAGTATCAAGTGCCTCTCTCTTCCCCCCATGTCCCATTATCATAGTGCCATCTCCCCCCCAAAAAAGTGCCAGTATCAAGTGCCTCCCCCCATGTGCCAGTATCATAGTGCCAACCCCCCCCCCCCACATGCCAGTATCAAGTGCCTCTCTTTTCCCCCCCATGTCCCAGTATCATAGTGCCATCTCCCCCCTCACAAAAAAGTGCCAGTATTAAGTGCCTCTCTCCCTCCCCCCTCCCCATGTGCCAGTATCAGGTGCCTCTCCCCCCCCCATGTGCCAGTATCAGGTGCCAACCCCCCTCCAGGTGCCAGTATCAGGTGCCCCCCCCATGTCCCAGTATCATAGTGCCATCTCCCCCCCACAAAAAAGTGCCAGTATCAAGTGCCTCTACCCCCCATGTGCCAGTATCAGGTGCCAACCCCTCTCCCCCATGTGCCAGCATCAGGTGCCTCTCCCCCCCATGTGCCAGTATCAGGTGCCAAACCCCCCCCTCCTCCCCAGGTGCCAGTATCAGGTGCCAACCCCCCTCCCCCATGTGCCAGTATCAAGTGCCTCCCCATGTGCCAGTATCAGATGCCTCCCTCCCCCCCATGTGCCAGTATCAGGTGCCAACCCCCCCTCCCCCCAGGTGCCAGTATCAGGTGCTTCTCCCCCCCATGTGCCACTATAAGGTGCAAACCCCCCTCCCCCCAGGTGCCAGCATCAGGTGCCAACCCCCCTCCCCCCATGTGCCAGTATATCAAGTGCCTCCCCCCTCCCCATGTGCCAGTATCAGGTGCCTCTCCCCCCCCCCCATGTGCCAGTATCAGGTGCCAACCCCCCCAGGTGCCAGTATCAGGTGCCTCTCCCCCCCCATGTGCCAGTATCAGGTGCCAACCCCCCCCCAGGTGCCAGTATCAGTTGCCAGTATCAGGTGCCAACCCCCCTCCCCATGTGCCAGTATCAAGTGCCTCCCCTCTCCTTATGTGCCAGTATCAGGTGCCTCTCTCCCCCCATGTGCCAGTATAAGGTGCCAACCCCCCAGGTGCCAGTATCAGGTGCCTCTCCCCCCCATGTCCCAGTATCAGGTGCCATCTCCCCCCCCCCACCACATAAAAAGTGCCAGTATCAAGTGCCTCCCCCCCATGTGCCAGTATCAGGTGCCAACCCCTCTTTCCCCATGAGCCAGTATCAGGTGCCTCTCCCCCCATGTGCCAGTATCAGGTGCCAACCCCCCTCCCCATGTGCCAGTATCAGGTGTCTCTCCCCCCCATGTGCCAGTATCAGGTGCCAACACCCCCCCTAGGTGCCAGTATCAGGTGCCTCCCCCCCCATGTCCCAGTATCATAGTGCCATATCCCCCCCACAAAAAAGTGCCAGTATCAAGTGCCTCTCTCCCCCCCCCCCAGTGCCAGTATCAGTATCAGGTGCCAACCCCTCTCCCCCCCATGTGCCAGTATCAGGTACCTCTCCCTCCCATGTGCCAGTATCAGGTGCCAACCCCCCCTCCCCCCCCAGGTGCCAACCCCCCTCCCCCCATGTGCCAGTATCAAGTGCCTCCTTCCCCCCATCCCCAGGTGCCAGTATCAGGTGCCTCCCGCTCCCCCATGGCAGTAACAGTCGGGTATTAAAAAAATAATAATAAACACTTCTACTTACCTCCATGTCAGCGATGCGATGCAGCCTCTTCCTGTGTGCCCTGTATATATCCTTATATGGAGTCAGTGCTTGTATTTCAGAAAAGTTTCTGCTGGGATTCAAACCCACGACATTCTGCTTCACTGGCAAAGCAGCTAACCACAAGGCCATACCAGCTGCCTTGCTGCTGACTGAAAAAATATGAGACTTCTACTGTTATAGCTGGCTAAGTGACCATCTATACACATGACAGCTGCACATATATATATAGATATAGCAGAGCTAAGTGTATACAGATATAGCAGTATCTCAGATATAGCAGATATATCTCTATATGACATATCTCTATATGACAGCTGTCCCAGCACACTCAGCTTTGCTATATCTCAATATATGATAGCTACCCCAGCAAACCCAGCTCAGCTACATCTATGTATATGACAGCTGCCCAAACACACCCAGCACTGCTATATCTCTATATGACAGCTGTCCCAGCACACTCAGCTCTACTATATCTCTATATATGACAGCTGCACCAGCAAACCCAGCTCTGCTACATCTATACACATGACAGATGGCCAAACACACCCAGCACTGCTATATCTCTATATGACAGCTGTCCCAGCACACTCAGCTCTGCTATATCTCTATATATCTCTAAGTATTGCTATACAGTAGATAGATATATAGAGACATAGCAGAGCTGAGTGTGCTGGGGCAGCTGTCATGTGTATAGATGTAGCAGAGCTGGCTGTGTTTCAGTAGCTGTCATGTGTATAGATGTAGTAGAGCTGGGTTTGCTGGGGCAGCTGTCATATATAGAGATATAGTAGAGCTGAGTGTGCTGGTGCAGCTGTCATGTGTATAGATGTAGCAGAGCTGGGTGTGTTTGGACAGCTGTCATGTGTATAGATGTAGTAGAGCTGGGTTTGTTGGGGCAGCTGTCATATATAGAGATATAGCAGAGCTGGGTGTGTTGGGGGCAGCTGTCATGTGTATAGATGTACACTTAGCCAGCTATAGCAGTAGAAGTCTCATATTTTTATCAGTTGTAACGCAGCCTTTATGGCTGTGTGGGTTAATGCTTTGCCTCTGATACATTTGAGGTTGTGGGTTTGAATCCCAGACACACCAGGAGACTTTAGCAGACAGTAAAGGGGCCCTGAACACGATATTTAACTAACTTGAAAATAAACTGTCACGCACGCTGCCGAGGCGCCGAGTCCCGAAGCAGCTGCTTCCTCTGCTTCCCTGGTAGTTACGCCTCTGCTTCATGTCATAGCAGAGAATCAGGCTTCATGTAACCCACTGGAACAGGCCATTGTCAGATATTTAGGCCCCGGCACTCAGACAGAGGAGAGAGGTCCCATAGCAGAGAATCAGGCTTCACGTCATAGCAGAGAATCAGGCTTCATGTCATAGCAGAGAATCAGGCTTCATGTCATAGCAGAGAATCAGGCTTCACGTCACCCACCACTGGAACAGGCCATTGTCAGATATTTAGACCCCGGCGCCCAGACAGAGGAGAGAGGTCCCATAGCAGAGAATCAGGCTTCAAGTCATAGCAGAGAATCAGGCTTCATGTCATAGCAGAGAATCAGGCTTCATGTCATAGCAGAGAATCAGGCTTCATGTCATAGCAGAGAATCAGGCTTCACGTCACCCACCACTGGAACAGGCCATTGTCAGATATTTAGACCCCGGCGCCCAGACAGAGGAGAGAGGTCCCATTGCAGAGAATCAGGCTTCATGGCATAGCATATAATCAGGCTTCACGTCACCCACCACTGGAATAGGCCACTGTCAAATATTTTTAGGCCCCGACACACAGACAGAGGAGAGAAGTCCCATAGCAGAGATTCAGGCTTCATGTCATAGCAGAGAATCAGGCTTCATGTCATAGCAGAGAATCAGGCATCACGTCACCCACCACTGAAACAGGCCATTGTCAGATATTTAGGCCCTGGCTCCCACACAGATGAGAGAGGTCCCATAGCAGAGAATCAGGCTTCATGTCACCCACCACTGGAACAGGCCATTGTCAGATATTTTTAGGCCCCGGCACCCAGACAGAGGAGAGAGGTCCCATAGCAGAGATTCAAGCTTCATGTTATATTAGAGAAATATGCTTTACGTCACCCACCACTGGAACAGGCTATTGTCAGATATTTAGGCCCCGGCACCCAGATAGAGGAGAGAGGTCCCATAGCAGAGAATCAGGCTTCATGTCATAGCAGAGAATCAGGCTTCATGTCACCCACCACTGGAACAGGCCACTGTCAGATATTTTTAGGCCCCGGCACCCAGACAGAGTAGAGAGGTCCCATTTCAGAGAATCAGGCTTCATGTCAAAGCAGAAAATCAGGCTTCATGTCATAGCAGAGAATCAGGCTTCATGTTATAGCAGAGATTCAGGCTTCATGTTATAGCAGAGATTCAGGCTTCATGTTATAGCAGAGAATCAGGCTTCACGTCACCCACCACTTGAACAGGCCATTGTCAGATATTTAGGCCCCGGCACCCAGACAGATGATAGAGGTCCCATAGCAGAGAATCAGGCTTCATGTCATAGCAGAGAATCAGGCTTCAATTCATAGCAGAGAATCAGGCTTCATGGCATAGCATATAATCAGGCTTCACGTCACCCACCACTGGAACAGGCCACTGTCAGATATTTTTAGGCCCCGACACACAGACAGAGGAGAGAGGTCCCATAGCAGAGATTCAGGCTTCATGTCATAGCAGAGATTCAGGCTTCATGTCATAGCAGAGAATCAGGCTTCATGTCATAGCAGAGAATCAGGATTCATGTCATAGCAGAGAATCAGGCTTCACGTCACCCACCACTGGAACAGGCCATTGTCAGATATTTAGGCCCCGGCACCCAGACAGAGGAGAGAGGTCCCATAGCAGAGAATCAGGCTTCATGTCATAGCAGAGAATCAGGCTTCAAGTCATAGCAGAGAATCAGGCTTCATGTCATAGCAGAGAATAAGGCATCACGTCACCCACCACTGAAACAGGCCATTGTCAGATATTTAGGCCCTGGCTCCCGGACAGAGAAGAGAGGTCCCATAGCAGAGAATCAGGCTTCATGTTACCCACCACTGGAACAGGCCATCGTCAGATATTTTCAGGCCCCGGCACCCAGACAGAGGAGAGAGGTTCCATAGCAGAGATTCAGGCTTCATGTTATATTAGAGAAATATGCTTTACGTCACCCACCACTGGAACAGGCTATTGTCAGATATTTAGGCCCGGCACCCAGACAGAGGAGAGAGGTCCCATAGCAGAGAATCAGGCTTCATGTCATAGCAGAGAATCAGGCTTCATGTCACCCACCACTGGAACAGGCCACTGTCAGATATTTTTAGGCCCCGGCACACAGACAGAGGAGACAGGTCCCATAGCAGAGATTCAGGCTTCATGTCATAGCAGAGAATCAAGCTTCATGTCATAGCAGAGAATCAGGCTTCATGTCATAGCAGAGAATCAGGCTTCACGTAACCCACCACTTGAACAGGCCATTATCAGATATTTAGTCCCCGGCACCCAGACAGATAATAGAAGTCCTATAGCAGAGAATCAGGCTTCATGTCATAGCAGAGAATCAGGCTTCAATTCATAGCAGAGAATCAGGCTTCATGTCATAGCAGAGAATCAGGCTTCATGTCACCCAACACTGGAACAGGCCATTGTCAGATATTTAGGCCCCGGTACCCAGACAGAGGAGAGAGGTACCATTGCAGAGAATCAGGCTTCATGGCATAGCAGAGACTCAGGCTTCACGTCACCCACCACTGGAACAGGCTATTGTCAGATATTTAGGCCCCGACACCCAGAAAGAAGAGAGAAGTCCCATTGCAGAGAATCAGGCTGCATGTCATAGCAGAGAATCAGGATTTACGTCACCCACCACTGGAACAGGCCACTGTCAGATATTTTTAGGCCCCGGCACACAGACAGAGGAGAGAGGTCCCATAGCAGAGATTCAGGCTTCATGTCATATTAGAGAATCAGGCTTCATGTCATAGCAGAGAATCAGGCTTCATGTCATAGCAGAGAATCAGGCTTCACGACACCCACCACTGGAACAGGCCATTGTCAGATATTTAGGCCCCGACACCCAGACAGAGGAGAAAGGTCCCATAGCAGAGAATCAGGCTTCATGTCATAGCAGAGAATCAGGCTTCAAGTCATAGCAGAGAATCAGGCTTCATGTCATAGCAGAGAATCAGGCTTCACGTTACCCACCACTGGAACAGGCCATTGTCAGATATTTAGATCCCGGCGCCCAGACAGAGGAGAGAGGTCCCATTGCAGAGAATCAGGCTTCATGGCATAGCATATAATCAGGCTTCACGTCACCCACCACTGGAACAGGCCACTGTCAGATATTTTTAGGCCCCGACACACAGACAGAGGAGAGAGGTCCCATAGCAGAGATTCAGGCTTCATGTCATAGCAGAGAATCAGGCTTCATGTCATAGCAGAGAATCAGGATTCATGTCATAGCAGAGAATCAGGCTTCACGTCACCCACCACTGGAAGAGGCCATTGTCAGATATTTAGGCCCCGGCACCCAGACAGAGGAGAGAGGTCCCATAGCAGAGAATCAGGCTTCATGTCACCCACAACTGGAACAGGCCACTGTCAGATATTTTTAGGCCCCGGCACACAGACAGAGGAGACAGGTCCCATAGCAGAGATTCAGGCTTCATGTCATAGCAGAGAATCAGGCTTCATGTCATAGCAGAGAATCAGGCTTCATGTCATAGCAGAGAATCAGGCTTCTCGTAACCCACCACTTGAACAGGCCATTGTCAGTTATTTAGGCCCCGGCACCCAGACAGATGATAGAGGTCCCATAGCAGAGAATCAGGCTTCAATTTATAGCAGAGAATCAAGCTTCATGTCATAGCAGAGAATCAGGCTTTAAGTCATAGCAGAGAATCAGGCTTCATGTCATAGCAGAGAATCAGGCTTCATGTCATAGCAGAGAATCAGGCTGTACGTCACCCACCACTGGAACAGGCCATTGTCAGATATTTAGACCCCGGCGCCCAGAAAGAGGAGAGAGGTCCCATTGCAGAGAATCAGGCTTCATGGCATAGCATATAATCAGGCTTCACGTCACCCACCACTGGAACAGGCCATTGTCAGATATTTTTAGGCCCCGGCACCCAGACAAAGGAGAGAGGTCCCATAGCAGAGATTCAGGCTTCATGTTATATTAGAAAAATATGCTTTACGTCACCCACCACTGGAACAGGCTATTGTCAGATATTTAGGCCCCGGCACCCAGACAGATGATAGAGGTCCCATAGCAGAGAATCAGGCTTCATGTCATAGCAGAGAATCAGGCTTCATGTCATAGCAGAGAATCAGGCTTCAATTCATAGCTGAGAATCAGGCTTCATGTCATAGCAGAGAATCAGGCTTCATGTCACCCACCACTGGAACAGGCCATTGTCAGATATTTAGGCCCCGGCACCCAGACAGAGGAGAGAGGTCCCATAGCAGAGAATAATGCTTCATGGCATAGCAGAGAATCAGACTTCACGTCACCCACAACTGGAACAGGCTATTGTCAGATATTTAGGCCCCGACACCCAGACAGAGGAGAGAGGTCCCATTGAAGAGAATCAGACTTCATGTCATAGCAGAGAATCAGGATTTACGTCACCCACCACTGGAACAGGCCACTGTCAGATATTTTTAGGCCCCGGCACACAGACAGAGGAGAGAGGTCCCATAGCAGAGATTCAGGCTTCATGTCATATTAGAGAATCAGGCTTCATGTCATAGCAGAGAATCAAGCTTCAAGTCATAGCAGAGAATCAGGCTTCATGTCATAGCAGAGAATCAGGCATCACGTTACCCACCACTGGAACAGGCCATTGTCAGATATTTAGGCCCTGGCTCCCGGACAGAGGAGAGAGGTCCCATAGCAGAGAATCATGCTTCATGGCATAGCGGAGAATCAGGCTTCACGTCACCCACCACTGGAACAGGCTATTGTCAGATATTTGGGCCCCGGCACCCAGACAGAGGAAAGAGGTCCCATAGCAGAGAATCAGGCTTCATGTCACCCACCACTGGAACAGGCCATTGTCAGATATTTTTAGGCCCAGGCACCCAGACAGAGGAGAGAGGTCCCATAGCAGAGATTCAGGCTTCATGTTATATTAGAGAAATATGCTTTACGTCACCCACCACTGGAACAGGCTATTGTCAGATATTTAGGCCCCGGCACCCAGACAGAGGAGAGAGGTCCCATAGCAGAGAATCAGGCTTCATGTCATAGCAGAGAATCAGGCTTCATGTCACCCACCACTGGAACAGGCCACTGTCAGATATTTTTAGGCCCCGGCACACAGACAGAGGAGACAGGTCCCATAGCAGAGATTCAGGCTTCATGTCATAGCAGAGAATCAGGCTTCATGTCATAGCAGAGAATCATCAGGCTTCAAGTCATAGCAGAGAATCAGGCTTCATGTCATAGCAGAGAATCAGGCTTCACGTCACCCACCACTGGAACAGACCATTGTCAGATATTTAGGCCCAGGCAACAAGACAGAGGAGAGAGGTCCCATAGCAGAGAATCAGTCTTCATGTCATAGCAGAGAATCAGGCTTCAAGTCATAGCAGAGAATCAGGCTTCATTTCATAGCAGAGAATCAGGCATCACGTCACCCACCACTGGAACAGGCCATTGTCAGATATTTAGGCCCTGGCTCCCGGACAGAGGAGAGAGGTCCCATAGCAGAGAATCATGCTTCATGGCATAGCAGAGAATCAGGCTTCACGTCACCCACCACTGGAACAGGCTATTGTCAGATATTTGGGCCCCGGCACCCAGACAGAGGAGAGAGGTCCCATAGCAGAGAATCAGGCTTCATGTCACCCACCACTGGAACAGGCCATTGTCAGATATTTTTATGCACCTGGCATCCCAGACAGAGGAGAGAGGTCCCATAGCAGAGAATCAGGCTTCATGTTATATTAGAGAAATATGCTTTACGTCAACCACCACTGGAACAGGCTATTGTCAGATATTTAGGCCCCGGCACCCAGACAGAGGAGAGAGGTCCCATGGCAGAGAATCAGGCTTCATGTTATATTAGAGAAATATGCTTTACGTCAACCACCACTGGAACAGGCTATTGTCAGATATTTAGGCCCCGGCACCCAGACAGAGGAGAGAGGTCCCATGGCAGAGAATCAGGCTTCATGTCATAGCAGAGAATCAGGATTTACGTCACCCACCACTGGAACAGGCCACTGTCAGATATTTTTAGGCCCCGGCACACAGACAGAGGAGAGAGGTCCCATAGCAGAGATTCAGGCTTCATGTCATATTAGAGAATCAGGCTTCATGTCATAGCAGAGAATCAGGCTTCATGTCATAGCAGAGAATCAGGCTTCACGTCACCCACCACTGGAACAGGATATTGTCAGATATTTGGGCCCCGGCACCCAGACAGAGGAGAGAGGTCCCATAGCAGAGAATCAGGCTTCATGTCATAGCAGAGAATCAGGCATCACGTCACCCACCACTGAAACAGGCCATTGTCAGATATTTAGGCCCTGGCTCCCGGACAGAGGAGAGAGGTCCCATAGCAGAGAATCAGGCTTCATGTCACCCACCACTGGAAAAGGCCATTGTCAGATATTTTTAGGCCCCGGCACCCAGACAGAGGAGAGAGGTTCCATAGCAGAGATTTAGGCTTCATGTTATATTAGAGAAATATGCTTTACGTCACCCACCACTGGAACAGGCTATTGTCAGATATTTAGGCCCCGGCACACAGACAGAGGAGACAGGACCCATAGCAGAGATTCAGGCTTCATGTGATAGCAGAGAAACAAGCTTCATGTCATAGCAGAGAATCAGGCTTCATGTCATAGCAGAGAATAAGGCTTCACGTAACCCACCACTTGTAAAGGCCATTGTCAGATATTTAGGCCCCGGCACCCAGACAGATGATAGAGGTCCCATAGCAGAGAATCAGGCTTCATGTCATAGCAGAAAATCAGGCTTCAATTCATAGCAGAGAATCAGGATTCATGTCATAGCAGAGAATCAGGCTTCATGTCACCCACCACTGGAACAGGCCATTGTCAGATATTTAGGCCCCGGCACACAGACAGAGGAGAGAGGTCCCATTGCAGAGAATCAGGCTTCATGGCATAGCAGAGAATCAGGCTTCACGTCACCCACCACTGGAACAGGCTATTGTCAGATATTTAGGCCCCGACACCCAGAAAGAGGAGAGAGGTCCCAATGCAGAGAATCAGGCTTCATGTCATAGCAGAGAATCAGGATTTACGTCACCCACCACTGGAACAGGCCACTGTCAGAAATTTTTAGGCCCCGGCACACAGACAGAGGAGAGAGGTCCCATAGCAGAGATTCAGGCTTCATGTCATATTAGATAATCAGGCTTCATGTCATAGCAGAGAATCAGGCTTTATGTCATAGCAGAGAATCAGGCTTCACGTCACCCACCACTGGAACAGGACATTGTCAGATATTTAGGCCCCGACACCCAGACAGAGGAGAGAGGTTCCATAGCAGAGAATCAGGCTTCATGTCATAGCAGAGAATCAGGCTTCAAGTCATAGCAGAGAATCAGGCTTCATGTCATAGCAGAGAATCAGGCTTCACGTCACCCACCACTGGAACAGGCCATTGTCAGATATTTAGGCCCCGGCACACAGACAGAGGAGAGAGGTCCCATTGCAGAGAATCAAGGCTTCATGGCATAGCAGAAATTCAGGCTTCACGTCACCCACCACTGGAACAGGCTATTGTCAGATATTTAGGCCCCGACACCCAGAAAGAGGAGAGAGGTCCCATTGCAGAGAATCAGGCTTCATGTCATAGCAGAGAATCAGGATTTACGTCACCCACCACTGGAACAGGCCACTGTCAGATATTTTTAGGCCCCGGCACACAGACAGAGGAGAGAGGTCCCATAGCAGAGATTTAGGCTTCATGTCATATTAGAGAATCAGGCTTCATGTCATAGCAGAGAATCAGGCTTCATGTCATAGCAGAGAATCAGGCTTTAAGTCATAGCAGAGAATCAGGCTTCATGTCATAGCAGAGAATCAGGCTTCACGTCACCCACCACTGGAACAGGTCATTGTCAGATATTTAGACCCCGGCGCCCAGACATAGGAGAGAGGTCCCATTGCAGAGAATCAGGCTTCATGGCATAGCATATAATCAGGCTTCACGTCACCCACCACTGGAACAGGCCACTGTCAGATATTTTTAGGCCCTGACACACAGACAGAGGAGAGAGGTCCCATAGCAGAGATTCAGGCTTAATGTCATAGCAGAGAATCAGGCTTCATGTCATAGCAGAGAATCAGGATTAATGTCATAGCAGAGAATCAAGCTTCATGTCATAGCAGAGAATCAAGCTTAATGTCATAGCAGAGAATCAGGCTTCATGTCATAGCAGAGAATCAGGCTTCACGTAACCCACACACTTGAACAGGCCATTGTCAGATATTTAGGCCCCGGCACCCAGACAGATGATAGAGGTCCCATAGCAGAGAATCAGGATTCATGTCATAGCCGAGAATCAGGCTTCAATTCATAGCAGAGAATCAGGCTTCATGTCATAGCAGAGAATCAGGCTTCATGTCACCCACCACTGGAACAGGCCATTGTCAGATATTTAGGCCCCGACACCCAGAAAGAGGAGAGAGGTCCCATTGCAGATAATCAGGCTTCATGTCATAGCAGAGAATTTGGATTTATGTCACCCACCACTGGAACAGGCCACTGTCAGATATTTTTAGGCCCCGGCACACAGACAGAGGAGAGAGGTCCCATAGCAGAGATTCAGGTTTCATGTCATAGCAGAGAATCAGGCTTCATGTCATAGCAGAGAATCAGGATTCATGTCATAGCAGAGAATCAGGCTTCACGTCACCCACCACTGGAACAGGCCATTGTAAGATATTTAGGCCCCGGCACCCAGACAGAGGAGAGAGGTCCCATAGCAAAGTATCAGGCTTCATGTCATAGCAGAGAATCAGGCTTCAAGTCATAGCAGAGAATCAGGCTTCATGTCATAGCAGAGAATCAGGCATCACGTCACCCACCACTGGAACAGGCCATTGTCAGATATTTAGGCCTGGCTCCCGGACAGAGGAGAGATGTTCAATAGCAGAGAATCATGCTTCATGGCATAGCAGAGAATCAGGCTTTACGTCACCCACCACTGGAACAGGCCATTGTCAGATATTTTTAGGTCCCGGCACCCAGACAAAGGAGAGAGGTCCCATAGCAGAGATTCAGGCTTCATGTTATATTAGATAAATATGCTTTACGTCACCCACCACTGGAACAGGCTATTGTCAGATATTTAGGCCCCGGCACCCAGACAGATGATAGAGGTCCCATAGCAGAGAATCAGGCTTCATGTCATAGCAGAGAATCAGGCTTCAATTCATAGCTGAGAATCAGGCTTCATGTCATAGCAGAGAATCAGGCTTCATGTCACCCACCACTGGAACAGGCCATTGTCAGATATTTAGGCCCCGGCACCCAGACAGAGGAGAGAGGTCCCATAGCAGAGAATCATGCTTCATGGCATAGCAGAGAATCAGACTTCACGTCACCCACAACTGGAACAGGCTATTGTCAGATATTTAGGCCCCGACACCCAGACAGAGGAGAGAGGTCCCATTGCAGAGAATCAGACTTCATGTCATAGCAGAGAATCAGGATTTACGTCACCCACCACTGGAACAGGCCACTGTCAGATATTTTTAGGCCCCGGCACACAGACAGAGGAGAGAGGTCCCATAGCAGAGATTCAGGCTTCATGTCATATTAGAGAATCAAGCTTCAAGTCATAGCAGAGAATCAGGCTTTATGTCATAGCAGAGAATCAGGCATCACGTTACCCACCACTGGAACAGGCCATTGTCAGATATTTAGGCCCTGGCTCCCGGACAGAGGAGAGAGGTCCCATTGCAGAGAATCATGCTTCATGGCATAGCGGAGAATCAGGCTTCACGTCACCCACCACTGGAACAGGCTATTTCAGATATTTGGGCCCCGGCACCCAGACAGAGGAAAGAGGTCCTATAGCAGAGAATCAGGCTTCATGTCACCCACCACTGGAACAGGCCATTGTCAGATATTTTTAGGCCCAGGCACCCAGACAGAGGAGAGAGGTCCCATAGCAGAGATTCAGGCTTCATGTTATATTAGAGAAATATGCTTTACGTCACCCACCACTGGAACAGGCTATTGTCAGATATTTAGGCCCCGGCACCCAGACAGAGGAGAGAGGTCCCATAGCAAAGAATCAGGCTTCATGTCATAGCAGAGAATCAGGCTTCATGTCACCCACCACTGGAACAGGCCACTGTCAGATATTTTTAGGCCCCGACACACAGACAGAGGAGAGAGGTCCCATAGCAGAGATTCAGGCTTCAGGTCATAGCAGAGAATCAGGCTTCATGTCATAGCAGAGAATCAGGATTCATGTCATAGCAGAGAATAAGGCTTCACGTCACCCACCACTGGAACAGGCCATTGTCGGATATTTAGGCCCCGGCACCCAGACAGAGGAGAGAGGTCCCATAGCAGAGAATCAGGCTTCATGTCATAGCAGAGAATCAGGCATCACGTCACCCACCACTGAAACAGGCCATTGTCAGATATTTAGGCCCTTGCTCCCGGACAGAGGAGAGAGGTCCCATAGCAGAGAATCAGGCTTCATGTCACCAACCACTGGAAAAGGCCATTGTCAGATATTTTTAGGCCCCGGCACCCAGACAGAGGAGAGAGGTTCCATAGCAGAGATTTAGGCTTCATGTTATATTAGAGAAATATGCTTTACGTCACCCACCACTGGAACAGGCGATTGTCAGATATTTAGGCCCCGGCACCCAGACAGAGGAGAGAGGTCTCATAGCAGAGAATCAGGCTTCATGTCATAGCAGAGAATCAGGCTTCATGTCACCCACCACTGGAACAGGCCACTGTCAGATATTTTTAGGCCCTGGCACACAGATAGAGGAGACAGGACCCATAGCAGAGATTCAGGCTTCATGTGATAGCAGAGAATCAAGCTTCATGTCATAGCAGAGAATCAGGCTTCATGTCATAGCAGAGAATAAGGCTTCACGTAACCCACCACTTGTAAAGGCCATTGTCAGATATTTAGGCCCCGGCACCCAGACAGATGATATAGGTCCCATAGCAGAGAATCAGGCTTCATGTCATAGCAGAAAATCAGGCTTCAATTCATAGCAGAGAATCAGGATTCATGTCATAGCAGAGAATCAGGCTTCATGTCACCCACCACTGGAACAGGCCATTGTCAGATATTTAGGCCCCGGCACACAGATAGAGGAGAGAGGTCCCATTGCAGAGAATCAGGCTTCATGGCATAGCAGAGAATCAGGCTTCACGTCACCCACCACTGGAACAGTCTATTGTCAGATATTTAGGCCCCGACACCCAGAAAGAGGAGAGAGGTCCCATTGCAGAGAATCAGGCTTCATGTCATAGCAGAGAATCAGGATTTACGTCACCCACCACTGGAACAGGCCACTGTCAGATATTTTTAGGCCCCGGCACACAGACAGAGGAGAGAGGTCCCATAGCAGAGATTCAGGCTTCATGTCATATTAGATAATCAGGCTTCATGTCATAGCAGAGAATCAGGCTTTATGTCATAGCAGAGAATCAGGCTTCACGTCACCCACCACTGGAACAGGACATTGTCAGATATTTATGCCCCGACACCCAGACAGAGGAGATAGGTTCCATAGCAGAGAATCAGGCTTCATGTCATAGCAGAGAATCAGGCTTCAAGTCATAGCAGAGAATCAGGCTTCATGTCATAGCAGAGAATCAGGCTTCACGTCATCCACCACTGGAACAGGCCATTGTCAGATATTTAGGCCCCGGCACACAGACAGAGGAGAGAGGTCCCATTGCAGAGAATCAGGCTTCATGGCATAGCAGAGAATCAGGCTTCACGTCACCCACCACTGGAACAGGCTATTGTCAGATATTTAGGCCCCGACACCCAGAAAGAGGAGAGAGGTCCCATTGCAGAGAATCAGGCTTCATGTCATAGCAGAGAATCAGGATTTACGTCACCCACCACTGGAACAGGCCACTGTCAGATATTTTTAGGCCCCGGCACACAGACAGAGGAGAGAGGTCCCATAGCAGAGATTCAGGCTTCATGTCATATTAGAGAATCAGGCTTCATGTCATAGCAGAGAATCAGGCTTCATGTCATAGCAGAGAATCAGGCTTCAAGTCATAGCAGAGAATCAGGCTTCATGTCATAGCAGAGAATCAGGCTTCACGTCACCCACCACTGGAACAGGTCATTGTCAGATATTTAGACCCCGGCGCCCAGACATAGGAGAGAGGTCCCATTGCAGAGAATCAGGCTTCATGGCATAGCATATAATCAGGCTTCACGTCACCCACCACTGGAACAGGCCACTGTCAGATATTTTTAGGCCCTGACACACAGACAGAGGAGAGAGGTCCCATAGCAGAGATTCAGGCTTAATGTCATAGCAGAGAATCAGGCTTCATGTCATAGCAGAGAAACAGGATTCATGTCATAGCAGAGAATCAAGCTTCATGTCATAGCAGAGAATCAAGCTTAATGTCATAGCAGAGAATCAGGCTTCATGTCATAGCAGAGAATAAGGCTTCACGTAACCCACCACTTGTAAAGGCCATTGTCAGATATTTAGGCCCCGGCACCCAGACAGATGATAGAGGTCCCATAGCAGAGAATCAGGCTTCATGTCATAGCAGAAAATCAGGCTTCAATTCATAGCAGAGAATCAGGATTCATGTCATAGCAGAGAATCAGGCTTCATGTCACCCACCACTGGAACAGGCCATTGTCAGATATTTAGGCCCCGGCACACAGACAGAGGAGAGAGGTCCCATTGCAGAGAATCAGGCTTCATGGCATAGCAGAGAATCAGGCTTCACGTCACCCACCACTGGAACAGGCTATTGTCAGATATTTAGGCCCCGACACCCAGAAAGAGGAGAGAGGTCCCAATGCAGAGAATCAGGCTTCATGTCATAGCAGAGAATCAGGATTTACGTCACCCACCACTGGAACAGGCCACTGTCAGATATTTTTAGGCCCCGGCACACAGACAGAGGAGAGAGGTCCCATAGCAGAGATTCAGGCTTCATGTCATATTAGATAATCAGGCTTCATGTCATAGCAGAGAATCAGGCTTTATGTCATAGCAGAGAATCAGGCTTCACGTCACCCACCACTGGAACAGGACATTGTCAGATATTTAGGCCCCGACACCCAGACAGAGGAGAGAGGTTCCATAGCAGAGAATCAGGCTTCATGTCATAGCAGAGAATCAGGCTTCAAGTCATAGCAGAGAATCAGGCTTCATGTCATAGCAGAGAATCAGGCTTCACGTCACCCACCACTGGAACAGGCCATTGTCAGATATTTAGGCCCCGGCACACAGACAGAGGAGAGAGGTCCCATTGCAGAGAATCAGGCTTCATGGCATAGCAGAAATTCAGGCTTCACGTCACCCACCACTGGAACAGGCTATTGTCAGATATTTAGGCCCCGACACCCAGAAAGAGGAGAGAGGTCCCATTGCAGAGAATCAGGCTTCATGTCATAGCAGAGAATCAGGATTTACGTCACCCACCACTGGAACAGGCCACTGTCAGATATTTTTAGGCCCCGGCACACAGACAGAGGAGAGAGGTCCCATAGCAGAGATTCAGGCTTCATGTCATATTAGAGAATCAGGCTTCATGTCATAGCAGAGAATCAGGCTTCATGTCATAGCAGAGAATCAGGCTTCAAGTCATAGCAGAGAATCAGGCTTCATGTCATAGCAGAGAATCAGGCTTCACGTCACCCACCACTGGAACAGGTCATTGTCAGATATTTAGACCCCGGCGCCCAGACATAGGAGAGAGGTCCCATTGCAGAGAATCAGGCTTCATGGCATAGCATATAATCAGGCTTCACGTCACCCACCACTGGAACAGGCCACTGTCAGATATTTTTAGGCCCTGACACACAGACAGAGGAGAGAGGTCCCATAGCAGAGATTCAGGCTTAATGTCATAGCAGAGAATCAGGCTTCATGTCATAGCAGAGAATCAGGATTAATGTCATAGCAGAGAATCAAGCTTCATGTCATAGCAGAGAATCAAGCTTAATGTCATAGCAGAGAATCAGGCTTCATGTCATAGCAGAGAATCAGGCTTCACGTAACCCACACACTTGAACAGGCCATTGTCAGATATTTAGGCCCCGGCACCCAGACAGATGATAGAGGTCCCATAGCAGAGAATCAGGATTCATGTCATAGCCGAGAATCAGGCTTCAATTCATAGCAGAGAATCAGTCTTCATGTCATAGCAGAGAATCAGGCTTCATGTCACCCACCACTGGAACAGGCCATTGTCAGAGATTTAGGCCCCGACACCCAGAAAGAGGAGAGAGGTCCCATTGCAGATAATCAGGCTTCATGTCATAGCAGAGAATTTGGATTTATGTCACCCACCACTGGAACAGGCCACTGTCAGATATTTTTAGGCCCCGGCACACAGACAGAGGAGAGAGGTCCCATAGCAGAGAATCAGGCTTCATGTCATAGCAGAGAATCAGGCTTCATGTCACCTACCACTGGAACAGGCCACTGTCAGATATTTTTAGGCCCCGACACACAGACAGAGGAGAGAGGTCCCATAGCAGAGATTCAGGCTTCAGGTCATAGCAGAGAATCAGGCTTCATGTCATAGCAGAGAATCAGGATTCATGTCATAGCAGAGAATAAGGCTTCACGTCACCCACCACTGGAACAGGCCATTGTCGGATATTTAGGCCCCGGCACCCAGACAGAGGAGAGAGGTCCCATAGCAGAGAATCAGGCTTCATGTCATAGCAGAGAATAAGGCATCACGTCACCCACCACTGAAACAGGCCATTGTCAGATATTTAGGCCCTTGCTCCCGGACAGAGGAGAGAGGTCCCATAGCAGAGAATCAGGCTTCATGTCACCAACCACTGGAAAAGGCCATTGTCAGATATTTTTAGGCCCCGGCACCCAGACAGAGGAGAGAGGTTCCATAGCAGAGATTTAGGCTTCATGTTATATTAGAGAAATATGCTTTACGTCACCCACCACTGGAACAGGCGATTGTCAGATATTTAGGCCCCGGCACCCAGACAGAGGAGAGAGGTCTCATAGCAGAGAATCAGGCTTCATGTCATAGCAGAGAATCAGGCTTCATGTCACCCACCACTGGAACAGGCCACTGTCAGATATTTTTAGGCCCCGGCACACAGACAGAGGAGACAGGACCCATAGCAGAGATTCAGGCTTCATGTGATAGCAGAGAATCAAGCTTCATGTCATAGCAGAGAATCAGGCTTCATGTCATAGCAGAGAATAAGGCTTCACGTAACCCACCACTTGTAAAGGCCATTGTCAGATATTTAGGCCCCGGCACCCAGACAGATGATAGAGGTCCCATAGCAGAGAATCAGGCTTCATGTCATAGCAGAAAATCAGGCTTCAATTCATAGCAGAGAATCAGGATTCATGTCATAGCAGAGAATAAGGCTTCATGTCACCCACCACTGGAACAGGCCATTGTCAGATATTTAGGCCCGGCACACAGATAGAGGAGAGAGGTCCCATTGCAGAGAATCAGGCTTCATGTCATAGCAGAGAATCAGGATTTACGTCACCCACAACTGGAACAGGCCACTGTCAGATATTTTTAGGCCCCGGCACACAGACAGAGGAGAGAGGTCCCATAGCAGAGATTCAGGCTTCATGTCATATTAGATAATCAGGCTTCATGTCATAGCAGAGAATCAGGCTTTATGTCATAGCAGAGAATCAGGCTTCACGTCACCCACCACTGGAACAGGACATTGTCAGATATTTAGGCCCCGACACCCAGACAGAGGAGAGAGGTTCCATAGCAGAGAATCAGGCTTCATGTCATAGCAGAGAATCAGGCTTCAAGTCATAGCAGAGAATCAGGCTTCATGTCATAGCAGAGAATCAGGCTTCACGTCATCCACCACTGGAACAGGCCATTGTCAGATATTTAGGCCCCGGCACACAGACAGAGGAGAGAGGTCCCATTGCAGAGAATCAGGCTTCATGGCATAGCAGAGAATCAGGCTTCACGTCACCCACCACTGGAACAGGCTATTGTCAGATATTTAGGCCCCGACACCCAGAAAGAGGAGAGAGGTCCCATTGCAGAGAATCAGGCTTCATGTCATAGCAGAGAATCAGGATTTACGTCACCCACCACTGGAACAGGCCACTGTCAGATATTTTTAGGCCCCGGCACACAGACAGAGGAGAGAGGTCCCATAGCAGAGATTCAGGCTTCATGTCATGTTAGAGAATCAGGCTTCATGTCATAGCAGAGAATCAGGCTTCATGTCATAGCAGAGAATCAGGCTTCAAGTCATAGCAGAGAATCAGGCTTCATGTCATAGCAGAGAATCAGGCTTCACGTCACCCACCACTGGAACAGGTCATTGTCAGATATTTAGACCCCGGCGCCCAGACATAGGAGAGAGGTCTTATTGCAGAGAATCAGGCTTCATGGCATAGCATATAATCAGGCTTCACGTCACCCACCACTGGAACAGGCCACTGTCAGATATTTTTAGGCCCTGACACACAGACAGAGGAGAGAGGTCCCATAGCAGAGATTCAGGCTTAATGTCATAGCAGAGAATCAGGCTTCATGTCATAGCAGAGAATCAGGATTCATGTCATAGCAGAGAATCAAGCTTCATGTCATAGCAGAGAATCAAGCTTAATGTCATAGCAGAGAATCAGGCTTCATGTCATAGCAGAGAATCAGGCTTCACGTAACCCACCACTTGAACAGGCCATTGTCAGATATTTAGGCCCCGGCACCCAGACAGATGATAGAGGTCCCATAGCAGAGAATCAGGATTCATGTCATAGCCGAGAATCAGGCTTCAATTCATAGCAGAGAATCAGGCTTCATGTCATAGCAGAGAATCAGGCTTCATGTCACTTACCACTGGAACAGGCCATTGTCAGATATTTAGGCCCCGACACCCAGAAAGAGGAGAGAGGTCCCATTGCAGATAATCAAGCTTCATGTCATAGCAGAGAATTTGGATTTATGTCACCCACCACTGGAACAGGCCACTGTCAGATATTTTTAGGCCCCGGCACACAGACAGAGGAGAGAGGTCCCATAGCAGAGATTCAGGCTTCATGTTATATTAGATAAATATGCTTTACGTCACCCACCACTGGAACAGGCTATTGTCAGATATTTAGGCCCCGGCACCCAGACAGATGATAGAGTTCCCATAGCAGAGAATCAGGCTTCATGTCATAGCAGAGAATCAGGCTTCAATTCATAGCTGAGAATCAGGCTTCATGTCATAGCAGAGAATCAGGCTTCATGTCACCCACCACTGGAACAGGCCATTGTCAGATATTTAGGCCCCGGCACCCAGACAGAGGAGAGAGGTCCCATAGCAGAGAATCATGCTTCATGGCATAGCAGAGAATCAGACTTCACGTCACCCACAACTGGAACAGGCTATTGTCAGATATTTAGGCCCCGACACCCAGACAGAGGAGAGAGGTCCCATTGCAGAGAATCAGACTTCATGTCATAGCAGAGAATCAAGCTTCAAGTCATAGCAGAGAATCAGGCTTCATGTCATAGCAGAGAATCAGGCATCACGTTACCCACCACTGGAATAGGCCATTGTCAGATATTTAGGCCCTGGCTCCCGGACAGAGGAGAGAGGTCCCATAGCAGAGAATCATGCTTCATGGCATAGCGGAGAATCAGGCTTCACGTCACTAACCACTGGAACAGGCTATTGTCAGATATTTGGGCCCCGGCACCCAGACAGAGGAAAGAGGTCCCATAGCAGAGAATCAGGCTTCATGTCACCCACCACTGGAACAGGCCATTGTCAGATATTTTTAGGCCCAGGCACCCAGACAGAGGAGAGAGATCCCATAGCAGAGATTCAGGCTTCATGTTATATTAGAGAAATATGCTTTACGTCACCCACCACTGGAACAGGCTATTGTCAGATATTTAGGTCCCGGCACCCAGACAGAGGAGAGAGGTCCCATAGCAGAGAATCAGGCTTCATGTCATAGCAGAGAATCAGGCTTCATGTCACCCACCACTGGAACAGGCCACTGTCAGATATTTTTAGGCCCTGGCACACAGACAGAGGAGACAGGTCCCATAGCAGAGATTCAGGCTTCATGTCATAGCAGAGAATCAGGCTTCATGTCATAGCAGAGAATCAGGCTTCATGTCATAGCAGAGAATCATCAGGCTTCAAGTAATAGCAGAGAATCAGGCTTCATGTCATAGCATAGAATCAGGCTTCACGTCACCCACCACTGGAACAGACCATTGTCAGATATTTAGGCCCAGGCAACAAGACAGAGGAGAGAGGTACCATAGCAGAGAATCAGGCTTCATGTCATAGCAGAGAATCAGGCTTCAAGTCATAGCAGAGAATCAGGCTTCATTTCATAGCAGAGAATCAGGCATCACGTCACCCACCACTGGAACAGGCCATTGTCAGATATTTAGGCCCTGGCTCCCGGACAGAGGAGAGAGGTCCCATAGCAGAGAATCATGCTTCATGGCATAGCAGAGAATCAGGCTTCACGTCACCCACCACTGGAACAGGCTATTGTCAGATATTTGGGCCCCGGCACCCAGACAGAGGAGAGAGGTCCCATAGCAGAGAATCAGGCTTCATGTCACCCACCACTGGAACAGGCCATTGTCAGATATTTTTAGGCCCCGGCACCCAGACAGAGGAGAGAGGTCCCATAGCAGAGAATCAGGCTTCATGTTATATTAGAGAAATATGCTTTACGTCAACCACCACTGGAACAGGCTATTGTCAGATATTTAGGCCCCGGCACCCAGACAGAGGAGAGAGGTCCCATGGCAGAGAATCAGGCTTCATGTCATAGCAGAGAATCAGGATTTACGTCACCCACCACTGGAACAGGCCACAGTCAGATATTTTTAGGCCCCGGCACACAGACAGAGGAGAGAGGTCCCATAGCAGAGATTCAGGCTTCATGTCATATTAGAGAATCAGGCTTCATGTCATAGCAGAGAATCAGGCTTCATGTCATAGCAGAGAATCAGGCTTCACGTCACCCACCACTGGAACAGGTTATTGTCAGATATTTGGGCCCCGGCACCCAGACAGAGGAGAGAGGTCCCATAGCAGAGAATCAGGCTTCATGTCACCCACCACTGGAACAGGCCATTGTCAGATATTTTTAGGCCCCGGCACCCAGACAGAGGAGAGAGGTCCCATAGCAGAAATTCAGGCTTCATGTTATATTAGAGAAATATGCTTTACGTCACCTACCACTGGAACAGGCTATTGTCAGATATTTAGGCCCCGGCAACCAGACAGAGGAGAGAGGTCCCATAGCAGAGAATCAGGCTTCATGTCATAGCAGAGAATCAGGCTTCATGTCACCCACCACTGGAACAGGCCACTGTCAGATATTTTTATGCCCCGGCACACAGACAGAGGAGACAGGTCCCATAGCAGAGATTCAGGCTTCATGTCATAGCAGAGAATCAGGGTTCATGTCATAGCAGAGAATCAGGCTTCATGTCATAGCAGAGAATCAGGCTTCACGTAACCCACCACTTGAACAGGCCATTGTCAGATATTTTTAGGCCCCGGCACCCAGACAGTGAAGAGAGGTCCCATAGCAGAGATTCAGGCTTCATGTTATATTAGAGAAATATGCTTTACGTCACCCACCACTGGAACAGGCTATTGTCAGATATTTAGGCCCCGGCACCCAGACAGAGGAGAGAGGTCCCATGGCAGAGAATCAGGCTTCATGTCATAGCAGAGAATCAGGATTTACATCACCCACCACTGGAACAGGCCACTGTCAGATATTTTTAGGCCCCGGCACACAGACAGAGGAGAGAGGTCCCATAGCAGAGATTCAGGCTTCATGTCATATTAGAGAATCAGGCTTCATGTCATAGCAGAGAATCAGGCTTCATGTCATAGCAGAGAATCAGGCTTCATGTCATAGCAGAGAATCAGGCTTCAAGTCATAGCAGAGAATCAGGCTTCATGTCATAGCAGAGAATCAGGCTTCAGGTCACCCACCACTGGAACAGACCATTGTCAGATATTTAGGCCCAGGCACCCAGACAGAGGAGAGAGGTCCCATAGCAGAGAATCAGGCTTCATGTCATAGCAGAGAATCAGGCTTCAAGTCATAGCAGAGAATCAGGCTTCATGTCATAGCAGAGAATCAGGCATCACGTCACCCACCACTGGAACAGGCCATTGTCAGATATTTAGGCCCTGGCTCCCGGACAGAGGAGAGAGGTCCCATAGCAGAGAATCATGCTTCATGGCATAGCAGAGAATCAGGCTTCACGTCACCCACCACTGGAACAGGCTATTGTCAGATATTTGGGCCCCGGCACCCAGACAGAGGAGAGAGGTCCCATAGCAGAGAATCAGGCTTCATGTCACCCACCACTGGAACAGGCCATTGTCAGATATTTTTAGGCCCCGGCACCGAGACAGAGTAGAGAGGTCCCATAGCAGAGATTCAGACTTCATGTTATATTAGAGAAATATGCTTTACGTCACCCACCACTGGAACAGGCTATTGTCAGATATTTAGGCCCCGGCACCCAGACAGAGGAGAGAGGTCCCATGGCAGAGAATCAGGCTTCATGTCATAGCAGAGAATCAGGATTTACGTCACCCACCACTGGAACAGGCCCCTGTCAGATATTTTTAGGCCCCGGCACACAGACAGAAGAGAGAGGTCCCATAGCAGAGATTCAGGCTTCATGTCATATTAGAGAATCAGGCTTCATGTCATAGCAGAGAATCAGGCTTCATGTCATAGCAGAGAATCAGGCTTCATGTCACCCACCACTGGAACAGGCCATTGTCAGATATTTAGACCCCGGCGCCCAGACAGAGGAGAGAGGTCCCATTGCAGAGAATCAGGCTTCATGGCATATCATATAATCAGGCTTCACGTCACCCACCACTGGAACAGGCCACTGTCAGATATTTTTAGGCCCCGACACACAGACAGAGGAGAGAGGTCCCATAGAAGAGATTCAGGCTTCATGTCATAGCAGAGAATCAGGCTTCATGTCATAGCAGAGAATCAGGATTCATGTCATAGCAGAGAATCAGTCTTCACGTCACCCACCACTGGAACAGGCCATTGTCAGATATTTAGGCCCCGGCACCCAGACAGAGGAGAGAGGTCCCATAGCAGAGAATCAGGCTTCATGTCATAGCAGAGCATCAGGCTTCAATTCATAGCAGAGAATCAGGCTTCATGTCATAGCAGAGAATCAGGCATCACGTCACCCACCACTGTAACAGGCCATTGTCAGATATTTAGGCCCTGGCTCCCGGACAGAGGAGAGAGGTCCCATAGCAGAAAATCATGCTTCATGGCATAGCAGAGAATCAGGCTTCACGTCACCCACCACTGGAACAGGCTATTGTCAGATATTTGGGCCCCGGCACCCAGACAGAGGAGAGAGGTCCCATAGCAGAGAATCAGACTTCATGTCATAGCAGAGAATCAGGATTTACGTCACCCACCACTGGAACAGGCCACTGTTAGATATTTTTAGGCCCCGGCACACAGACAGAGGAGAGAGGTCCCATAGCAGAGATTCAGGCTTTATGTCGTATTAGAGAATCAGGCTTCATGTCATAGCAGAGAATCAAGCTTCAAGTCATAGCAGAGAATCATGCTTCATGTCATAGCAGAGAATCAGGCATCACGTCACCCACCACTGGAACAGGCCATTGTCAGATATTTAGGCCCTGGCTCCCGGACAGAGGAGAGAGGTCCCATAGCAGAGAATCATGCTTCATGGCATAGCAGAGAATCAGGCTTCACGTCACCCACCACTGGAACAGGCTATTGTCAGATATTTGGGCCCCGGCACCCAGACAGAGGAGAGTGGTCCCATAGCAGAGAATCAGGCTTCATGTCACCCACCACTGGAACAGGCCATTGTCAGATATTTTTAGGCCCCGGCACCGAGACAGAGTAGAGAGGTCCCATAGCAGAGATTCAGGCTTCATGTTATATTAGAGAAATATGCTTTACGTCACCCACCACTGGAACAGGCTATTGTCAGATATTTAGGCCCCGGCACCCAGACAGAGGAGAGAGGTCCCATGGCAGAGAATCAGGCTTCATGTCATAACAGAGAATCAGGATTTACGTCACCCACCACTGGAACAGGCCACTGTCAGATATTTTTAGGCCCCGGCACACAGACAGAGGAGAGAGGTCCCATAGCAGAGATTCAGGCTTCATGTCATATTAGAGAATCAGGCTTCATGTCATAGCAGAGAATCAGGCTTCATGTCATAGCAGAGAATCAGGCTTCATGTCACCCACCACTGGAACAGGCCATTGTCAGATATTTAGACCCCGGCGCCCAGACAGAGGAGAGAGGTCCCATTGCAGAGAATCAGGCTTCATGGCATATCATATAATCAGGCTTCACGTCACCCACTACTGGAACAGGCCACTGTCAGATATTTTTAGGCCCCGACACACAGACAGAGGAGAGAGGTCCCATAGAAGAGATTCAGGCTTCATGTCATAGCAGAGAATCAGGCTTCATGTCATAGCAGAGAATCAGGATTCATGTCATAGCAGAGAATCAGGATTCACGTCACCCACCACTGGAACAGGCCATTGTCAGATATTTAGGCCCCGGCACGCAGACAGAGGAGAGAGGTCCCATAGCAGAGAATCAGGCTTCATGTCATAGCAGAGAATCAGGCTTCAAGTCATAGCAGAGAATCAGGCTTCATGTCATAGCAGAGAATCAGGCATCACGTCACCCACCACTGTAACAGGCCATTGTCAGATATTTAGGCCCTGGCTCCCGGACAGAGGAGAGAGGTCCCATAGCAGAGAATCATGCTTCATGGCATAGCAGAGAATCAGGCTTCACGTCACCCACCACTGGAACAGGCTATTGTCAGATATTTGGGCCCCGGCACCCAGACAGAGGAGAGAGGTTCCATAGCAGAGAATCAGGCTTCATGTCACCCACCACTGGAACAGGCCATTGTCAGATATTTTTAGGCCCCGGCACCCAGACAGACGAGAGAGGTCCCATAGCAGAGATTCAGGCTTCATGTTATATTAGAGAAATATGCTTTACGTCACCCACCACTGGAACAGGCTATTGTCAGATATTTAGGCCCCGGCACCCAGACAGAGGAGAGAAATCCCATAGCAGAGAATCAGGCTTCATGTCATAGCAGAGAATCAGGCTTCATGTCACCCACCACTGGAACAGGCCACTGTCAGATATTTTTAAGCCCCGGCACACAGACAGAGGAGACAGGTCACATAGCAGAAAATCAGGCTTCATGTCATAGCAGAGAATCAGGCTTCACGTAACCCACCACTTGAACATGCCATTGTCAGATATTTAGGCCCCGGCACCCAGACAGATGATAGAGGTCCCATAGCAGAGAATCAGGCTTCATGTCATAGCAGAGAATTAGGCTTCATGTCATAGCAGAGAATCAGGCTTCATGTCATAGCAGAGAATCAGGCTTCATGTCACCCACCACTGGAACAGGCCATTGTCAGATATTTAGGCCCCGGCACCCAGACAGAGGAGAGAGGTCCCATAGCAGAGAATCATGCTTCATGGCATAGCAGAGAATCAGGCTTCACGTCACCCACCACTGGAACAGGCTATTGTCAGATATTTAGGCCCCGACACCCAGACAGAGGAGTGAGGTCCCATTGCAGAGAATCAGACTTCATGTCATAGCAGAGAATCAGGATTTATGTCACCCACCACTGGAACAGGGCACTGTCAGATATTTTTAGGCCCCGGCACCCAGACAGAGGAGAGAGGTCCCATAGCAGAGAATCATGCTTCATGGCATAGCAGAGAATCAGGCTTCACGTCACCCACCACTGGAACAGGCTATTGTCAAATATTTGGGCCCCGGCACCCAGACAGAGGAGAGAGGTCCCATAGCAGAGAATCAGGCTTCATGTCACCCACCACTGGAACAGGCCATTGTCAGATATTTTTAGGCCCCGGCACCCAGACAGAGGAGAGAGGTCCCATAGCAGAGAATCAGGCTTCATGTTATATTAGAGAAATATGCTTTACGTCAACCACCACTGGAACAGGCTATTGTCAGATATTTAGGCCCCGGCACCCAGACAGAGGAGAGAGGTCCCATGGCAGAGAATCAGGCTTCATGTCATAGCAGAGAATCAGGATCTACGTCACCCACCACTGGAACAGGCCACTGTCAGATATTTTTAGGCCCCGGCACACAGACAGAGGAGAGAGGTCCAATAGCAGAGATTCAGGCTTCATGTCATATTAGAGAATCAGTCTTCATGTCATAGCAGAGAATCAGGCTTCATGTCATAGCAGAGAATCAGGCTTCACGTCACCCACCACTGGAACAGGCTATTGTCAGATATTTGGGCCCCGGCACCCAGACAGAGGAGAGAGGTCCCATAGCAGAGAATCAGGCTTCATGTCACCCACCACTGGAACAGGCCATTGTCAGATATTTTTAGGCCCCGGCACCCAGACAGAGGAGCGAGGTCCCATTGCAGAAATTCAGGCTTCATGTTATATTAGAGAAATATGCTTTACGTCACCCACCACTGGAACAGGCTATTGTCAGATATTTAGGCCCCGGCAACTAGACAGAGGAGAGAGGTCCCATAGCAGAGAATCAGGCTTCATGTCATAGCAGAGAATCAGGCTTCATGTCATAGCAGAGAATCAGGCTTCATGTCATAGCAGAGAATCAGGCTTCACGTAACCCACCACTTTATCAGGCCATTGTCAGATATTTTTAGGCCCCGGCACCCAGACAGTGAAGAGAGGTCCCATAGCAGAGATTCAGGCTTCATGTTATATTAGAGAAATATGCTTTACGTCACCCACCACTGGAACAGGCTATTGTCAGATATTTAGTATTCACAGTTTGAACATAATCCTGTTCAGGGGAATCTATAGTAGAATGAGGTTGTATAACAGAGAATCACTGAATTACCGCCATTCTAAAATATAACCTTTAATTGTATTAGAATAAAAGTCAATACACCTTTATCTATTCAAAAAATTAGAAAATAAATACAAAAAGGAAATCAAAAGCAAGGTCTATGATACAACCCTACTGGGGCTATTAGGGAAGGAGGTGGAGGTAGAGCAGATGTGTTGGGGCTATAGGGAAGAATGTCCCTGATTCTGGCCCTAATGTAGACAATCCTACCTATATACGGAATAGCCGCCCTGATAAGGGCGATCCCGTTTCTCGTACCTCCTACTAACCCTAAAGGGCCCTAGCGGGGAAAGGAGTATAAGGTTTGATAGTCCTGGTAGAGGACCTATACTAAAGTACGCAAAATAATAAATAGAATAACAGAAGTACCCAAAAATATGTGACAATAGATAGTCCAAAAAAGAGAAAGTGAATGTAAAAGGTAATAAAGATGTTCAATACCGTCCCTACGCGTTTCGCCTGGTTGTTGTCAGGCTCATCAGGGGACTAAATTGATCATAGAATATCAGACACCCAGGGTACTAAAGGTGATATTATATACAAGTAAGTTTATTTTGGTTTATAAGCTTGTTGAAGCTGTTTTAGATAAAATAAATAGAAGCCGCTGGCTCTGATGAAAGTGATTACACCTGTCAGTAAGATAACTGAATATTTGATACGGGGGATTCCTACGTAGCCAGTAGTGGATCGAGAGATAGGGGTCCGGATTGATGAGCTCCAGGGAACCCTAAATCTCAAAAGATCCAGGAAGTGGCTAAATAACGGTATAACAATTTATATATACAATGTATGATCCGAATATGGAAGTCCCCATAGAGGGCTACAATTTAATTTAATTATATTATATTATAGTATGATAGTATGAGGAGACACCAGGAATGAAGAGTCTGGACAAAAATGTAATAATATGGCATAAATATATATATATATAAAGGATGTTCAGTAAGTACCACAAGGAATAACTATATAGATGATAGTAGTGTAGCGAGATAACAGGCAGATAATGCTGTTATAACAATTGGTACTTGCGTTCCCTTAGAGAGGGGTTAGGGGGCCATATCTTGAGTCCATAGATGAGGAAGCCAGAATCAGATGATGCATCGAGGAGGCGCTCAGGTGGTGATGTGCGGCAGGTAGCAGAGAGACGCTGACATGCTGGCCTATTTATGGAGTACTTCCGGGTATCGGGGAGGCCGGGCGCCCACGTGATTGGTGCGACGTGAGGCATCCTATCAGGGAGGCCCCGGCACCCAGACAGAGGAGAGAGGTCCCATGGCAGAGAATCAGGCTTCATGTCATAGCAGAGAATCAGGATTTACGTCACTCACCACTGGAACAGGCCACTGTCAGATATTTTTAGGCCCCGGCACACAGACAGAGGAGAGAGGTCCCATAGCAGAGATTCAGGCTTCATGTCATATTAGAGAATCAGGCTTCATGTCATAGCAGAGAATCAGGCTTTATGTCATAGCAGAGAATCAGGCTTCATGTCATAGCAGAGAATCAGGCTTCACGTCACCCACCACTGGAACAGACCATTGTCAGATATTTAGGCCCAGGCACCCAGACAGAGGAGAGAGGACCCATAGCAGAGAATCAGGCTTCATGTCATAGCAGAGAATCAGGCTTCAAGTCATAGCAGAGAATCAGGCTTCATGTCATAGCAGAGAATCAGGCATCACGTCACCCACCACTGGAACAGGCCATTGTCAGATATTTAGGCCCTGGCTCCCGGACAGAGGAGAGAGGTCCCATAGCAGAGAATCATGCTTCATGGCATAGCAGAGAATCAGGCTTCACGTCACCCACCACTGGAACAGGCTATTGTCAGATATTTGGGCCCCGGCACCCAGACAGAGGAGAGAGGTCCCATAGCAGAGAATCAGGCTTCATGTCACCCACCACTGGAACAGGCCATTGTCAGATATTTTTAGGCCCCGGCACCGAGACAGAGGAGAGAGGTCCCATAGCAGAGATTCAGGCTTCATTTTATATTAGAGAAATATGCTTTACGTCAACCACCACTGGAACAGGCTATTGTCAGATATTTAGGCCCCGGCACCCAGACAGAGGAGAGAGGTCCCATGGCAGAGAATCAGGCTTCATGTCATAGCAGAGAATCAGGATTTACGTCACCCACCACTGGAACAGGCCACTGTCAGATATTTTTAGGCCCCGGCACACAGACAGAGGAGAGAGGTCCCATAGCAGAGATTCAGGCTTCATGTCATATTAGAGAATCAGGCTTCATGTCATAGCAGAGAATCAGGCTTCAAGTCATTGCAGAGAATCAGGCTTCACGTCACCCACCACTGGAACAGGCCATTGTCAGATATTTAGACCCCGGCGCCCAGACAGAGGAGAAAGGTCCCATTGCAGAGAATCAGGCTTCATGGCATATCATATAATCAGGCTGCACGTCACCCACCACTGGAACAGGCCACTGTCAGATATTTTTAGGCCCCGACAATAAGACAGAGGAGAGAGGTCCCATAGCAGAGATTTAGGCTTCATGTCACAGCAGAGAATCAGGCTTCATGTCATAGCAGAGAATCAGGATTCATGTCATAGCAGAGAATCAGGCTTCACGTCACCCACCACTGGAACAGGCCATTGTCAGATATTTAGGCCCCGGCACCCAGACAGAGGAGAGAGGTCCCATAGCAGAGAATCAGGCTTCATGTCATAGCAGAGAATCAGGCTTCAAGTCATAGCAGAGAATCAGGCTTCATGTCATAGCAGAGAATCAGGCATCAAGTCACCCACCACTGGAACAGGCCATTGTCAGATATTTAGGCCCTGGTTCCTGGACAGAGGAGAGAGGTCCCATAGCAGAGAATCATGCTTTATGGCATAGCAGAGAATCAGGCTTCACGTCACCCACCACTGGAACAGGCTATTGTCAGATATTTGGGCCCCGGCACCCAGACAGTGGAGAGAGGTCCCATAGCAGAGAATCAGGCTTTATGTCACCCACCACTGGAACAGGCCATTGTCAGATATTTTTAGGCCCCGGCACCCAGACAGAGAAGAGAGGTCCCATAGCAGAGATTCAGGCTTCATGTTATATTAGAGAAATATGCTTTACGTCACCCACCACTGGAACAGGCTATTGTCAGATATTTAGGCCCCGGCACCCAGACAGAGGAGAGAGGTTACCATAGCAGAGAATCAGGCTTCATGTTATAGCAGAGAATCAGGCTTCATGTCACCCACCACTGGAACAGGCCACTGTCAGATATTTTTAAGCCCCGGCACACAGACAGAGGAGACAGGTCACATAGCAGAAATTCAGGCTTCATGTCATAGCAGAGAATGAGGCTTCACGTAACCCACCACTTGAACAGGCCATTGTCAGATATTTAGGCCCCGGTACTCAGACAGATGATAGAGGTCCCATAGCAGAGAATCAGGCTTCATGTCATAGCAGAGAATCAGGCTTCATGTCATAGCAGAGAATCAGGCTTCATGTCACCCACCACTGGAACAGGCCATTGTCAGATATTTAGGCTCCGGCACCCAGACAGAGGAGAGAGGTCCCATAGCAGAGAATCATGCTTCATGGCATAGTAGAGAATCAGGCTTTACGTCACCCACCACTGGAACAGGCTATTGTCAGATATTTAGGCCCCGACACCCAGACAGAGGAGAGAGGTCCCATAGCAGAGAATCATGCTTCATGGCATAGTAGAGAATCAGGCTTTACGTCACCCACCACTGGAACAGGCTATTGTCAGATATTTAGGCCCCGACACCCAGACAGAGGAGAGAGGTCCCATTGCAGAGAATCAGAATTCATGTCATAGCAGAGAATCAGGATTTACGTCACCCACCACTGGAACAGGCCACTGTCAGATATTTTTAGGCCCCGGCACACAGACAGAGGAGAGAGGTCCCATAGCAGAGATTCAGGCTTCATGTCATGTTAGAGAATCAGGCTTCATGTCATAGCAGAGAATCAGGCTTCATGTCATAGCAGAGAATCAGGCTTCACGTCACCCACCACTGGAACAGGACATTGTCAGATATTTAGGCCCCGACACCCAGACAGAGGAGAGAGGTCCCATAGCAGAGAATCAGGCTTCATGTCATAGCAGAGAATCAGGCTTCAAGTCATAGCAGAGAATCAGGCTTCATGTCATAGCAGAGAATCAGGCATCACGTCACCCACCACTGGAACAGGCCATTGTCAGATATTTAGGCCCTGGCTCCCGGACAGAGGAGAGAGGTCCCATAGCAGAGAATCATGCTTCATGGTATAGCAGAGAATCAGGCTTCACGTCACCCACCACTGGAACAGGCCATTGTCAGATATTTAGGCCCCGACAACCAGACAGAGGAGAGAGGTCCCATAGCAGAGAATCAGGCTTCATGTCATAGCAGAGAATCAGGCTTTAAGTCATAGCAGAGAATCAGACTTCATATCATAGCAGAGAATCAGGCTTCACGTCACCTACCACTGGAACAGGCCATTGTCAGATATTTAGACCCCGGCGCCCAGACAGAGGAGAGAGGTCCCATTGCAGAGAATCAGGCTTCATGTCATAGCAGAGAATCAGGCTTCAAGTCATAGCAGAGAATCAGGCTTCATGTCATAGCAGAGAATCAGGCATCACGTCACCCACCACTGGAACAGGCCATTGTCAGATATTTAGGCCCTGGCTCCCGGACAGAGGAGAGAGGTCCCATAGCAGAGAATCATGCTTCATGGCATAGCAGAGAATCAGGCTTCACGTCACCCACCACTGGAACAGGCTATTGTCAGATATTTGGGCCCCGGCACCCAGACAGAGGAGAGAGGTCCCATAGCAGAGATTCAGGCTTCATGTTATATTAGAGAAATATGCTTTACGTCACCCACCACTGGAACAGGCTATTGTCAGATATTTAGGCCCCGGCACCCAGACAGAGGAGAGAGGTCCCATGGCAGAGAATCAGGCTTCATGTCATAGCAGAGAATCAGGCTTCACGTCACCCGCCACTGGAACAGGCCACTGTCAGATATTTTTAGGCCCCGACACACAGACAGAGGAGAGAGGTCCCATAGTAGAGATTCAGGCTTCATGTCATAGCAGAGAATCAGGCTTCAAGTCATAGCAGAGAATCAGGATTCATGTCATAGCAGAGAATCAGGCTTCAAGTCATAGCAGAGAATCAGGCTTCATGTCATAGCAGAGAATCAGGCATCACGTCACCCACCACTGGAACAGGCAATTGTCAGATATTTAGGCCCTTGCTCCCAAACAGAGGAGAGAGGTCTCAAAGCAGAGAATCATGCTTCATGGCATAGCAGAGAATCAGGCTTCACGTCACCCACCACTGGAACAGGCTATTGTCAGATATTTGGGCCCCGGCACCCAGACAGAGGAGAGAGGTCCCATAGCAGAGAATCAGGCTTCATGTCACCCACCACTGGAACAGGCCATTGTCAGATATTTTTAGGCCCCGGCACCCAGACAGAGGAGAGAGGTCCCATAGCAGAGATTCAGGCTTCATGTTATATTAGAGAAATATGCTTTACGTCACCCACCACTGGAACAGGCTATTGTCAGATATTTAGGCCCCGGCACCCAGACAAAGGAGAGAGGTCCCATAGCAGAGAATCAGGCTTCATGTCATAGCAGAGAATCAGGCTTCATGTCACCCACCACTGGAACAGGCCACTGTCAGATATTTTTAGGCCCCGGCACACAGACAGAGGAGACAGGTCACATAGCAGAGATTCAGGCTTCATGTCATAGCAGAGAATCAGGTTTCACGTAACCCACCACTTGAACAGGCCATTGTCAGATATTTAGGCACCCAGACAGATGATAGAGGTCCCATAGCAGAGAATCAGGCTTCATGTCATAGCAGAGAATCAGGCTTCAATTCATAGCAGAGAATCAGGCTTCATGTCATAGCAGAGAATCAGGCTTCATGTCACCCACCACTGGAACAGGCTATTGTCAGATATTTAGGCCCCGGCACCCAGAAAGAGGAGAGAGGTCCCATAGCAGAGAATCATGCTTCATGGCATAGCAGAGAATCAGGCTTCACGTCACCCACCACTGGAACAGGCTATTGTCAGATATTTAGGTCCCGACACCCAGACAGAGGAGAGAGGTCCCATTGCAGAGACTCAATCTTCATGTAATAGCAGAGAATCAGGATTTACGTCACCCACCACTGGAACAGGCCATTGTCAGATATTTAGGCCCCGGCACCCAGACAGAGGAGAGAGGTCCCATAGCAGAGAATCATGCTTCATGGCATAGCAGAGAATCAGGCTTCACGTCACCCACCACTGGAACAGGCTATTGTCAGATATTTAGGCCCCGACACCCAGACAGAGGAGAGAGGTCCCATTGCAGAGAATCAGACTTCATGTCATAGCAGAGAATCAGGCTTCAAGTCATAGCAGAGAATCAGGCTTCATGTCATAGCAGAGAATCAGGCATCACGTCACCCACCACTGGTACAGGCCATTGTCAGATATTTAGGCCCTGGCTCCCGGACAGAGGAGAGAGGTCCCATAGCAGAGAATCATGCTTCATGGCATAGCAGAGAATCAGGCTTCACGTCACCCACCACTGGAACAGGCTATTGTCAGATATTTGGGCCCCGGCACCCAGACAGAGGAAAGAGGTCCCATAGCAGAGAATCAGGCTTCATGTCCCCCACCACTGGAACAGGCCATTGTCAAATATTTTTAGGCCCCAGCACCCAGACAGAGGAGAGAGGTCCCATAGCAGAGATTCAGGCTTCATGTTATATTAGAGAAATATGCTTTACGTCACCCACCACTGGAATAGGCTATTGTCAGATATTTAGGCCCCGGCACCCAGACAGAGGAGAGAGGTCTCATAGCAGAGAATCAGGCTTCATGTCATAGCAGAGAATCAGGCTTCATGTCACCCACCACTGGAACAGGCCACTGTCAGATATTTTTAGGCCCCGGCACACAGACAGAGGAGACAGGTCACATAGCAGAGATTCAGGCTTCATGTCATAGTAGAGAATCAGGCTTCATGTCATAGCAGAGAATCAGGCTTTATGTCATAGCAGAGAACCAGGCTTCACGTGACCCACCACTTGAACAGGCCATTGTCAGATATTTAGGCCCCGGCACCCAGACAGATGATAGAGGTCCCATAGCAGAGAATCAGGCTTCATTTCATAGCAGAGAATCAGGCTTCAATTCATAGCAGAGAATCAGGCTTCATGTCACCCACCACTGGAACAGGCCATTGTCAGATATTTAGGCCCCAGCACCCAGACAGAGGAGAGAGGTCCCATAGCAGAGAATCATGCTTTATGGCATAACAGAGAATCAGGCTTCACGTCACCCACCACTGGAACAGGCTATTGTCAGATATTTAGGCCCAGACACCCAGACAGAGGAGAGAGGTCCCATTGCAGAGAATCAGACTTCATGTCATAGCAGAGAATCAGGCTTCACGTCACCCACCACTGGAACAGACCATTGTCAGATATTTAGGCCCAGGCACCCAGACAGAGGAGAGAGGTCCCATAGCAGAGAATCAGGCTTCATGTCATAGCAGAGAATCAGGCTTCAAGTCATAGCTGAGAATCAGGCTTCATGTCATAGCAGAGAATCAGGCATCACGTCACCCACCACTGGAACAGGCCATTGTCAGATATTTAGGCCCTGGCTCCCGGACAGAGGAGAGAGGTCCCATAGCAGAGAATCATGCTTCATGGCATAGCAGAGAATCAGGCTTCACGTCACCCACCACTGGAACAGGCTAATGTCAGATATTTGGGCCCCGGCACCCAGACAGAGGAGAGAGGTCCCATAGCAGAGAATCAGGCTTCATGTCACCCACCACTGAAACAGGCCATTGTCAGATATTTTTAGGCCCCGGCACCGAGACAGAGGAGAGAGGTCCCATAGCAGAGATTCAGGCTTCATTTTATATTAGAGAAATATGCTTTACGTCAACCACCACTGGAACAGGCTATTGTCAGATATTTAGGCCCCGGCACCCAGACAGAGGAGAGAGGTCCCATGGCAGAGAATCAGGCTTCATGTCATAGCAGAGAATCAGGATTTACGTCACCCACCACTGGAACAGGCCACTGTCAGATATTTTTAGGCCCCGGCACACAGACAGAGGAGAGAGGTCCCATAGCAGAGATTCAGGCTTCATGTCATATTAGAGAATCAGGCTTCATGTCATAGCAGAGAATCAGGCTTCATGTCATAGCAGAGAATCAGGCTTCACGTCACCCACCACTGGAACAGGCCATTGTCAGATATTTAGGCCCCGACACCCAGACAGAGGAGAGAGGTCCCATAGCAGAGAATCATTCTTCATGTCATAGCAGAGAATCAGGCTTCAAGTCATTGCAGAGAATCAGTCTTCACGTCACCCACCACTGGAACAGGCCATTGTCAGATATTTAGACCCCGGCGCCCAGACAGAGGAGAAAGGTCCCATTGCAGAGAATCAGGCTTCATGGCATATCATATAATCAGGCTGCACGTCACCCACCACTGGAACAGGCCACTGTCAGATATTTTTAGGCCCCGACACTAAGACAGAGGAGAGAGGTCCCATAGCAGAGATTTAGGCTTCATGTCATAGCAGAGAATCAGGCTTCATGTCATAGCAGAGAATCAGGATTCATGTCATAGCAGAGAATCAGGCTTCACGTCACCCACCACTGGAACAGGCCATTGTCAGATATTTAGGCCCCGGCACCCAGACAGAGGAGAGAGGTCCCATAGCAGAGAATCAGGCTTCATGTCATAGCAGAGAATCAGGCTTCAAGTCATAGCAGAGAATCAGGCTTCATGTCATAGCAGAGAATCAGGCATCACGTCACCCACCACTGGAACAGGCCATTGTCAGATATTTAGGCCCTGGTTCCCGGACAGAGGAGAGAGGTCCCATAGCAGAGAATCATGCTTTATGGCATAGCAGAGAATCAGGCTTCACGTCACCCACCACTGGAACAGGCTATTGTCAGATATTTGGGCCCCGGCACCCAGACAGTGGAGAGAGGTCCCATAGCAGAGAATCAGGCTTTATGTCACCCACCACTGGAACAGGCCATTGTCAGATATTTTTAGGCCCCGGCACCCAGACAGAGAAGAGAGGTCCTATAGCAGAGATTCAGGCTTCATGTTATATTAGAGAAATATGCTTTACGTCACCCACCACTGGAACAGGCTATTGTCAGATATTTAGGCCCCGGCACCCAGACAGAGGAGAGAGGTTACCATAGCAGAGAATCAGGCTACATGTCATAGCAGAGAATCAGGCTTCATGTCACCCACCACTGGAACAGGCCACTGTCAGATATTTTTAAGCCCCGGCACACAGACAGAGGAGACAGGTCACATAGCAGAAATTCAGGCTTCATGTCATAGCAGAGAATGAGGCTTCACGTAACCCACCACTTGAACAGGCCATTGTCAGATATTTAGGCCCCGGTATTTAGACAGATGATAGAGGTCCCATAGCAGAGAATCAGGCTTCATGTCATAGCAGAGAATCAGGCTTCATGTCATAGCAGAGAATCAGGCTTCATGTCATAGCAGAGAATCAGGCTTCATGTCACCCACCACTGGAACAGGCCATTGTCAGATATTTAGGCTCCGGCACCCAGACAGAGGAGAGAGGTCCCATAGCAGAGAATCATGCTTCATGGCATAGCAGAGAATCAGGCTTCACGTCACCCACCACTGGAACAGGCTATTGTCAGATATTTAGGCCCCGACACCCAGACAGAGGAGAGAGGTCCCATTGCAGAGAATCAGAATTCATGTCATAGCAGAGAATCAGGATTTACGTCACCCACCACTGGAACAGGCCACTGTCAGATATTTTTAGGCCCCGGCACACAGACAGAGGAGAGAGGTCCCATAGCAAAGATTCAGGCTTCATGTCATATTAGAGAATCAGGCTTCATGTCATAGCAGAGAATCAGGCTTCATGTCATAGCAGAGAATCAGGCTTCACGTCACCCACCACTGGAACAGGTCATTGTCAGATATTTAGGCCCCGACACCCAGACAGAGGAGAGAGGTCCCATAGCAGAGAATCAGGCTTCATGTCATAGCAGAGAATCAGGCTTCAAGTCATAGCAGAGAATCAGGCTTCATGTCATAGCAGAGAATCAGGCATCACGTCACCCACCACTGGAACAGGCCATTGTCAGATATTTAGGCCCTGGCTCCCGGACAGAGGAGAGAGGTCCCATAGCAGAGAATCATGCTTCATGGCATAGCAGAGAATCAGGCTTCACGTCACCCACCACTGGAACAGGCCATTGTCAGATATTTAGGCCCCGACAACCAGACAGAGGAGAGAGGTCCCATAGCAGAGAATCAGGCTTCATGTCATAGCAGAGAATCAGGCTTTAAGTCATAGCAGAGAATCAGACTTCATGTCATAGCAGAGAATCAGGCTTCACGTCACCTACCACTGGAACAGGCCATTGTCAGATATTTAGACCCCGGCGCCCAGACAGAGGAGAGAGGTCCCATTGCAGAGAATCAGGCTTCATGTCATAGCAGAGAATCAGGCTTCAAGTCATAGCAGAGAATCAGGCTTCATGTCATAGCAGAGAATCAGGCATCACGTCACCCACCACTGGAACAGGCCATTGTCAGATATTTAGGCCCTGGCTCCCGGACAGAGGAGAGAGGTCCCATAGCAGAGAATCATGCTTCATGGCATAGCAGAGAATCAGGCTTCACGTCACCCACCACTGGAACAGGCTATTGTCAGATATTTGGGCCCCGGCACCCAGACAGAGGAGAGAGGTCCCATAGCAGAGAATCAGGCTTCATGTCACCCACCACTGGAACAGGCCATTGTCAGGTATTTTTAGGCCCCGGCACCCAGACAGAGGAGAGAGGTCCCATAGCAGAGATTCAGGCTTCATGTTATATTAGAGAAATATGCTTTACGTCACCCACCACTGGAACAGGCTATTGTCAGATATTTAAACCCCGGCACCCAGACAGAGGAGAGAGGTCCCATGGCAGAGAATCAGGCTTCATGTCATAGCAGAGAATCAGGCTTCACGTCATCCACCACTGGAACAGTCCACTGTCAGATATTTTTAGGCCCCGACACACAGACAGAGGAGAGAGGTCCCATAGTAGAGATTCAGGCTTCATGTCATAGCAGAGAATCAGGCTTCAAGTCATAGCAGAGAATCAGGATTCATGTCATAGCAGAGAATCAGGCTTCAAGTCATAGCAGAGAATCAGGCTTCATGTCATAGCAGAGAATCAGGCATCACGTCACCCACCACTGGAACAGGCAATTGTCAGATATTTAGGCCCTTGCTCCCGGACAGAGGAGAGAGGTCTCAAAGCAGAGAATCATGCTTCATGGCATAGCAGAGAATCAGGCTTCACGTCACCCACCACTGGAACAGGCTATTGTCAGATATTTGGGCCCCGGCACCCAGACAGAGGAGAGAGGTCCCATAGCAGAGAATCAGGCTTCATGTCACCCACCACTGGAACAGGCCATTGTCAGATATTTTTAGGCCCCGGCACCCAGACAGAGGAGAGAGGTCCCATAGCAGAGAATCAGGCTTCATGTCATAGCAGAGAATCAGGTTTCATGTCACCCACCACTGGAACAGGCCACTGTCAGATATTTTTAGGCCCCGGCACACAGACAGAGGAGACAGGTCACATAGCAGAGATTCAGGCTTCATGTCATAGCAGAGAATCAGGTTTCACGTAACCCACAACTTGAACAGGCCATTGTCAGATATTTAGGCCCCGGCACCCAGACAGATGATAGAGGTCCCATAGCAGAGAATCAGGCTTCATGTCATAGCAGAGAATCAGGCTTCAATTCATAGCAGAGAATCAGGCTTCATGTCATAGCAGAGAATCAGGCTTCATGTCACCCACCACTGGAACAGGCCATTGTCAGATATTTAGGCCCCGGCACCCAGAAAGAGGAGAGAGGTCCCATAGCAGAGAATCATGCTTCATGGCATAGCAGAGAATCAGGCTTCACGTCACCCACCACTGGAACAGGCTATTGTCAGATATTTAGGTCCCGACACCCAGACAGAGGAGAGAGGTCCCATTGCAGAGACTCAATCTTCATGTAATAGCAGAGATTCAGGCTTCATGTCATAGCAGAGAATCAGGCTTCATGTCATAGCAGAGAATCAGGATTCATGTCATAGCAGAGAATCAGTCTTCACGTCACCCACCACTGGAACAGGCCATTGTCAGATATTTAGGCCCCGGCACCCAGACAGAGGAGAGAGGTCCCATAGCAGAGAATCAGGCTTCATGTCATAGCAGAGCATCAGGCTTCAATTCATAGCAGAGAATCAGGCTTCATGTCATAGCAGAGAATCAGGCATCACGTCACCCACCACTGTAACAGGCCATTGTCAGATATTTAGGCCCTGGCTCCCGGACAGAGGAGAGAGGTCCCATAGCAGAAAATCATGCTTCATGGCATAGCAGAGAATCAGGCTTCACGTCACCCACCACTGGAACAGGCTATTGTCAGATATTTGGGCCCCGGCACCCAGACAGAGGAGAGAGGTCCCATAGCAGAGAATCAGACTTCATGTCATAGCAGAGAATCAGGATTTACGTCACCCACCACTGGAACAGGCCACTGTTAGATATTTTTAGGCCCCGGCACACAGACAGAGGAGAGAGGTCCCATAGCAGAGATTCAGGCTTTATGTCGTATTAGAGAATCAGGCTTCATGTCATAGCAGAGAATCAAGCTTCAAGTCATAGCAGAGAATCATGCTTCATGTCATAGCAGAGAATCAGGCATCACGTCACCCACCACTGGAACAGGCCATTGTCAGATATTTAGGCCCTGGCTCCCGGACAGAGGAGAGAGGTCCCATAGCAGAGAATCATGCTTCATGGCATAGCAGAGAATCAGGCTTCACGTCACCCACCACTGGAACAGGCTATTGTCAGATATTTGGGCCCCGGCACCCAGACAGAGGAGAGTGGTCCCATAGCAGAGAATCAGGCTTCATGTCACCCACCACTGGAACAGGCCATTGTCAGATATTTTTAGGCCCCGGCACCGAGACAGAGTAGAGAGGTCCCATAGCAGAGATTCAGGCTTCATGTTATATTAGAGAAATATGCTTTACGTCACCCACCACTGGAACAGGCTATTGTCAGATATTTAGGCCCCGGCACCCAGACAGAGGAGAGAGGTCCCATGGCAGAGAATCAGGCTTCATGTCATAACAGAGAATCAGGATTTACGTCACCCACCACTGGAACAGGCCACTGTCAGATATTTTTAGGCCCCGGCACACAGACAGAGGAGAGAGGTCCCATAGCAGAGATTCAGGCTTCATGTCATATTAGAGAATCAGGCTTCATGTCATAGCAGAGAATCAGGCTTCATGTCATAGCAGAGAATCAGGCTTCATGTCACCCACCACTGGAACAGGCCATTGTCAGATATTTAGACCCCGGCGCCCAGACAGAGGAGAGAGGTCCCATTGCAGAGAATCAGGCTTCATGGCATATCATATAATCAGGCTTCACGTCACCCACTACTGGAACAGGCCACTGTCAGATATTTTTAGGCCCCGACACACAGACAGAGGAGAGAGGTCCCATAGAAGAGATTCAGGCTTCATGTCATAGCAGAGAATCAGGCTTCATGTCATAGCAGAGAATCAGGATTCATGTCATAGCAGAGAATCAGGATTCACGTCACCCACCACTGGAACAGGCCATTGTCAGATATTTAGGCCCCGGCACGCAGACAGAGGAGAGAGGTCCCATAGCAGAGAATCAGGCTTCATGTCATAGCAGAGAATCAGGCTTCAAGTCATAGCAGAGAATCAGGCTTCATGTCATAGCAGAGAATCAGGCATCACGTCACCCACCACTGTAACAGGCCATTGTCAGATATTTAGGCCCTGGCTCCCGGACAGAGGAGAGAGGTCCCATAGCAGAGAATCATGCTTCATGGCATAGCAGAGAATCAGGCTTCACGTCACCCACCACTGGAACAGGCTATTGTCAGATATTTGGGCCCCGGCACCCAGACAGAGGAGAGAGGTTCCATAGCAGAGAATCAGGCTTCATGTCACCCACCACTGGAACAGGCCATTGTCAGATATTTTTAGGCCCCGGCACCCAGACAGACGAGAGAGGTCCCATAGCAGAGATTCAGGCTTCATGTTATATTAGAGAAATATGCTTTACGTCACCCACCACTGGAACAGGCTATTGTCAGATATTTAGGCCCCGGCACCCAGACAGAGGAGAGAGTTCCCATAGCAGAGAATCAGGCTTCATGTCATAGCAGAGAATCAGGCTTCATGTCACCCACCACTGGAACAGGCCACTGTCAGATATTTTTAAGCCCCGGCACACAGACAGAGGAGACAGGTCACATAGCAGAAAATCAGGCTTCATGTCATAGCAGAGAATCAGGCTTCACGTAACCCACCACTTGAACATGCCATTGTCAGATATTTAGGCCCCGGCACCCAGACAGATGATAGAGGTCCCATAGCAGAGAATCAGGCTTCATGTCATAGCAGAGAATTAGGCTTCATGTCATAGCAGAGAATCAGGCTTCATGTCATAGCAGAGAATCAGGCTTCATGTCACCCACCACTGGAACAGGCCATTGTCAGATATTTAGGCCCCGGCACCCAGACAGAGGAGAGAGGTCCCATAGCAGAGAATCATGCTTCATGGCATAGCAGAGAATCAGGCTTCACGTCACCCACCACTGGAACAGGCTATTGTCAGATATTTAGGCCCCGACACCCAGACAGAGGAGTGAGGTCCCATTGCAGAGAATCAGACTTCATGTCATAGCAGAGAATCAGGATTTATGTCACCCACCACTGGAACAGGGCACTGTCAGATATTTTTAGGCCCCGGCACCCAGACAGAGGAGAGAGGTCCCATAGCAGAGAATCATGCTTCATGGCATAGCAGAGAATCAGGCTTCACGTCACCCACCACTGGAACAGGCTATTGTCAGATATTTAGGCCCCGACACCCAGACAGAGGAGTGAGGTCCCATTGCAGAGAATCAGACTTCATGTCATAGCAGAGAATCAGGATTTATGTCACCCACCACTGGAACAGGGCACTGTCAGATATTTTTAGGCCCCGGCACCCAGACAGAGGAGAGAGGTCCCATAGCAGAGAATCATGCTTCATGGCATAGCAGAGAATCAGGCTTCACGTCACCCACCACTGGAACAGGCTATTGTCAAATATTTGGGCCCCGGCACCCAGACAGAGGAGAGAGGTCCCATAGCAGAGAATCAGGCTTCATGTCACCCACCACTGGAACAGGCCATTGTCAGATATTTTTAGGCCCCGGCACCCAGACAGAGGAGAGAGGTCCCATAGCAGAGAATCAGGCTTCATGTTATATTAGAGAAATATGCTTTACGTCAACCACCACTGGAACAGGCTATTGTCAGATATTTAGGCCCCGGCACCCAGACAGAGGAGAGAGGTCCCATGGCAGAGAATCAGGCTTCATGTCATAGCAGAGAATCAGGATCTACGTCACCCACCACTGGAACAGGCCACTGTCAGATATTTTTAGGCCCCGGCACACAGACAGAGGAGAGAGGTCCAATAGCAGAGATTCAGGCTTCATGTCATATTAGAGAATCAGGCTTCATGTCATAGCAGAGAATCAGGCTTCATGTCATAGCAGAGAATCAGGCTTCACGTCACCCACCACTGGAACAGGCTATTGTCAGATATTTGGGCCCCGGCACCCAGACAGAGGAGAGAGGTCCCATAGCAGAGAATCAGGCTTCATGTCACCCACCACTGGAACAGGCCATTGTCAGATATTTTTAGGCCCCGGCACCCAGACAGAGGAGCGAGGTCCCATTGCAGAAATTCAGGCTTCATGTTATATTAGAGAAATATGCTTTACGTCACCCACCACTGGAACAGGCTATTGTCAGATATTTAGGCCCCGGCAACTAGACAGAGGAGAGAGGTCCCATAGCAGAGAATCAGGCTTCATGTCATAGCAGAGAATCAGGCTTCATGTCATAGCAGAGAATCAGGCTTCATGTCATAGCAGAGAATCAGGCTTCACGTAACCCACCACTTTATCAGGCCATTGTCAGATATTTTTAGGCCCCGGCACCCAGACAGTGAAGAGAGGTCCCATAGCAGAGATTCAGGCTTCATGTTATATTAGAGAAATATGCTTTACGTCACCCACCACTGGAACAGGCTATTGTCAGATATTTAGTATTCACAGTTTGAACATAATCCTGTTCAGGGGAATCTATAGTAGAATGAGGTTGTATAACAGAGAATCACTGAATTACCGCCATTCTAAAATATAACCTTTAATTGTATTAGAATAAAAGTCAATACACCTTTATCTATTCAAAAAATTAGAAAATAAATACAAAAAGGAAATCAAAAGCAAGGTCTATGATACAACCCTACTGGGGCTATTAGGGAAGGAGGTGGAGGTAGAGCAGATGTGTTGGGGCTATAGGGAAGAATGTCCCTGATTCTGGCCCTAATGTAGACAATCCTACCTATATACGGAATAGCCGCCCTGATAAGGGCGATCCCGTTTCTCGTACCTCCTACTAACCCTAAAGGGCCCTAGCGGGGAAAGGAGTATAAGGTTTGATAGTCCTGGTAGAGGACCTATACTAAAGTACGCAAAATAATAAATAGAATAACAGAAGTACCCAAAAATATGTGACAATAGATAGTCCAAAAAAGAGAAAGTGAATGTAAAAGGTAATAAAGATGTTCAATACCGTCCCTACGCGTTTCGCCTGGTTGTTGTCAGGCTCATCAGGGGACTAAATTGATCATAGAATATCAGACACCCAGGGTACTAAAGGTGATATTATATACAAGTAAGTTTATTTTGGTTTATAAGCTTGTTGAAGCTGTTTTAGATAAAATAAATAGAAGCCGCTGGCTCTGATGAAAGTGATTACACCTGTCAGTAAGATAACTGAATATTTGATACGGGGGATTCCTACGTAGCCAGTAGTGGATCGAGAGATAGGGGTCCGGATTGATGAGCTCCAGGGAACCCTAAATCTCAAAAGATCCAGGAAGTGGCTAAATAACGGTATAACAATTTATATATACAATGTATGATCCGAATATGGAAGTCCCCATAGAGGGCTACAATTTAATTTAATTATATTATATTATAGTATGATAGTATGAGGAGACACCAGGAATGAAGAGTCTGGACAAAAATGTAATAATATGGCATAAATATATATATATATAAAGGATGTTCAGTAAGTACCACAAGGAATAACTATATAGATGATAGTAGTGTAGCGAGATAACAGGCAGATAATGCTGTTATAACAATTGGTACTTGCGTTCCCTTAGAGAGGGGTTAGGGGGCCATATCTTGAGTCCATAGATGAGGAAGCCAGAATCAGATGATGCATCGAGGAGGCGCTCAGGTGGTGATGTGCGGCAGGTAGCAGAGAGACGCTGACATGCTGGCCTATTTATGGAGTACTTCCGGGTATCGGGGAGGCCGGGCGCCCACGTGATCGGTGCGACGTGAGGCATCCTATCAGGGAGGCCCCGGCACCCAGACAGAGGAGAGAGGTCCCATGGCAGAGAATCAGGCTTCATGTCATAGCAGAGAATCAGGATTTACGTCACTCACCACTGGAACAGGCCACTGTCAGATATTTTTAGGCCCCGGCACACAGACAGAGGAGAGAGGTCCCATAGCAGAGATTCAGGCTTCATGTCATATTAGAGAATCAGGCTTCATGTCATAGCAGAGAATCAGGCTTTATGTCATAGCAGAGAATCAGGCTTCAAGTCATAGCAGAGAATCAGGCTTCATGTCATAGCAGAGAATCAGGCTTCACGTCACCCACCACTGGAACAGACCATTGTCAGATATTTAGGCCCAGGCACCCAGACAGAGGAGAGAGGACCCATAGCAGAGAATCAGGCTTCATGTCATAGCAGAGAATCAGGCTTCAAGTCATAGCAGAGAATCAGGCTTCATGTCATAGCAGAGAATCAGGCATCACGTCACCCACCACTGGAACAGGCCATTGTCAGATATTTAGGCCCTGGCTCCCGGACAGAGGAGAGAGGTCCCATAGCAGAGAATCATGCTTCATGGCATAGCAGAGAATCAGGCTTCACGTCACCCACCACTGGAACAGGCTATTGTCAGATATTTGGGCCCCGGCACCCAGACAGAGGAGAGAGGTCCCATAGCAGAGAATCAGGCTTCATGTCACCCACCACTGGAACAGGCCATTGTCAGATATTTTTAGGCCCCGGCACCGAGACAGAGGAGAGAGGTCCCATAGCAGAGATTCAGGCTTCATTTTATATTAGAGAAATATGCTTTACGTCAACCACCACTGGAACAGGCTATTGTCAGATATTTAGGCCCCGGCACCCAGACAGAGGAGAGAGGTCCCATGGCAGAGAATCAGGCTTCATGTCATAGCAGAGAATCAGGATTTACGTCACCCACCACTGGAACAGGCCACTGTCAGATATTTTTAGGCCCCGGCACACAGACAGAGGAGAGAGGTCCCATAGCAGAGATTCAGGCTTCATGTCATATTAGAGAATCAGGCTTCATGTCATAGCAGAGAATCAGGCTTCAAGTCATTGCAGAGAATCAGGCTTCACGTCACCCACCACTGGAACAGGCCATTGTCAGATATTTAGACCCCGGCGCCCAGACAGAGGAGAAAGGTCCCATTGCAGAGAATCAGGCTTCATGGCATATCATATAATCAGGCTGCACGTCACCCACCACTGGAACAGGCCACTGTCAGATATTTTTAGGCCCCGACAATAAGACAGAGGAGAGAGGTCCCATAGCAGAGATTTAGGCTTCATGTCACAGCAGAGAATCAGGCTTCATGTCATAGCAGAGAATCAGGATTCATGTCATAGCAGAGAATCAGGCTTCACGTCACCCACCACTGGAACAGGCCATTGTCAGATATTTAGGCCCCGGCACCCAGACAGAGGAGAGAGGTCCCATAGCAGAGAATCATGCTTTATGGCATAGCAGAGAATCAGGCTTCACGTCACCCACCACTGGAACAGGCTATTGTCAGATATTTGGGCCCCGGCACCCAGACAGTGGAGAGAGGTCCCATAGCAGAGAATCAGGCTTTATGTCACCCACCACTGGAACAGGCCATTGTCAGATATTTTTAGGCCCCGGCACCCAGACAGAGAAGAGAGGTCCCATAGCAGAGATTCAGGCTTCATGTTATATTAGAGAAATATGCTTTACGTCACCCACCACTGGAACAGGCTATTGTCAGATATTTAGGCCCCGGCACCCAGACAGAGGAGAGAGGTTACCATAGCAGAGAATCAGGCTTCATGTCATAGCAGAGAATCAGGCTTCATGTCACCCACCACTGGAACAGGCCACTGTCAGATATTTTTAAGCCCCGGCACACAGACAGAGGAGACAGGTCACATAGCAGAAATTCAGGCTTCATGTCATAGCAGAGAATGAGGCTTCACGTAACCCACCACTTGAACAGGCCATTGTCAGATATTTAGGCCCCGGTACTCAGACAGATGATAGAGGTCCCATAGCAGAGAATCAGGCTTCATGTCATAGCAGAGAATCAGGCTTCATGTCATAGCAGAGAATCAGGCTTCATGTCACCCACCACTGGAACAGGCCATTGTCAGATATTTAGGCTCCGGCACCCAGACAGAGGAGAGAGGTCCCATAGCAGAGAATCATGCTTCATGGCATAGTAGAGAATCAGGCTTTACGTCACCCACCACTGGAACAGGCTATTGTCAGATATTTAGGCCCCGACACCCAGACAGAGGAGAGAGGTCCCATAGCAGAGAATCATGCTTCATGGCATAGTAGAGAATCAGGCTTTACGTCACCCACCACTGGAACAGGCTATTGTCAGATATTTAGGCCCCGACACCCAGACAGAGGAGAGAGGTCCCATTGCAGAGAATCAGAATTCATGTCATAGCAGAGAATCAGGATTTACGTCACCCACCACTGGAACAGGCCACTGTCAGATATTTTTAGGCCCCGGCACACAGACAGAGGAGAGAGGTCCCATAGCAGAGATTCAGGCTTCATGTCATGTTAGAGAATCAGGCTTCATGTCATAGCAGAGAATCAGGCTTCATGTCATAGCAGAGAATCAGGCTTCACGTCACCCACCACTGGAACAGGTCATTGTCAGATATTTAGGCCCCGACACCCAGACAGAGGAGAGAGGTCCCATAGCAGAGAATCAGGCTTCATGTCATAGCAGAGAATCAGGCTTCAAGTCATAGCAGAGAATCAGGCTTCATGTCATAGCAGAGAATCAGGCATCACGTCACCCACCACTGGAACAGGCCATTGTCAGATATTTAGGCCCTGGCTCCCGGACAGAGGAGAGAGGTCCCATAGCAGAGAATCATGCTTCATGGCATAGCAGAGAATCAGGCTTCACGTCACCCACCACTGGAACAGGCCATTGTCAGATATTTAGGCCCCGACAACCAGACAGAGGAGAGAGGTCCCATAGCAGAGAATCAGGCTTCATGTCATAGCAGAGAATCAGGCTTTAAGTCATAGCAGAGAATCAGACTTCATATCATAGCAGAGAATCAGGCTTCACGTCACCTACCACTGGAACAGGCCATTGTCAGATATTTAGACCCCGGCGCCCAGACAGAGGAGAGAGGTCCCATTGCAGAGAATCAGGCTTCATGTCATAGCAGAGAATCAGGCTTCAAGTCATAGCAGAGAATCAGGCTTCATGTCATAGCAGAGAATCAGGCATCACGTCACCCACCACTGGAACAGGCCATTGTCAGATATTTAGGCCCTGGCTCCCGGACAGAGGAGAGAGGTCCCATAGCAGAGAATCATGCTTCATGGCATAGCAGAGAATCAGGCTTCACGTCACCCACCACTGGAACAGGCTATTGTCAGATATTTGGGCCCCGGCACCCAGACAGAGGAGAGAGGTCCCATAGCAGAGATTCAGGCTTCATGTTATATTAGAGAAATATGCTTTACGTCACCCACCACTGGAACAGGCTATTGTCAGATATTTAGGCCCCGGCACCCAGACAGAGGAGAGAGGTCCCATGGCAGAGAATCAGGCTTCATGTCATAGCAGAGAATCAGGCTTCACGTCACCCGCCACTGGAACAGGCCACTGTCAGATATTTTTAGGCCCCGACACACAGACAGAGGAGAGAGGTCCCATAGTAGAGATTCAGGCTTCATGTCATAGCAGAGAATCAGGCTTCAAGTCATAGCAGAGAATCAGGATTCATGTCATAGCAGAGAATCAGGCTTCAAGTCATAGCAGAGAATCAGGCTTCATGTCATAGCAGAGAATCAGGCATCACGTCACCCACCACTGGAACAGGCAATTGTCAGATATTTAGGCCCTTGCTCCCAAACAGAGGAGAGAGGTCTCAAAGCAGAGAATCATGCTTCATGGCATAGCAGAGAATCAGGCTTCACGTCACCCACCACTGGAACAGGCTATTGTCAGATATTTGGGCCCCGGCACCCAGACAGAGGAGAGAGGTCCCATAGCAGAGAATCAGGCTTCATGTCACCCACCACTGGAACAGGCCATTGTCAGATATTTTTAGGCCCCGCCACCCAGACAGAGGAGAGAGGTCCCATAGCAGAGATTCAGGCTTCATGTTATATTAGAGAAATATGCTTTACGTCACCCACCACTGGAACAGGCTATTGTCAGATATTTAGGCCCCGGCACCCAGACAAAGGAGAGAGGTCCCATAGCAGAGAATCAGGCTTCATGTCATAGCAGAGAATCAGGCTTCATGTCACCCACCACTGGAACAGGCCACTGTCAGATATTTTTAGGCCCCGGCACACAGACAGAGGAGACAGGTCACATAGCAGAGATTCAGGCTTCATGTCATAGCAGAGAATCAGGTTTCACGTAACCCACCACTTGAACAGGCCATTGTCAGATATTTAGGCACCCAGACAGATGATAGAGGTCCCATAGCAGAGAATCAGGCTTCATGTCATAGCAGAGAATCAGGCTTCAATTCATAGCAGAGAATCAGGCTTCATGTCATAGCAGAGAATCAGGCTTCATGTCACCCACCACTGGAACAGGCTATTGTCAGATATTTAGGCCCCGGCACCCAGAAAGAGGAGAGAGGTCCCATAGCAGAGAATCATGCTTCATGGCATAGCAGAGAATCAGGCTTCACGTCACCCACCACTGGAACAGGCTATTGTCAGATATTTAGGTCCCGACACCCAGACAGAGGAGAGAGGTCCCATTGCAGAGACTCAATCTTCATGTAATAGCAGAGAATCAGGATTTACGTCACCCACCACTGGAACAGGCCATTGTCAGATATTTAGGCCCCGGCACCCAGACAGAGGAGAGAGGTCCCATAGCAGAGAATCATGCTTCATGGCATAGCAGAGAATCAGGCTTCACGTCACCCACCACTGGAACAGGCTATTGTCAGATATTTAGGCCCCGACACCCAGACAGAGGAGAGAGGTCCCATTGCAGAGAATCAGACTTCATGTCATAGCAGAGAATCAGGCTTCAAGTCATAGCAGAGAATCAGGCTTCATGTCATAGCAGAGAATCAGGAATCACGTCACCCACCACTGGTACAGGCCATTGTCAGATATTTAGGCCCTGGCTCCCGGACAGAGGAGAGAGGTCCCATAGCAGAGAATCATGCTTCATGGCATAGCAGAGAATCAGGCTTCACGTCACCCACCACTGGAACAGGCTATTGTCAGATATTTGGGCCCCGGCACCCAGACAGAGGAAAGAGGTCCCATAGCAGAGAATCAGGCTTCATGTCCCCCACCACTGGAACAGGCCATTGTCAAATATTTTTAGGCCCCGGCACCCAGACAGAGGAGAGAGGTCCCATAGCAGAGATTCAGGCTTCATGTTATATTAGAGAAATATGCTTTACGTCACCCACCACTGGAATAGGCTATTGTCAGATATTTAGGCCCCGGCACCCAGACAGAGGAGAGAGGTCTCATAGCAGAGAATCAGGCTTCATGTCATAGCAGAGAATCAGGCTTCATGTCACCCACCACTGGAACAGGCCACTGTCAGATATTTTTAGGCCCCGGCACACAGACAGAGGAGACAGGTCACATAGCAGAGATTCAGGCTTCATGTCATAGTAGAGAATCAGGCTTCATGTCATAGCAGAGAATCAGGCTTTATGTCATAGCAGAGAACCAGGCTTCACGTGACCCACCACTTGAACAGGCCATTGTCAGATATTTAGGCCCCGGCACCCAGACAGATGATAGAGGTCCCATAGCAGAGAATCAGGCTTCATTTCATAGCAGAGAATCAGGCTTCAATTCATAGCAGAGAATCAGGCTTCATGTCACCCACCACTGGAACAGGCCATTGTCAGATATTTAGGCCCCAGCACCCAGACAGAGGAGAGAGGTCCCATAGCAGAGAATCATGCTTTATGGCATAACAGAGAATCAGGCTTCACGTCACCCACCACTGGAACAGGCTATTGTCAGATATTTAGGCCCAGACACCCAGACAGAGGAGAGAGGTCCCATTGCAGAGAATCAGACTTCATGTCATAGCAGAGAATCAGGCTTCACGTCACCCACCACTGGAACAGACCATTGTCAGATATTTAGGCCCAGGCACCCAGACAGAGGAGAGAGGTCCCATAGCAGAGAATCAGGCTTCATGTCATAGCAGAGAATCAGGCTTCAAGTCATAGCTGAGAATCAGGCTTCATGTCATAGCAGAGAATCAGGCATCACGTCACCCACCACTGGAACAGGCCATTGTCAGATATTTAGGCCCTGGCTCCCGGACAGAGGAGAGAGGTCCCATAGCAGAGAATCATGCTTCATGGCATAGCAGAGAATCAGGCTTCACGTCACCCACCACTGGAACAGGCTAATGTCAGATATTTGGGCCCCGGCACCCAGACAGAGGAGAGAGGTCCCATAGCAGAGAATCAGGCTTCATGTCACCCACCACTGAAACAGGCCATTGTCAGATATTTTTAGGCCCCGGCACCGAGACAGAGGAGAGAGGTCCCATAGCAGAGATTCAGGCTTCATTTTATATTAGAGAAATATGCTTTACGTCAACCACCACTGGAACAGGCTATTGTCAGATATTTAGGCCCCGGCACCCAGACAGAGGAGAGAGGTCCCATGGCAGAGAATCAGGCTTCATGTCATAGCAGAGAATCAGGATTTACGTCACCCACCACTGGAACAGGCCACTGTCAGATATTTTTAGGCCCCGGCACACAGACAGAGGAGAGAGGTCCCATAGCAGAGATTCAGGCTTCATGTCATATTAGAGAATCAGGCTTCATGTCATAGCAGAGAATCAGGCTTCATGTCATAGCAGAGAATCAGGCTTCACGTCACCCACCACTGGAACAGGCCATTGTCAGATATTTAGGCCCCGACACCCAGACAGAGGAGAGAGGTCCCATAGCAGAGAATCATTCTTCATGTCATAGCAGAGAATCAGGCTTCAAGTCATTGCAGAGAATCAGTCTTCACGTCACCCACCACTGGAACAGGCCATTGTCAGATATTTAGACCCCGGCGCCCAGACAGAGGAGAAAGGTCCCATTGCAGAGAATCAGGCTTCATGGCATATCATATAATCAGGCTGCACGTCACCCACCACTGGAACAGGCCACTGTCAGATATTTTTAGGCCCCGACACTAAGACAGAGGAGAGAGGTCCCATAGCAGAGATTTAGGCTTCATGTCATAGCAGAGAATCAGGCTTCATGTCATAGCAGAGAATCAGGATTCATGTCATAGCAGAGAATCAGGCTTCACGTCACCCACCACTGGAACAGGCCATTGTCAGATATTTAGGCCCCGGCACCCAGACAGAGGAGAGAGGTCCCATAGCAGAGAATCAGGCTTCATGTCATAGCAGAGAATCAGGCTTCAAGTCATAGCAGAGAATCAGGCTTCATGTCATAGCAGAGAATCAGGCATCACGTCACCCACCACTGGAACAGGCCATTGTCAGATATTTAGGCCCTGGTTCCCGGACAGAGGAGAGAGGTCACATAGCAGAGAATCATGCTTTATGGCATAGCAGAGAATCAGGCTTCACGTCACCCACCACTGGAACAGGCTATTGTCAGATATTTGGGCCCCGGCACCCAGACAGTGGAGAGAGGTCCCATAGCAGAGAATCAGGCTTTATGTCACCCACCACTGGAACAGGCCATTGTCAGATATTTTTAGGCCCCGGCACCCAGACAGAGAAGAGAGGTCCTATAGCAGAGATTCAGGCTTCATGTTATATTAGAGAAATATGCTTTACGTCACCCACCACTGGAACAGGCTATTGTCAGATATTTAGGCCCCGGCACCCAGACAGAGGAGAGAGGTTACCATAGCAGAGAATCAGGCTACATGTCATAGCAGAGAATCAGGCTTCATGTCACCCACCACTGGAACAGGCCACTGTCAGATATTTTTAAGCCCCGGCACACAGACAGAGGAGACAGGTCACATAGCAGAAATTCAGGCTTCATGTCATAGCAGAGAATGAGGCTTCACGTAACCCACCACTTGAACAGGCCATTGTCAGATATTTAGGCCCCGGTATTTAGACAGATGATAGAGGTCCCATAGCAGAGAATCAGGCTTCATGTCATAGCAGAGAATCAGGCTTCATGTCATAGCAGAGAATCAGGCTTCATGTCATAGCAGAGAATCAGGCTTCATGTCACCCACCACTGGAACAGGCCATTGTCAGATATTTAGGCTCCGGCACCCAGACAGAGGAGAGAGGTCCCATAGCAGAGAATCATGCTTCATGGCATAGCAGAGAATCAGGCTTCACGTCACCCACCACTGGAACAGGCTATTGTCAGATATTTAGGCCCCGACACCCAGACAGAGGAGAGAGGTCCCATTGCAGAGAATCAGAATTCATGTCATAGCAGAGAATCAGGATTTACGTCACCCACCACTGGAACAGGCCACTGTCAGATATTTTTAGGCCCCGGCACACAGACAGAGGAGAGAGGTCCCATAGCAAAGATTCAGGCTTCATGTCATATTAGAGAATCAGGCTTCATGTCATAGCAGAGAATCAGGCTTCATGTCATAGCAGAGAATCAGGCTTCACGTCACCCACCACTGGAACAGGTCATTGTCAGATATTTAGGCCCCGACACCCAGACAGAGGAGAGAGGTCCCATAGCAGAGAATCAGGCTTCATGTCATAGCAGAGAATCAGGCTTCAAGTCATAGCAGAGAATCAGGCTTCATGTCATAGCAGAGAATCAGGCATCACGTAACCCACCACTGGAACAGGCCATTGTCAGATATTTAGGCCCTGGCTCCCGGACAGAGGAGAGAGGTCCCATAGCAGAGAATCATGCTTCATGGCATAGCAGAGAATCAGGCTTCACGTCACCCACCACTGGAACAGGCCATTGTCAGATATTTAGGCCCCGACAACCAGACAGAGGAGAGAGGTCCCATAGCAGAGAATCAGGCTTCATGTCATAGCAGAGAATCAGGCTTTAAGTCATAGCAGAGAATCAGACTTCATGTCATAGCAGAGAATCAGGCTTCACGTCACCTACCACTGGAACAGGCCATTGTCAGATATTTAGACCCCGGCGCCCAGACAGAGGAGAGAGGTCCCATTGCAGAGAATCAGGCTTCATGTCATAGCAGAGAATCAGGCTTCAAGTCATAGCAGAGAATCAGGCTTCATGTCATAGCAGAGAATCAGGCATCACGTCACCCACCACTGGAACAGGCCATTGTCAGATATTTAGGCCCTGGCTCCCGGACAGAGGAGAGAGGTCCCATAGCAGAGAATCATGCTTCATGGCATAGCAGAGAATCAGGCTTCACGTCACCCACCACTGGAACAGGCTATTGTCAGATATTTGGGCCCCGGCACCCAGACAGAGGAGAGAGGTCCCATAGCAGAGAATCAGGCTTCATGTCACCCACCACTGGAACAGGCCATTGTCAGGTATTTTTAGGCCCCGGCACCCAGACAGAGGAGAGAGGTCCCATAGCAGAGATTCAGGCTTCATGTTATATTAGAGAAATATGCTTTACGTCACCCACCACTGGAACAGGCTATTGTCAGATATTTAAACCCCGGCACCCAGACAGAGGAGAGAGGTCCCATGGCAGAGAATCAGGCTTCATGTCATAGCAGAGAATCAGGCTTCACGTCATCCACCACTGGAACAGTCCACTGTCAGATATTTTTAGGCCCCGACACACAGACAGAGGAGAGAGGTCCCATAGTAGAGATTCAGGCTTCATGTCATAGCAGAGAATCAGGCTTCAAGTCATAGCAGAGAATCAGGATTCATGTCATAGCAGAGAATCAGGCTTCAAGTCATAGCAGAGAATCAGGCTTCATGTCATAGCAGAGAATCAGGCATCACGTCACCCACCACTGGAACAGGCAATTGTCAGATATTTAGGCCCTTGCTCCCGGACAGAGGAGAGAGGTCTCAAAGCAGAGAATCATGCTTCATGGCATAGCAGAGAATCAGGCTTCACGTCACCCACCACTGGAACAGGCTATTGTCAGATATTTGGGCCCCGGCACCCAGACAGAGGAGAGAGGTCCCATAGCAGAGAATCAGGCTTCATGTCACCCACCACTGGAACAGGCCATTGTCAGATATTTTTAGGCCCCGGCACCCAGACAGAGGAGAGAGGTCCCATAGCAGAGAATCAGGCTTCATGTCATAGCAGAGAATCAGGCTTCATGTCACCCACCACTGGAACAGGCCACTGTCAGATATTTTTAGGCCCCGGCACACAGACAGAGGAGACAGGTCACATAGCAGAGATTCAGGCTTCATGTCATAGCAGAGAATCAGGTTTCACGTAACCCACAACTTGAACAGGCCATTGTCAGATATTTAGGCCCCGGCACCCAGACAGATGATAGAGGTCCCATAGCAGAGAATCAGGCTTCATGTCATAGCAGAGAATCAGGCTTCAATTCATAGCAGAGAATCAGGCTTCATGTCATAGCAGAGAATCAGGCTTCATGTCACCCACCACTGGAACAGGCCATTGTCAGATATTTAGGCCCAGGCACCCAGAAAGAGGAGAGAGGTCCCATAGCAGAGAATCATGCTTCATGGCATAGCAGAGAATCAGGCTTCACGTCACCCACCACTGGAACAGGCTATTGTCAGATATTTAGGTCCCGACACCCAGACAGAGGAGAGAGGTCCCATTGCAGAGACTCAATCTTCATGTAATAGCAGAGAATCAGGCTTCACGTCACCCACCACTGGAACAGGCCACTGTCAGATATTTTTAGGCCCCGGCACACAGACAGAGGAGAGAGGTCCCATAGCAGAGATTCAGGCTTCATGTCATATTAGAGAATCAGGCTTCATGGCATAGCAGAGAATCAGGCTTCATGTCATAGCAGAGAATCAGGCTTCACGTCACCAACCACTGGAACAGGCCATTGTCAGATATTTAGGCCCCGACACCCAGACAGAGGAGAGAGGTCCCATAGCAGAGAATCAGGCTTCATGTCATAGCAGAGAATCAGGCTTCAAGTCATAGCAGAGAATCAGGCTTCATGTCATAGCAGAGAATCAGGCATCACGTCACCCACCACTGGAACAGGCCATTGTCAGATATTTAGGCCCTATCTCCCGGACAGAGGAGAGAGGTCCCATAGCAGAGAATCATGCTTCATGGCATAGCAGAGAATCAGGCTTCACGTCACCCACCACTGGAACAGGCAATTGTCAGATATTTGGGCCCCGGCACCCAGACAGAGGAGAGAGGTCCCATAGCAGAGAATCAGGCTTCATGTCACCCAGCACTGGAACAGGCCATTGTCAGATATTTTTAGGCCCCGCCACCCAGACAGAGGAGAGAGGTCCCATAGCAGAGATTCAGGCTTCATGTTATATTAGAGAAATATGCTTTACGTCACCCACCACTGGAACAGGCTATTGTCAGATATTTAGGCCCCGACACCCAGACAGAGGAGAGAGGTCCCATGGCAGAGAATCAGGCTTCATGTCATAGCAGAGAATCAGGATTTACGTCACCCACCACTGGAACAGGCCACTGTCAGATATTTTTAGGCCCCGGCACACAGACAGAGGAGAGAAGTCCCATAGCAGAGATTCAGGCTTCATGTCATATAGAGAATCAGGCTTCATGTCATAGCAGAGAATCAGGCTTCATGTCATAGCAGAGAATCAGGCTTCACGTCACCCACCACTGGAACAGGCCATTGTCAGATATTTAGGCCCCGACACCCAGACAGAGGAGAGAGGTCCCATAGCAGAGAATCAGGCTTCATGTCATAGCAGAGAATCAGGCTTCGAGTCATAGCAGAGAATCAGACTTCATGTCATAGCAGAGAATCAGGCTTCACGTCACCTACCACTGGAACAGGCCATTGTCAGATATTTAGACCCCGGCGCCCAGACAGAGGAGAGAGGTCCCATTGCAGAGAATCAGGCTTCATGGCATAGCATATAATCAGGCTTCACGTCACCCACCACTGGAACAGGCCACTGTCAGATATTTTTAGGCCCCGACACACAGACAGAGGAGAGAGGTTCCATAGCAGAGATTCAGGCTGCATGTCATAGCAGAGAATCAGGCTTCACGTCACCCACCACTGGAACAGGCTATTGTCAGATATTTGGGCCCCGGCACCCAGACAGAGGAGAGAGGTCCCATAGCAGAGAATCAGGCTTCATGTCACCCACCACTGGAACAGGCCATTGTCAGATATTTTTAGGCCCCGCCACCCAGACAGAGGAGAGAGGTCCCATAGCAGAGATTCAGGCTTCATGTTATATTAGAGAAATATGCTTTACGTCACCCACCACTGGAACAGGCTATTGTCAGATATTTAGGCCCCGGCACCCAGACAGAGGAGAGAGGTCCCATGGCAGAGAATCAGGCTTCATGTCATAGCAGAGAATCAGGATTTACGTCACCCACCACTGGAACAGGCCACTGTCAGATATTTTTAGGCCCCGGCACACAGACAGAGGAGAGAAGTCCCATAGCAGAGATTCAGGCTTCATGTCATATTAGAGAATCAGGCTTCATGTCATAGCAGAGAATCAGGCTTCATGTCATAGCAGAGAATCAGGCTTCACGTCACCCACCACTGGAACAGGCCATTGTCAGATATTTAGGCCCCGACACCCAGACAGAGGAGAGAGGTCCCATAGCAGAGAATCAGGCTTCATGTCATAGCAGAGAATCAGGCTTCGAGTCATAGCAGAGAATCAGACCTTATGTCATAGCAGAGAATCAGGCTTCACGTCACCTACCACTGGAACAGGCCATTGTCAGATATTTAGACCCCGGCGCCCAGACAGAGGAGAGAGGTCCCATTGCAGAGAATCAGGCTTCATGGCATAGCATATAATCAGGCTTCACGTCACCCACCACTGGAACAGGCCACTGTCAGATATTTTTAGGCCCCGACACACAGACAGAGGAGAGAGGTTCCATAGCAGAGATTCAGGCTTCATGTCATAGCAGAGAATCAGGCTTCAATTCATAGCAGAGAATCAGGCTTCATGTCACCCACCACTGGAACAGGCCATTGTCCGATATTTAGGCCCCGACACCCAGACAGAGGAGAGAAGTCCCATAGCAGAGATTCAGGCTTCATGTCATATTAGAGAATCAGGCTTCATGTCATAGCAGAGAATCAGGCTTCATGTCATAGCAGAGAATCAGGCTTCACGTCACCCACCACTGGAACAGGCCATTGTCAGATATTTAGGCCCCGACACCCAGACACAGGAGAGAGGTCCCATAGCAGAGAATCAGGCTTCATGTCATAGCAGAGAATCAGGCTTCAAGTCATAGCAGAGAATCAGGCTTCATGTCATAGCAGAGAATCAGGCATCACGTCACCCACCACTGGTACAGGCCATTGTCAGATATTTAGGCTCTGGCTCCCAGACAGAGGAGAGAGGTCCCATAGCAGAGAATCATGCTTCATGGCATAGCAGAGAATCAGGCTTCACGTCACCCACCACTGGAACAGGCTATTGTCAGATATTTGGGCCCCGGCACCCAGACAGAGGAAAGAGGTCCATAGCAGAGAATCAGGCTTCATGTCACCCACCACTGGAACAGGCCATTGTCAGATATTTTTAGGCCCTGGCACCCAGACAGAGGAGAGAGGTCCCATAGCAGAGATTCAGGCTTCATGTTATATTAGAGAAATATGCTTTACGTCACCCACCACTGGAACAGGCTATTGTCAGATATTTAGGCCCCGACACCCAGACAGAGGAGAGAGGTCCCATTGCAGAGAATCAGACTTCATGTCATAGCAGAGAATCAGGCTTCAACTCATAGCAGAGAATCAGGCTTCATGTCATAGCAGAGAATCAGGCATCACGTCACCCACCACTGGTACAGGCCATTGTCAGATATTTAGGCCCTGGCTCCCGGACAGAGGAGAGAGGTCCCATAGCAGAGAATCATGCTTCATGGCATAGCAGAGAATCAGGCTTCACGTCACCCACCACTGGAACAGGCTATTGTCAGATATTTGGGCCCCGGCACCCAGACAGAGGAAAGAGGTCCCATAGCAGAGAATCAGGCTTCATGTCACCCACCACTGGAACAGGCCATTGTCAGATATTTTTAGGCCCCGGCACCCAGACAGAGGAGAGAGGTCCCATAGCAGAGATTCAGGCTTCATGTTATATTAGAGAAATATGCTTTACGTCACCCACCACTGGAATAGGCTATTGTCAGATATTTAGGCCCCGGCACCCAGACAGAGGAGAGAGGTCCCATAGCAGAGAATCAGGCTTCATGTCATAGCAGAGAATCAGGCTTCCTGTCACCCACCACTGGAACAGGCCACTGTCAGATATTTTTAGGCCCCGGCACACAGACAGAGGAGACAGGTCACATAGCAGAGATTCAGGCTTCATGTCATAGTAGAGAATCAGGCTTCATGTCATAGCAGAGAATCAGGCTTCATGTCATAGCAGAGAACCAGGCTTCACGTAACCCACCACTTGAACAGGCCATTGTCAGATATTTAGGCCCCGGCACCCAGACAGATGATAGAGGTCCCATAGCAGAGAATCAGGCTTCATTTCATAGCAGAGAATCAGGCTTCAATTCATAGCAGAGAATCAGGCTTCATGTCACCCACCACTGGAACAGGCCATTGTCAGATATTTAGGCCCCAGCACCCAGACAGAGGAGAGAGGTCCCATAGCAGAGAATCATGCTTTATGGCATAACAGAGAATCAGGCTTCACGTCACCCACCACTGGAACAGGCTATTGTCAGATATTTAGGCCCAGACACCCAGACAGAGGAGAGAGGTCCCATTGCAGAGAATCAGACTTCATGTCATAGCAGAGAATCAGGATTTACGTCACCCACCACTGGAACAGGCCACTGATAGATATTTTTAGGCCCCGGCACACAGACAGAGGAGAGAGGTCCCATAGCAGAGATTCAGGCTTCATGTCATATTAAAGAATCAGGCTTCATGGCATAGCAGAGAATCAGGCTTCATGTCATAGCAGAGAATCAGGCTTCACGTCACCCACCACTGGAACAGGCCATTGTCAGATATTTAGGCCCCGACACCCAGACAGAGGAGAGAGGTCCCATAGCAGAGAATCAGGCTTCATGTCATAGCAGAGAATCAGGCTTCAAGTCATAGCAGAGAATCAGGCTTCATGTCATAGCAGAGAATCAGGCATCACGTCACCCACCACTGGAACAGGCCATTGTCAGATATTTAGGCCCTGGCTCCCGGACAGAGGAGAGAGGTCCCATAGCAGAGAATCATGCTTCATGGCATAGCAGAGAATCAGGCTTCACGTCACCCACCACTGGAACAGGCTATTGTCAGATATTTGGGCCCCGGCACCCAGACAGAGGAGAGAGGTCCCATAGCAGAGAATCAGGCTTCATGTCACCCACCACTGGAACAGGCCATTGTCAGATATTTTTAGGCCCCGCCACCCAGACAGAGGAGAGAGGTCCCATAGCAGAGATTCAGGCTTCATGTTATATTAGAGAAATATGCTTTACGTCACCCACCACTGGAACAGGCTATTGTCAGATATTTAGGCCCCGGCACCCAGACAGAGGAGAGAGGTCCCATGGCAGAGAATCAGGCTTCATGTCATAGCAGAGAATCAGGATTTACGTCACCCACCACTGGAACAGGCCACTGTCAGATATTTTTAGGCCCCGGCACACAGACAGAGGAGAGAAGTCCCATAGCAGAGATTCAGGCTTCATGTCATATTAGAGAATCAGGCTTCATGTCATAGCAGAGAATCAGGCTTCATGTCATAGCAGAGAATCAGGCTTCACGTCACCCACCACTGGAACAGGCCATTGTCAGATATTTAGGCCCCGACACCCAGACAGAGAAGAGAGGTCCCATAGCAGAGAATCAGGCTTCATGTCATAGCAGAGAATCAGGCTTCGAGTCATAGCAGAGAATCAGACTTCATGTCATAGCAGAGAATCAGGCTTCACGTCACCTACCACTGGAACAGGCCATTGTCAGATATTTAGACCCCGGCACCCAGACAGAGGAGAGAGGTCCCATTGCAGAGAATCAGGCTACATGGCATAGCATATAATCAGGCTTCACGTCACCCACCACTGGAACAGGCCACTGTCAGATATTTTTAGGCCCCGACACACAGACAGAGGAGAGAGGTTCCATAGCAGAGATTCAGGCTGCATGTCATAGCAGAGAATCAGGCTTCACGTCACCCACCACTTGAACAGGCTATTGTCAGATATTTGGGCCCCGGCACCCAGACAGAGGAGAGAGGTCCCATAGCAGAGAATCAGGCTTCATGTCACCCACCACTGGAACAGGCCATTGTCAGATATTTTTAGGCCCCGCCACCCAGACAGAGGAGAGAGGTCCCATAGCAGAGATTCAGGCTTCATGTTATATTAGAGAAATATGCTTTACGTCACCCACCACTGGAACAGGCTATTGTCAGATATTTAGGCCCCGGCACCCAGACAGAGGAGAGAGGTCCCATGGCAGAGAATCAGGCTTCATGTCATAGCAGAGAATCAGGATTTACGTCACCCACCACTGGAACAGGCCACTGTCAGATATTTTTAGGCCCCGGCACACAGACAGAGGAGAGAAGTCCCATAGCAGAGATTCAGGCTTCATGTCATATTAGAGAATCAGGCTTCATGTCATAGCAGAGAATCAGGCTTCATGTCATAGCAGAGAATCAGGCTTCACGTCACCCACCACTGGAACAGGCCATTGTCAGATATTTAGGCCCCGACACCCAGACAGAGAAGAGAGGTCCCATAGCAGAGAATCAGGCTTCATGTCATAGCAGAGAATCAGGCTTCGAGTCATAGCAGAGAATCAGACTTCATGTCATAGCAGAGAATCAGGCTTCACGTCACCTACCACTGGAACAGGCCATTGTCAGATATTTAGACCCCGGCGCCCAGACAGAGGAGAGAGGTCCCATTGCAGAGAATCAGGCTACATGGCATAGCATATAATCAGGCTTCACGTCACCCACCACTGGAACAGGCCACTGTCAGATATTTTTAGGCCCCGACACACAGACAGAGGAGAGAGGTTCCATAGCAGAGATTCAGGCTGCATGTCATAGCAGAGAATCAGGCTTCACGTCACCCACCACTTGAACAGGCTATTGTCAGATATTTGGGCCCCGGCACCCAGACAGAGGAGAGAGGTCCCATAGCAGAGAATCAGGCTTCATGTCACCCACCACTGGAACAGGCCATTGTCAGATATTTTTAGGCCCCGCCACCCAGACAGAGGAGAGAGGATCCATAGCAGAGATTCAGGCTTCATGTTATATTAGAGAAATATGCTTTACGTCACCCACCACTGGAACAGGCTATTGTCAGATATTTAGGCCCCGGCACCCAGACAGAGGAGAGAGGTCCCATGGCAGAGAATCAGGCTTCATGTCATAGCAGAGAATCAGGATTTACGTCACCCACCACTGGAACAGGCCACTGTCAAATATTTTTAGGCCCCTGCACACAGACAGAGGAGAGAAGTCCCATAGCAGAGATTCAGGCTTCATGTCATATTAGAGAATCAGGCTTCATGTCATAGCAGAGAATCAGGCTTCATGTCATAGCAGAGAATCAGGCTTCACGTCACCCACCACTGGAACAGGTTATTGTCATTTATTTAGGCCCCGGCACCCAGACAGAGGAGAGAGGTCCCATAGCAGAGAATCAGGCTTCATGTCATAGCAGAGAATCAGGCTTCAAGTCATAGCAGAGAATCAGGCTTCATGTCATAGCAGAGAATCAGGCATCACGTCACCCACCACTGGAACAGGCCATTGTCAGATATTTAGGCCCTGGCTCCCGGACAGAGGAGAGAGGTCCCATAGCAGAGAATCATGCTTCATGGCATAGCAGAGAATCAGGCTTCACGTCACCCACCACTGGAACAGGCTATTGTCAGATATTTGGGCCCCGGCACCCAGACAGAGGAGAGAGGTCCCATAGCAGAGAATCAGGCTTCATGTCACCCACCACTGGAACAGGCCATTGTCAGATGTTTTTAGGCCCCGGCACCCAGACAGAGGAGAGAGGTCCCATAGCAGAGATTTAGGCTTCATGTTATATTAGAGAAATATGCTTTACGTCACCCACCACTGGAACAGGCTATTGTCAGATATTTAGGCCCCGGCACCCAGACAGAGGAGAGAGGTCCCATAGCAGAGAATCAGGCTTCATGTCATAGCAGAGAATCAGGCTTCATGTCACCCACCACTGGAACAGGCCACTGTTAGATATTTTTAGGCCCCGGCACACAGACAGAGGAGACAGGTCACATAGCAGAGATTCAGGCTTCATGTCATAGCAGAGAATCAGGCTTCACGTAACCCACCACTTGAACAGGCCATTGTCAGATATTTAGGCCCCGGCACCTAGACAGATGATAGAGGTCCCATAGCAGAGAATCAGGCTTCATGTCATAGCAGAGAATCAGGCTTCAATTCATAGCAGAGAATCAGGCTTCATGTCATAGCAGAGAATCAGGCTTCATGTCACCCACCACTGGAACAGGCCATTGTCAGATATTTAGGCCCCGGCACCCAGACAGAGGAGAGAGGTCCCATAGCAGAGAATCATGCTTCATGGCATAGCAGAGAATCAGGCTTCACGTCACCCACCACTGGAACAGGCTATTGTCAGATATTTAGGCCCCGACACCCAGACAGAGGAGAGAGGTCCCATTGCAGAGACTTAGACTTCATGTAATAGCAGAGAATCAGGATTTACGTCACCCACCACTGGAACAGGCCATTATCAGATATTTAGGCCTCGGCACCCAGACAGAGGAGAGAGGTCCCATAGCAGAGAATCATGCTTCATGGCATAGCATTGAATCAGGCTTCACGTAACCCACCACTGGAACAGGCTAAAGTCAGATATTTAGGCCCCGACACCCAGACAGAGGAGAGAGGTCCCATTGCAGAGAATCAGACTTCATGTCTTAGCAGAGAATCAGGATTTACGTCACCCACCACTGGAACAGGCCACTGTCAGATATTTTTAGGCACCGGCACACAGACAGAGGAGAGAGGTCCCATAGCAGAGATTCAGGCTTCATGTCATATTAGAGAATCAGGCTTCATGTCATAGCAGAGAATCAGGCTTTAAGTCATAGCAGAGAATCAGGCTTCATGTCATAGCAGAGAATCAGGCATCACGTCACCCACCACTGGTACAGGCCATTGTCAGATATTTAGGCCCTGGCTCCCGGACAGAGGAGAGAGGTCCCATAGCAGAGAATCATGCTTCATGGCATAGCAGAGAATCAGGCTTCACGTCACCCACCACTGGAACAGGCTATTGTCAGATATTTGGGCCCCGGCACCCAGACAGAGGAAAGAGGTCCCATAGCAGAGAATCAGGCTTCATGTCACCCACCACTGGAACAGGCCATTGTCAGATATTTTTAGGCCCCGGCACCCAGACAGAGGAGAGAGGTCCCATAGCAGAGATTCAGGCTTCATGTTATATTAGATAAATATGCTTTACGTCACCCACCACTGGAACAGGCTATTGTCAGATATTTAGGCCCCGGCACCCAGACAGAGGAGAGAGGTCCCATAGCAGAGAATCAGGCTTTATGTCATAGCAGAGAATCAGGCTTCATGTCACCCACCACTGGAACAGGCCACTGTCAGATATTTTTAGGCCCCGGCACACAGACAGAGGAGACAGGTCCCATAGCAGAGATTCAGGCTTCATGTCATAGTAGAGAATCAGGCTTCATGTCATAGCAGAGAATCAGGCTTCATGTCATAGCAGAGAATCAGGCTTCACGTAACCCACCACTTGAACAGGCCATTGTCAGATATTTAGGCCCCGGCACCCAGACAGATGATAGAGGTCCCATAGCAGAGAATCAGGCTTCATTTCATAGCAGAGAATCAAGCTTCAATTCATAGCAGAGAATCAGGCTTCATGTCACCCACCACTTGAACAGGCCATTGTCAGATATTTAGGCCCCGGCACCCAGACAGATGATAGAGGTCCCATAGCAGAGAATCAGGCTTCATTTCATAGCAGAGAATCAAGCTTCAATTCATAGCAGAGAATCAGGCTTCATGTCACCCACCACTAGAACAGGCCATTGTCAGATATTTAGGCCCCGGCACCCAGACAGAGGAGAGAGGTACCATAGCAGAGAATCATGCTTCATGGCATAACAGAGAATCAGGCTTCACGTCACCCACCACTGGAACAGGCTATTGTCAGATATTTAGGCCCCGACACCCAGACAGAGGAGAGAGGTCCCATTGCAGAGAATCAGACTTCATGTCATAGCAGAGAATCAGGATTTACGTCACCCACCACTGGAACAGGCCACTGTCAGATATTTTTTGGCCCCGGCACACAGACAGAGGAGAGAGGTCCCATAGCAGAGATTCAGGCTTCATGTCATATTAGAGAATCAGGCTTCATGTCATAGCAGAGAATCAGGCTTCATGTCATAGCAGAGAATCAGGCTTCACGTCACCCACCACTGGAACAGGCCATTGTCAAATATTTAGGCCCCGTCACCCAGACAGAGGAGAGAGGTCCCATAGCAGAGAATCAGGCTTCATGTCATAGCAGAGAATCAGGCTTCAAGTCATAGCAGAGAATCAGGCTTCATGTCATAGCAGAGAATCAGGCATTACGTCACCCACCACTGGAACAGGCCATTGTCAGATATTTAGGCCCTGGCTCCCGGACAGAGGAGAGAGGTCCCATAGCAGAGAATAATGCTTCATGGCATAGCAGAGAATTTGCATCACGTCACCCACCACTGGAACAGGCTATTGTCAGATATTTGGGCCCCGGCACCCAGACAGAGGAGAGAGGTCCCATAGCAGAGAATCAGGCTTCATGTCACCAACCACTGGAACAGGCCATTGTCAGATATTTTTAGGCCCCGCCACCCAGACAGAGGAGAGAGGTCCCATAGCAGAGATTCAGGCTTCATGTTATATTAGAGAAATATGCTTTACGTCACCCACCACTGGAACAGGCTATTGTCAGATATTTAGGCCCCGGCACCCAGACAGAGGAGAGAGGTCCCATGGCAGAGAATCAGGCTTCATGTCATAGCAGAGAATCAGGATTTACGTCACCCACCACTGGAACAGGCCACTGTCAGATATTTTTAGGCCCCGGCACACAGACAGAGGAGAGAAGTCCCATAGCAGAGATTCAGGCTTCATGTCATATTAGAGAATCAGGCTTCATGTCATAGCAGAGAATCAGGCTTCATGTCATAGCAGAGAATCAGGCTTCACGTCACCCACCACTGGAACAGGCCATTGTCAGATATTTAGGCCCCGACACCCAGACAGAGGAGAGAGGTCCCATAGCAGAGAATCAGGCTTCATGTCATAGCAGAGAATCAGGCTTCGAGTCATAGTAGAGAATCAGACTTCATGTCATAGCAGAGAATCAGGCTTCACGTCACCTACCACTGGAACAGGCCATTGTCAGATATTTAGACCCCGGCGCCCAGACAGAGGAGAGAGGTCTCATTGCAGAGAATCAGGCTACATGGCATAGCATATAATCAGGCTTCACGTCACCCACCACTGGAACAGGCCACTGTCAGATATTTTTAGGCCCCGACACACAGACAGAGGAGAGAGGTTCCATAGCAGAGATTCAGGCTGCATGTCATAGCAGAGAATCAGGCTTCACGTCACCCACCACTGGAACAGGCTATTGTCAGATATTTGGGCCCCGGCACCCAGACAGAGGAGAGAGGTCCCATAGCAGAGAATCAGGCTTCATGTCACCCACCACTGGAACAGGCCATTGTCAGATATTTTTAGGCCCCGCCACCCAGACAGAGGAGAGAGGTCCCATAGCAGAGATTCAGGCTTCATGTTATATTAGAGAAATATGCTTTACGTCACCCACCACTGGAACAGGCTATTGTCAGATATTTAGGCCCCGGCACCCAGACAGAGGAGAGAGGTCCCATGGCAGAGAATCAGGCTTCATGTCATAGCAGAGAATCAGGATTTACGTCACCCACCACTGGAACAGGCCACTGTCAGATATTTTTAGGCCCCTGCACACAGACAGAGGAGAGAAGTCCCATAGCAGAGATTCAGGCTTCATGTCATATTAGAGAATCAGGCTTCATGTCATAGCAGAGAATCAGGCTTCATGTCATAGCAGAGAATCAGGCTTCACGTCACCCACCACTGGAACAGGCCATTGTCAGATATTTAGGCCCCGACACCCAGACAGAGGAGAGAGGTCCCATAGCAGAGAATCAGGCTTCATGTCATAGCAGAGAATCAGGCTTCGAGTCATAGCAGAGAATCAGACTTCATGTCATAGCAGAGAATCAGGCTTCACGTCACCTACCACTGGAACAGGCCATTGTCAGATATTTAGACCCCGGCGCCCAGACAGAGGAGAGAGGTCCCATTGCAGAGATTCAGGCTTCATGTCATAGCAGAGAATCAGGCTTCAATTCATAGCAGAGAATCAGGCTTCATGTCACCCACCACTGGAACAGGCCATTGTCCGATATTTAGGCCCCGACACCCAGACAGAGGAGAGAAGTCCCATAGCAGAGATTCAGGCTTCATGTCATATTAGAGAATCAGGCTTCATGTCATAGCAGAGAATCAGGCTTCATGTCATAGCAGAGAATCAGGCTTCACGTCACCCACCACTGGAACAGGCCATTGTCAGATATTTAGGCCCCGACACCCAGACAGAGGAGAGAGGTCCCATAGCAGAGAATCAGGCTTCATGTCATAGCAGAGAATCAGGCTTCAAGTCATAGCAGAGAATCAGGCTTCATGTCATAGCAGAGAATCAGGCATCACGTCACCCACCACTGGTACAGGCCATTGTCAGATATTTAGGCTCTGGCTCCCAGACAGAGGAGAGAGGTCCCATAGCAGAGAATCATGCTTCATGGCATAGCAGAGAATCAGGCTTCACGTCACCCACCACTGGAACAGGCTATTGTCAGATATTTGGGCCCCGGCACCCAGACAGAGGAAAGAGGTCCCATAGCAGAGAATCAGGCTTCATGTCACCCACCACTGGAACAGGCCATTGTCAGATATTTTTAGGCCCTGGCACCCAGACAGAGGAGAGAGGTCCCATAGCAGAGATTCAGGCTTCATGTTATATTAGAGAAATATGCTTTACGTCACCCACCACTGGAACAGGCTATTGTCAGATATTTAGGCCCCGGCACCCAGACAGAGGAGAGAGGTCCCATAGCAGAGAATCAGGCTTCATGTCATAGTAGAGAATCAGGCTTCATGTCACCCACCACTGGAACAGGCAACTGTCAGATATTTTTAGGCCCCGGCACACAGACAGAGGAGACAGGTCCCATAGCAGAGATTCAGGCTTCATGTCATAGTAGAGAATCAGGCTTCATGTCATAGCAGAGAATCAGGCTTCATGTCATAGCAGAGAATCAGGCTTCACGTAACCCACCACTTGAACAGGCCATTGTCAGATATTTAGGCCCCGGCACCCAGACAGATGATAGAGGTCCCATAGCAGAGAATCAGGCTTCATTTCATAGCAGAGAATCAGGCTTCAATTCATAGCAGAGAATCAGGCTTCATGTCACCCACCACTGGAACAGGCCATTGTCAGATATTTAGGCCCCGGCACCCAGACAGAGGAGAGAGGTCCCATAGCAGAGAATCATGCTTCATGGCATAGCAGAGAATCAGGCTTCACGTCACCCACCACTGGAACAGGCCACTGTCAGATATTTTTAGGCCCCGGCACACAGACAGAGGAGAGAGGTCCCATAGCAGAGATTCAGGCTTCATGTCATATTAGAGAATCAGGCTTCATGTCATAGCAGAGAATCAGGCTTCATGTCATAGCAGAGAATCAGGCTTCACGTAACCCACCACTGGAACAGGCCATTGTCAGATATTAGGCCCCGACACCCAGACAGAGGAGAGAGGTCCCATAGCAGAGAATCAGGCTTCATATCATAGCAGAGAATCAGGCTTCAAGTCATAGCAGAGAATCAGGCTTCATGGCATAGCAGAGAATCAGGCTTCACGTCACCCACCACTGGAACAGGCTATTGTCAGATATTTGGGCCCCGGCACCCAGACAGAGGAGAGAGGTCCCATAGCAGAGAATCAGGCTTCATGTCACCCACCACTGGAACAGGCCATTGTCAGATATTTTTAGGCCCTGCCACCCAGACAGAGGAGAGAGGTCCCATAGCAGAGATTCAGGCTTCATGTTATATTAGAGAAATATGCTTTACGTCACCCACCACTGGAACAGGCTATTGTCAGATATTAAGGCCCCGGCACCCAGACAGAGGAGAGAGGTCCCATGGCAGAGAATCAGGCTTCATGTCATAGCAGAGAATCAGGATTTACGTCACCCACCACTGGAACAGGCCACTGTCAGATATTTTTAGGCCCCGGCACACAGACAGAGGAGAGAGGTCCCATAGCAGAGATTCAGGCTTCATGTCATATTAGAGAATCAGGCTTCATGTCATAGCAGAGAATCAGGCTTCATGTCATAGCAGAGAATCAGGCTTCACGTCACCCACCACTGGAACAGGCCATTGTCAGATATTTAGGCCCCGACACCCAGACAGAGAAGAAAGGTCCCATAGCAGAGAATCAGGCTTCATGTCAAAGCAGAGAATCAGGCTTCGAGTCATAGCAGAGAATCAGACTTCATGTCATAGTAGAGTATCAGGCTTCACGTCACCTACCACTGGAACAGGCCATTGTCAGATATTTAGACCCCGGCGCCCAGACAGAGGAGAGAGGTCCCATTGCAGAGAATCAGGCTTCATGGCATAGCATATAATTAGGCTTCACGTCACCCACCACTGGAACAGGCCACTGTCAGATATTTTTAGACACCGACACACAGACAGAGGAGAGAGGTCCCATAGCAGAGATACAGGCTTCATATCATAGCAGAGAATCAGGCTTCAAGTCATAGCAGAGAATCAGGATTCATGTCATAGCAGAGAATCAGGCTTCACGTCACCCACCACTGGAACAGGTTATTGTCATTTATTTAGGCCCCGGCACCCAGACAGAGGAGAGAGGTCCCATAGCAGAGAATCAGGCTTCATGTCATAGCAGAGAATCAGGCTTCAAGTCATAGCAGAGAATCAGGCTTCATGTCATAGCAGAGAATCAGGCATCACGTCACCCACCACTGGAACAGGCCATTGTCAGATATTTAGGCCCTGGCTCCCGGACAGAGGAGAGAGGTCCCATAGCAGAGAATCATGCTTCATGGCATAGCAGAGAATCAGGCTTCACGTCACCCACCACTGGAACAGGCTATTGTCAGATATTTGGGCCCCGGCACCCAGACAGAGGAGAGAGGTCCCATAGCAGAGAATCAGGCTTCATGTCACCCACCACTGGAACAGGCCATTGTCAGATATTTTTAGGCCCCGGCACCCAGACAGAGGAGAGAGGTCCCATAGCAGAGATTTAGGCTTCATGTTATATTAGAGAAATATGCTTTACGTCACCCACCACTGGAACAGGCTATTGTCAGATATTTAGGCCCCGGCACCCAGACAGAGGAGAGAGGTCCCATAGCAGAGAATCAGGCTTCATGTCATAGCAGAGAATCAGGCTTCATGTCACCCACCACTGGAACAGGCCACTGTTAGATATTTTTAGGCCCCGGCACACAGACAGAGGAGACAGGTCACATAGCAGAGATTCAGGCTTCATGTCATAGCAGAGAATCAGGCTTCACGTAACCCACCACTTGAACAGGCCATTGTCAGATATTTAGGCCCCGGCACCCAGACAGATGATAGAGGTCCCATAGCAGAGAATCAGGCTTCATGTCATAGCAGAGAATCAGGCTTCAATTCATAGCAGAGAATCAGGCTTCATGTCATAGCAGAGAATAAGGCTTCATGTCACCCACCACTGGAACAGGCCATTGTCAGATATTTAGGCCCCGGCACCCAGACAGAGGAGAGAGGTCCCATAGCAGAGAATCAGGCTTCATGTCATAGCAGAGAATCAGGCTTCAATTCATAGCAGAGAATCATGCTTCATGGCATAGCAGAGAATCAGGCTTCACGTCACCCACCACTGGAACAGGCTATTGTCAGATATTTAGGCCCCGAAACCCAGACAGAGGAGAGAGGTCCCATTGCAGAGACTCAGACTTCATGTAATAGCAGAGAATCAGGATTTACGTCACCCACCACTGGAACAGGCCATTATCAGATATTTAGGCCCCGGCACCCAGACAGAGGAGAGAGGTCCCATAGCAGAGAATCATGCTTCATGGCATAGCATTGAATCAGGCTTCACGTAACCCACCACTGGAACAGGCTAAAGTCAGATATTTAGGCCCCGACACCCAGACAGAGGAGAGAGGTCCCATTGCAGAGAATCAGACTTCATGTCATAGCAGAGAATCAGGATTTACGTCACCCACCACTGGAACAGGCCACTGTCAGATATTTTTAGGCACCGGCACACAGACAGAGGAGAGAGGTCCCATAGCAGAGATTCAGGCTTCATGTCATATTAGAGAATCAGGCTTCATGTCATAGCAGAGAATCAGGCTTTAAGTCATAGCAGAGAATCAGGCTTCAAGTCATAGCAGAGAATCAGGCATCACGTCACCCACCACTGGTACAGGCCATTGTCAGATATTTAGGCCCTGGCTCCCGGACAGAGGAGAGAGGTCCCATAGCAGAGAATCATGCTTCATGGCATAGCAGAGAATCAGGCTTCACGTCACCCACCACTGGAACAGGCTATTGTCAGATATTTGGGCCCCGGCACCCAGACAGAGGAAAGAGGTCCCATAGCAGAGAATCAGGCTTCATGTCACCCACCACTGGAACAGGCCATTGTCAGATATTTTTAGGCCCCGGCACCCAGACAGAGGAGAGAGGTCCCATAGCAGAGATTCAGGCTTCATGTTATATTAGAGAAATATGCTTTACGTCACCCACCACTGGAACAGGCTATTGTCAGATATTTAGGCCCCGGCACCCAGACAGAGGAGAGAGGTCCCATAGCAGAGAATCAGGCTTCATGTCATAGCAGAGAATCAGGCTTCATGTCACCCACCACTGGAACAGGCCACTGTCAGATATTTTTAGGCCCCGGCACACAGACAGAGGAGACAGGTCCCATAGCAGAGATTCAGGCTTCATGTCATAGTAGAGAATCAGGCTTCATGTCATAGCAGAGAATCAGGCTTCATGTCATAGCAGAGAATCAGGCTTCACGTAACCCACCACTTGAACAGGCCATTGTCAGATATTTAGGCCCCGGCACCCAGACAGATGATAGAGGTCCCATAGCAGAGAATCAGGCTTCATTTCATAGCAGAGAATCAAGCTTCAATTCATAGCAGAGAATCAGGCTTCATGTCACCCACCACTGGAACAGGCCATTGTCAGATATTTAGGCCCCGGCACCCAGACAGAGGAGAGAGGTACCATAGCAGAGAATCATGCTTCATGGCATAACAGAGAATCAGGCTTCACGTCACCCACCACTGGAACAGGCTATTGTCAGATATTTAGGCCCCGACACCCAGACAGAGGAGAGAGGTCCCATTGCAGAGAATCAGACTTCATGTCATAGCAGAGAATCAGGATTTACGTCACCCACCACTGGAACAGGCCACTGTCAGATATTTTTTGGCCCCGGCACACAGACAGAGGAGAGAGGTCCCATAGCAGAGATTCAGGCTTCATGTCATATTAGAGAATCAGGCTTCATGTCATAGCAGAGAATCAGGCTTCATGTCATAGCAGAGAATCAGGCTTCACGTCACCCACCACTGGAACAGGCCATTGTCAAATATTTAGGCCCCGTCACCCAGACAGAGGAGAGAGGTCCCATAGCAGAGAATCAGGCTTCATGTCATAGCAGAGAATCAGGCTTCAAGTCATAGCAGAGAATCAGGCTTCATGTCATAGCAGAGAATCAGGCATTACGTCACCCACCACTGGAACAGGCCATTGTCAGATATTTAGGCCCTGGCTCCCGGACAGAGGAGAGAGGTCCCATAGCAGAGAATCATGCTTCATGGCATAGCAGAGAATTTGCATCACGTCACCCACCACTGGAACAGGCTATTGTCAGATATTTGGGCCCCGGCACCCAGACAGAGGAGAGAGGTCCCATAGCAGAGAATCAGGCTTCATGTCACCAACCACTGGAAACAGGCCATTGTCAGATATTTTTAGGCCCCGCCACCCAGACAGAGGAGAGAGGTCCCATAGCAGAGATTCAGGCTTCATGTTATATTAGAGAAATATGCTTTACGTCACCCACCACTGGAACAGGCTATTGTCAGATATTTAGGCCCCGGCACCCAGACAGAGGAGAGAGGTCCCATGGCAGAGAATCAGGCTTCATGTCATAGCAGAGAATCAGGATTTACGTCACCCACCACTGGAACAGGCCACTGTCAGATATTTTTAGGCCCCGGCACACAGACAGAGGAGAGAAGTCCCATAGCAGAGATTCAGGCTTCATGTCATATTAGAGAATCAGTCTTCATGTCATAGCAGAGAATCAGGCTTCATGTCATAGCAGAGAATCAGACTTCACGTCACCCACCACTGGAACAGGCCATTGTCAGATATTTAGGCCCCGACACCCAGACAGAGGAGAGAGGTCCCATAGCAGAGAATCAGGCTTCATGTCATAGCAGAGAATCAGGCTTCGAGTCATAGCAGAGAATCAGACTTCATGTCATAGCAGAGAACCAGGCTTCACGTCACCTACCACTGAAACAGGCCATTGTCAGATATTTAGACCCCGGCGCCCAGACAGAGGAGAGAGGTCCCATTGCAGAAAATCAGGCTTCATGGCATAGCAGAGAATCAGGCTTCAAGTCATAGCAGAGAATCAGGCTTCATGTCATAGCAGAAAATCAGGCATCACGTCACCCACCACTGGAACAGGCCATTGTCAGATATTTAGGCCCTGGCTCCCGGACAGAGGAGAGAGGTCCCATAGCAGAGAATCATGCTTCATGGCATAGCAGAGAATCAGGCTTCACGTCACCCACCACTGGAACAGGCTATTGTCAGATATTTGGGCCCCGGCACCCAGACAGAGGAGAGAGGTCCCATTGCAGAGACTCAGACTTCATGTAATAGCAGAGAATCAGGATTTACGTCACCCACCACTGGAACAGGCCATTATCAGATATTTAGGCCCCGGCACCCAGACAGATGATAGAGGTCCCATAGCAGAGAATCAGGCTTCATTTCATAGCAGAGAATCAGGCTTCAATTCATAGCAGAGAATCAGGCTTCATGTCACCCACCACTGGAACAGGCCATTGTCAGATATTTAGGCCCCGGCACCCAGACAGAGGAGAGAGGTCCCATAGCAGAGAATCATGCTTCATGGCATAGCAGAGAATCAGGCTTCACGTCACCCACCACTGGAACAGGCCACTGTCAGATATTTTTAGGCCCCGGCACACAGACAGAGGAGAGAGGTCCCATAGCAGAGATTCAGGCTTCATGTCATATTAGAGAATCAGGCTTCATGTCATAGCAGAGAATCAGGCTTCATGTCATAGCAGAGAATCAGGCTTCACGTAACCCACCACTGGAACAGGCCATTGTCAGATATTAGGCCCCGACACCCAGACAGAGGAGAGAGGTCCCATAGCAGAGAATCAGGCTTCATATCATAGCAGAGAATCAGGCTTCAAGTCATAGCAGAGAATCAGGCTTCATGGCATAGCAGAGAATCAGGCTTCACGTCACCCACCACTGGAACAGGCTATTGTCAGATATTTGGGCCCCGGCACCCAGACAGAGGAGAGAGGTCCCATAGCAGAGAATCAGGCTTCATGTCACCCACCACTGGAACAGGCCATTGTCAGATATTTTTAGGCCCCGCCACCCAGACAGAGGAGAGAGGTCCCATAGCAGAGATTCAGGCTTCATGTTATATTAGAGAAATATGCTTTACGTCACCCACCACTGGAACAGGCTATTGTCAGATATTAAGGCCCCGGCACCCAGACAGAGGAGAGAGGTCCCATGGCAGAGAATCAGGCTTCATGTCATAGCAGAGAATCAGGATTTACGTCACCCACCACTGGAACAGGCCACTGTCAGATATTTTTAGGCCCCGGCACACAGACAGAGGAGAGAGGTCCCATAGCAGAGATTCAGGCTTCATGTCATATTAGAGAATCAGGCTTCATGTCATAGCAGAGAATCAGGCTTCATGTCATAGCAGAGAATCAGGCTTCACGTCACCCACCACTGGAACAGGCCATTGTCAGATATTTAGGCCCCGACACCCAGACAGAGAAGAAAGGTCCCATAGCAGAGAATCAGGCTTCATGTCAAAGCAGAGAATCAGGCTTCGAGTCATAGCAGAGAATCAGACTTCATGTCATAGTAGAGTATCAGGCTTCACGTCACCTACCACTGGAACAGGCCATTGTCAGATATTTAGACCCCGGCGCCCAGACAGAGGAGAGAGGTCCCATTGCAGAGAATCAGGCTTCATGGCATAGCATATAATTAGGCTTCACGTCACCCACCACTGGAACAGGCCACTGTCAGATATTTTTAGACACCGACACACAGACAGAGGAGAGAGGTCCCATAGCAGAGATACAGGCTTCATGTCATAGCAGAGAATCAGGCTTCAAGTCATAGCAGAGAATCAGGATTCATGTCATAGCAGAGAATCAGGCTTCACGTCACCCACCACTGGAACAGGTTATTGTCATTTATTTAGGCCCCGGCACCCAGACAGAGGAGAGAGGTCCCATAGCAGAGAATCAGGCTTCATGTCATAGCAGAGAATCAGGCTTCAAGTCATAGCAGAGAATCAGGCTTCATGTCATAGCAGAGAATCAGGCATCACGTCACCCACCACTGGAACAGGCCATTGTCAGATATTTAGGCCCTGGCTCCCGGACAGAGGAGAGAGGTCCCATAGCAGAGAATCATGCTTCATGGCATAGCAGAGAATCAGGCTTCACGTCACCCACCACTGGAACAGGCTATTGTCAGATATTTGGGCCCCGGCACCCAGACAGAGGAGAGAGGTCCCATAGCAGAGAATCAGGCTTCATGTCACCCACCACTGGAACAGGCCATTGTCAGATATTTTTAGGCCCCGGCACCCAGACAGAGGAGAGAGGTCCCATAGCAGAGATTTAGGCTTCATGTTATATTAGAGAAATATGCTTTACGTCACCCACCACTGGAACAGGCTATTGTCAGATATTTAGGCCCCGGCACCCAGACAGAGGAGAGAGGTCCCATAGCAGAGAATCAGGCTTCATGTCATAGCAGAGAATCAGGCTTCATGTCACCCACCACTGGAACAGGCCACTGTTAGATATTTTTAGGCCCCGGCACACAGACAGAGGAGACAGGTCACATAGCAGAGATTCAGGCTTCATGTCATAGCAGAGAATCAGGCTTCACGTAACCCACCACTTGAACAGGCCATTGTCAGATATTTAGGCCCCGGCACCCAGACAGATGATAGAGGTCCCATAGCAGAGAATCAGGCTTCATGTCATAGCAGAGAATCAGGCTTCAATTCATAGCAGAGAATCAGGCTTCATGTCATAGCAGAGAATAAGGCTTCATGTCACCCACCACTGGAACAGGCCATTGTCAGATATTTAGGCCCCGGCACCCAGACAGAGGAGAGAAGTCCCATAGCAGAGAATCAGGCTTCATGTCATAGCAGAGAATCAGGCTTCAATTCATAGCAGAGAATCATGCTTCATGGCATAGCAGAGAATCAGGCTTCACGTCACCCACCACTGGAACAGGCTATTGTCAGATATTTAGGCCCCGACACCCAGACAGAGGAGAGAGGTCCCATTGCAGAGACTCAGACTTCATGTAATAGCAGAGAATCAGGATTTACGTCACCCACCACTGGAACAGGCCATTATCAGATATTTAGGCCCCGGCACCCAGACAGAGGAGAGAGGTCCCATAGCAGAGAATCATGCTTCATGGCATAGCATTGAATCAGGCTTCACGTAACCCACCACTGGAACAGGCTAAAGTCAGATATTTAGGCCCCGACACCCAGACAGAGGAGAGAGGTCCCATTGCAGAGAATCAGACTTCATGTCATAGCAGAGAATCAGGATTTACGTCACCCACCACTGGAACAGGCCACTGTCAGATATTTTTAGGCACCGGCACACAGACAGAGGAGAGAGGTCCCATAGCAGAGATTCAGGCTTCATGTCATATTAGAGAATCAGGCTTCATGTCATAGCAGAGAATCAGGCTTTAAGTCATAGCAGAGAATCAGGCTTCAAGTCATAGCAGAGAATCAGGCATCACGTCACCCACCACTGGTACAGGCCATTGTCAGATATTTAGGCCCTGGCTCCCGGACAGAGGAGAGAGGTCCCATAGCAGAGAATCATGCTTCATGGCATAGCAGAGAATCAGGCTTCACGTCACCCACCACTGGAACAGGCTATTGTCAGATATTTGGGCCCCGGCACCCAGACAGAGGAAAGAGGTCCCATAGCAGAGAATCAGGCTTCATGTCACCCACCACTGGAACAGGCCATTGTCAGATATTTTTAGGCCCCGGCACCCAGACAGAGGAGAGAGGTCCCATAGCAGAGATTCAGGCTTCATGTTATATTAGAGAAATATGCTTTACGTCACCCACCACTGGAACAGGCTATTGTCAGATATTTAGGCCCCGGCACCCAGACAGAGGAGAGAGGTCCCATAGCAGAGAATCAGGCTTCATGTCATAGCAGAGAATCAGGCTTCATGTCACCCACCACTGGAACAGGCCACTGTCAGATATTTTTAGGCCCCGGCACACAGACAGAGGAGACAGGTCCCATAGCAGAGATTCAGGCTTCATGTCATAGTAGAGAATCAGGCTTCATGTCATAGCAGAGAATCAGGCTTCATGTCATAGCAGAGAATCAGGCTTCACGTAACCCACCACTTGAACAGGCCATTGTCAGATATTTAGGCCCCGGCACCCAGACAGATGATAGAGGTCCCATAGCAGAGAATCAGGCTTCATTTCATAGCAGAGAATCAAGCTTCAATTCATAGCAGAGAATCAGGCTTCATGTCACCCACCACTGGAACAGGCCATTGTCAGATATTTAGGCCCCGGCACCCAGACAGAGGAGAGAGGTACCATAGCAGAGAATCATGCTTCATGGCATAACAGAGAATCAGGCTTCACGTCACCCACCACTGGAACAGGCTATTGTCAGATATTTAGGCCCCGACACCCAGACAGAGGAGAGAGGTCCCATTGCAGAGAATCAGACTTCATGTCATAGCAGAGAATCAGGATTTACGTCACCCACCACTGGAACAGGCCACTGTCAGATATTTTTTGGCCCCGGCACACAGACAGAGGAGAGAGGTCCCATAGCAGAGATTCAGGCTTCATGTCATATTAGAGAATCAGGCTTCATGTCATAGCAGAGAATCAGGCTTCATGTCATAGCAGAGAATCAGGCTTCACGTCACCCACCACTGGAACAGGCCATTGTCAAATATTTAGGCCCCGTCACCCAGACAGAGGAGAGAGGTCCCATAGCAGAGAATCAGGCTTCATGTCATAGCAGAGAATCAGGCTTCAAGTCATAGCAGAGAATCAGGCTTCATGTCATAGCAGAGAATCAGGCATTACGTCACCCACCACTGGAACAGGCCATTGTCAGATATTTAGGCCCTGGCTCCCGGACAGAGGAGAGAGGTCCCATAGCAGAGAATCATGCTTCATGGCATAGCAGAGAATTTGCATCACGTCACCCACCACTGGAACAGGCTATTGTCAGATATTTGGGCCCCGGCACCCAGACAGAGGAGAGAGGTCCCATAGCAGAGAATCAGGCTTCATGTCACCAACCACTGGAACAGGCCATTGTCAGATATTTTTAGGCCCCGCCACCCAGACAGAGGAGAGAGGTCCCATAGCAGAGATTCAGGCTTCATGTTATATTAGAGAAATATGCTTTACGTCACCCACCACTGGAACAGGCTATTGTCAGATATTTAGGCCCCGGCACCCAGACAGAGGAGAGAGGTCCCATGGCAGAGAATCAGGCTTCATGTCATAGCAGAGAATCAGGATTTACGTCACCCACCACTGGAACAGGCCACTGTCAGATATTTTTAGGCCCCGGCACACAGACAGAGGAGAGAAGTCCCATAGCAGAGATTCAGGCTTCATGTCATATTAGAGAATCAGTCTTCATGTCATAGCAGAGAATCAGGCTTCATGTCATAGCAGAGAATCAGACTTCACGTCACCCACCACTGGAACAGGCCATTGTCAGATATTTAGGCCCCGACACCCAGACAGAGGAGAGAGGTCCCATAGCAGAGAATCAGGCTTCATGTCATAGCAGAGAATCAGGCTTCGAGTCATAGCAGAGAATCAGACTTCATGTCATAGCAGAGAACCAGGCTTCACGTCACCTACCACTGGAACAGGCCATTGTCAGATATTTAGACCCCGGCGCCCAGACAGAGGAGAGAGGTCCCATTGCAGAAAATCAGGCTTCATGGCATAGCAGAGAATCAGGCTTCAAGTCATAGCAGAGAATCAGGCTTCATGTCATAGCAGAAAATCAGGCATCACGTCACCCACCACTGGAACAGGCCATTGTCAGATATTTAGGCCCTGGCTCCCGGACAGAGGAGAGAGGTCCCATAGCAGAGAATCATGCTTCATGGCATAGCAGAGAATCAGGCTTCACGTCACCCACCACTGGAACAGGCTATTGTCAGATATTTGGGCCCCGGCACCCAGACAGAGGAGAGAGGTCCCATTGCAGAGACTCAGACTTCATGTAATAGCAGAGAATCAGGATTTACGTCACCCACCACTGGAACAGGCCATTATCAGATATTTAGGCCCCGGCACCCAGACAGAGGAGAGAGGTCCCATAGCAGAGAATCATGCTTCATGGCATAGCATTGAATCAGGCTTCACGTAACCCACCACTGGAACAGGCTAAAGTCAGATATTTAGGCCCCGACACCCAGACAGAGGAGAGAGGTCCCATTGCAGAGAATCAGACTTCATGTCATAGCAGAGAATCAGGATTTACGTCACCCACCACTGGAACAGGCCACTGTCAGATATTTTTAGGCACCGGCACACAGACAGAGGAGAGAGGTCCCATAGCAGAGATTCAGGCTTCATGTCATATTAGAGAATCAGGCTTCATGTCATAGCAGAGAATCAGGCTTTAAGTCATAGCAGAGAATCAGGCTTCATGTCATAGCAGAGAATCAGGCATCACGTCACCCACCACTGGTACAGGCCATTGTCAGATATTTAGGCCCTGGCTCCCGGACAGAGGAGAGAGGTCCCATAGCAGAGAATCATGCTTCATGGCATAGCAGAGAATCAGGCTTCACGTCACCCACCACTGGAACAGGCTATTGTCAGATATTTGGGCCCCGGCACCCAGACAGAGGAAAGAGGTCCCATAGCAGAGAATCAGGCTTCATGTCACCCACCACTGGAACAGGCCATTGTCAGATATTTTTAGGCCCCGGCACCCAGACAGAGGAGAGAGGTCCCATAGCAGAGATTCAGGCTTCATGTTATATTAGAGAAATATGCTTTACGTCACCCACCTCTGGAACAGGCTATTGTCAGATATTTAGGCCCCGGCACCCAGACAGAGGAGAGAGGTCCCATAGCAGAGAATCAGGCTTTATGTCATAGCAGAGAATCAGGCTTCATGTCACCCACCACTGGAACAGGCCACTGTCAGATATTTTTAGGCCCCGGCACACAGACAGAGGAGACAGGTCCCATAGCAGAGATTCAGGCTTCATGTCATAGTAGAGAATCAGGCTTTATGTCATAGCAGAGAATCAGGCTTCATGTCATAGCAGAGAATCAGGCTTCACGTAACCCACCACTTGAACAGGCCAGTGTCAGATATTTAGGCCCCGGCACCCAGACAGATGATAGAGGTCCCATAGCAGAGAATCAGGCTTCATTTCATAGCAGAGAATCAAGCTTCAATTCATAGCAGAGAATCAGGCTTCATGTCACCCACCACTTGAACAGGCCATTGTCAGATATTTAGGCCCCGGCACCCAGACAGATGATAGAGGTCCCATAGCAGAGAATCAGGCTTCATTTCATAGCAGAGAATCAAGCTTCAATTCATAGCAGAGAATCAGGCTTCATGTCACCCACCACTGGAACAGGCCATTGTCAGATATTTAGGCCCGGCACCCAGACAGAGGAGAGAGGTACCATAGCAGAGAATCATGCTTCATGGCATAACAGAGAATCAGGCTTCACGTCACCCACCACTGGAACAGGCTATTGTCAGATATTTAGGCCCCGACACCCAGACAGAGGAGAGAGGTCCCATTGCAGAGAATCAGACTTCATGTCATAGCAGAGAATCAGGATTTACGTCACCCACCACTGGAACAGGCCACTGTCAGATATTTTTTGGCCCCGGCACACAGACAGAGGAGAGAGGTCCCATAGCAGAGATTCAGGCTTCATGTCATATTAGAGAATCAGGCTTCATGTCATAGCAGAGAATCAGGCTTCATGTCATAGCAGAGAATCAGGCTTCACGTCACCCACCACTGGAACAGGCCATTGTCAAATATTTAGGCCCCGTCACCCAGACAGAGGAGAGAGGTCCCATAGCAGAGAATCAGGCTTCATGTCATAGCAGAGAATCAGGCTTCAAGTCATAGCAGAGAATCAGGCTTCATGTCATAGCAGAGAATCAGGCATTACGTCACCCACCACTGGAACAGGCCATTGTCAGATATTTAGGCCCTGGCTCCCGGACAGAGGAGAGAGGTCCCATAGCAGAGAATCATGCTTCATGGCATAGCAGAGAATTTGCATCACGTCACCCACCACTGGAACAGGCTATTGTCAGATATTTGGGCCCCGGCACCCAGACAGAGGAGAGAGGTCCCATAGCAGAGAATCAGGCTTCATGTCACCAACCACTGGAACAGGCCATTGTCAGATATTTTTAGGCCCCGCCACCCAGACAGAGGAGAGAGGTCCCATAGCAGAGATTCAGGCTTCATGTTATATTAGAGAAATATGCTTTACGTCACCCACCACTGGAACAGGCTATTGTCAGATATTTAGGCCCCGGCACCCAGACAGAGGAGAGAGGTCCCATGGCAGAGAATCAGGCTTCATGTCATAGCAGAGAATCAGGATTTACGTCACCCACCACTGGAACAGGCCACTGTCAGATATTTTTAGGCCCCGGCACACAGACAGAGGAGAGAAGTCCCATAGCAGAGATTCAGGCTTCATGTCATATTAGAGAATCAGTCTTCATGTCATAGCAGAGAATCAGGCTTCATGTCATAGCAGAGAATCAGACTTCACGTCACCCACCACTGGAACAGGCCATTGTCAGATATTTAGGCCCCGACACCCAGACAGAGGAGAGAGGTCCCATAGCAGAGAATCAGGCTTCATGTCATAGCAGAGAATCAGGCTTCGAGTCATAGCAGAGAATCAGACTTCATGTCATAGCAGAGAACCAGGCTTCACGTCACCTACCACTGGAACAGGCCATTGTCAGATATTTAGACCCCGGCGCCCAGACAGAGGAGAGAGGTCCCATTGCAGAAAATCAGGCTTCATGGCATAGCAGAGAATCAGGCTTCAAGTCATAGCAGAGAATCAGGCTTCATGTCATAGCAGAAAATCAGGCATCACGTCACCCACCACTGGAACAGGCCATTGTCAGATATTTAGGCCCTGGCTCCCGGACAGAGGAGAGAGGTCCCATAGCAGAGAATCATGCTTCATGGCATAGCAGAGAATCAGGCTTCACGTCACCCACCACTGGAACAGGCTATTGTCAGATATTTGGGCCCCGGCACCCAGACAGAGGAGAGAGGTCCCATTGCAGAGACTCAGACTTCATGTAATAGCAGAGAATCAGGATTTACGTCACCCACCACTGGAACAGGCCATTATCAGATATTTAGGCCCCGGCACCCAGACAGAGGAGAGAGGTCCCATAGCAGAGAATCATGCTTCATGGCATAGCATTGAATCAGGCTTCACGTAACCCACCACTGGAACAGGCTAAAGTCAGATATTTAGGCCCCGACACCCAGACAGAGGAGAGAGGTCCCATTGCAGAGAATCAGACTTCATGTCATAGCAGAGAATCAGGATTTACGTCACCCACCACTGGAACAGGCCACTGTCAGATATTTTTAGGCACCGGCACACAGACAGAGGAGAGAGGTCCCATAGCAGAGATTCAGGCTTCATGTCATATTAGAGAATCAGGCTTCATGTCATAGCAGAGAATCAGGCTTTAAGTCATAGCAGAGAATCAGGCTTCATGTCATAGCAGAGAATCAGGCATCACGTCACCCACCACTGGTACAGGCCATTGTCAGATATTTAGGCCCTGGCTCCCGGACAGAGGAGAGAGGTCCCATAGCAGAGAATCATGCTTCATGGCATAGCAGAGAATCAGGCTTCACGTCACCCACCACTGGAACAGGCTATTGTCAGATATTTGGGCCCCGGCACCCAGACAGAGGAAAGAGGTCCCATAGCAGAGAATCAGGCTTCATGTCACCCACCACTGGAACAGGCCATTGTCAGATATTTTTAGGCCCCGGCACCCAGACAGAGGAGAGAGGTCCCATAGCAGAGATTCAGGCTTCATGTTATATTAGAGAAATATGCTTTACGTCACCCACCTCTGGAACAGGCTATTGTCAGATATTTAGGCCCCGGCACCCAGACAGAGGAGAGAGGTCCCATAGCAGAGAATCAGGCTTTATGTCATAGCAGAGAATCAGGCTTCATGTCACCCACCACTGGAACAGGCCACTGTTAGATATTTTTAGGCCCCGGCACACAGACAGAGGAGACAGGTCCCATAGCAGAGATTCAGGCTTCATGTCATAGTAGAGAATCAGGCTTTATGTCATAGCAGAGAATCAGGCTTCATGTCATAGCAGAGAATCAGGCTTCACGTAACCCACCACTTGAACAGGCCATTGTCAGATATTTAGGCCCCGGCACCCAGACAGATGATAGAGGTCCCATAGCAGAGAATCAGGCTTCATTTCATAGCAGAGAATCAAGCTTCAATTCATAGCAGAGAATCAGGCTTCATGTCACCCACCACTTGAACAGGCCATTGTCAGATATTTAGGCCCCGGCACCCAGACAGATGATAGAGGTCCCATAGCAGAGAATCAGGCTTCATTTCATAGCAGAGAATCAAGCTTCAATTCATAGCAGAGAATCAGGCTTCATGTCACCCACCACTGGAACAGGCCATTGTCAGATATTTAGGCCCCGGCACCCAGACAGAGGAGAGAGGTACCATAGCAGAGAATCATGCTTCATGGCATAACAGAGAATCAGGCTTCACGTCACCCACCACTGGAACAGGCTATTGTCAGATATTTAGGCCCCGACACCCAGACAGAGGAGAGAGGTCCCATTGCAGAGAATCAGACTTCATGTCATAGCAGAGAATCAGGATTTACGTCACCCACCACTGGAACAGGCCACTGTCAGATATTTTTTGGCCCCGGCACACAGACAGAGGAGAGAGGTCCCATAGCAGAGATTCAGGCTTCATGTCATATTAGAGAATCAGGCTTCATGTCATAGCAGAGAATCAGGCTTCATGTCATAGCAGAGAATCAGGCTTCACGTCACCCACCACTGGAACAGGCCATTGTCAAATATTTAGGCCCCGTCACCCAGACAGAGGAGAGAGGTCCCATAGCAGAGAATCAGGCTTCATGTCATAGCAGAGAATCAGGCTTCAAGTCATAGCAGAGAATCAGGCTTCATGTCATAGCAGAGAATCAGGCATTACGTCACCCACCACTGGAACAGGCCATTGTCAGATATTTAGGCCCTGGCTCCCGGACAGAGGAGAGAGGTCCCATAGCAGAGAATCATGCTTCATGGCATAGCAGAGAATTTGCATCACGTCACCCACCACTGGAACAGGCTATTGTCAGATATTTGGGCCCCGGCACCCAGACAGAGGAGAGAGGTCCCATAGCAGAGAATCAGGCTTCATGTCACCAACCACTGGAACAGGCCATTGTCAGATATTTTTAGGCCCCGCCACCCAGACAGAGGAGAGAGGTCCCATAGCAGAGATTCAGGCTTCATGTTATATTAGAGAAATATGCTTTACGTCACCCACCACTGGAACAGGCTATTGTCAGATATTTAGGCCCCGGCACCCAGACAGAGGAGAGAGGTCCCATGGCAGAGAATCAGGCTTCATGTCATAGCAGAGAATCAGGATTTACGTCACCCACCACTGGAACAGGCCACTGTCAGATATTTTTAGGCCCCGGCACACAGACAGAGGAGAGAAGTCCCATAGCAGAGATTCAGGCTTCATGTCATATTAGAGAATCAGGCTTCATGTCATAGCAGAGAATCAGGCTTCATGTCATAGCAGAGAATCAGGCTTCACGTCACCCACCACTGGAACAGGCCATTGTCAGATATTTAGGCCCCGACACCCAGACAGAGGAGAGAGGTCCCATAGCAGAGAATCAGGCTTCATGTCATAGCAGAGAATCAGGCTTCGAGTCATAGTAGAGAATCAGACTTCATGTCATAGCAGAGAATCAGGCTTCACGTCACCTACCACTGGAACAGGCCATTGTCAGATATTTAGACCCCGGCGCCCAGACAGAGGAGAGAGGTCTCATTGCAGAGAATCAGGCTACATGGCATAGCATATAATCAGGCTTCACGTCACCCACCACTGGAACAGGCCACTGTCAGATATTTTTAGGCCCCGACACACAGACAGAGGAGAGAGGTTCCATAGCAGAGATTCAGGCTGCATGTCATAGCAGAGAATCAGGCTTCACGTCACCCACCACTGGAACAGGCTATTGTCAGATATTTGGGCCCCGGCACCCAGACAGAGGAGAGAGGTCCCATAGCAGAGAATCAGGCTTCATGTCACCCACCACTGGAACAGGCCATTGTCAGATATTTTTAGGCCCCGCCACCCAGACAGAGGAGAGAGGTCCCATAGCAGAGATTCAGGCTTCATGTTATATTAGAGAAATATGCTTTACGTCACCCACCACTGGAACAGGCTATTGTCAGATATTTAGGCCCCGGCACCCAGACAGAGGAGAGAGGTCCCATGGCAGAGAATCAGGCTTCATGTCATAGCAGAGAATCAGGATTTACGTCACCCACCACTGGAACAGGCCACTGTCAGATATTTTTAGGCCCCTGCACACAGACAGAGGAGAGAAGTCCCATAGCAGAGATTCAGGCTTCATGTCATATTAGAGAATCAGGCTTCATGTCATAGCAGAGAATCAGGCTTCATGTCATAGCAGAGAATCAGGCTTCACGTCACCCACCACTGGAACAGGCCATTGTCAGATATTTAGGCCCCGACACCCAGACAGAGGAGAGAGGTCCCATAGCAGAGAATCAGGCTTCATGTCATAGCAGAGAATCAGGCTTCGAGTCATAGCAGAGAATCAGACTTCATGTCATAGCAGAGAATCAGGCTTCACGTCACCTACCACTGGAACAGGCCATTGTCAGATATTTAGACCCCGGCGCCCAGACAGAGGAGAGAGGTCCCATTGCAGAGAATCAGGCTTCATGGCATAGCATATAATCAGGCTTCACGTCACCCACCACTGGAACAGGCCACTGTCAGATATTTTTAGGCCCCGACACACAGACAGAGGAGAGAGGTTCCATAGCAGAGATTCAGGCTTCATGTCATAGCAGAGAATCAGGCTTCAATTCATAGCAGAGAATCAGGCTTCATGTCACCCACCACTGGAACAGGCCATTGTCCGATATTTAGGCCCCGACACCCAGACAGAGGAGAGAAGTCCCATAGCAGAGATTCAGGCTTCATGTCATATTAGAGAATCAGGCTTCATGTCATAGCAGAGAATCAGGCTTCATGTCATAGCAGAGAATCAGGCTTCACGTCACCCACCACTGGAACAGGCCATTGTCAGATATTTAGGCCCCGACACCCAGACAGAGGAGAGAGGTCCCATAGCAGAGAATCAGGCTTCATGTCATAGCAGAGAATCAGGCTTCAAGTCATAGCAGAGAATCAGGCTTCATGTCATAGCAGAGAATCAGGCATCACGTCACCCACCACTGGTACAGGCCATTGTCAGATATTTAGGCTCTGGCTCCCAGACAGAGGAGAGAGGTCCCATAGCAGAGAATCATGCTTCATGGCATAGCAGAGAATCAGGCTTCACGTCACCCACCACTGGAACAGGCTATTGTCAGATATTTGGGCCCCGGCACCCAGACAGAGGAAAGAGGTCCCATAGCAGAGAATCAGGCTTCATGTCACCCACCACTGGAACAGGCCATTGTCAGATATTTTTTTGCCCTGGCACCCAGACAGAGGAGAGAGGTCCCATAGCAGAGATTCAGGCTTCATGTTATATTAGAGAAATATGCTTTACGTCACCCACCACTGGAACAGGCTATTGTCAGATATTTAGGCCCCGGCACCCAGACAGAGGAGAGAGGTCCCATAGCAGAGAATCAGGCTTCATGTCATAGTAGAGAATCAGGCTTCATGTCACCAACCACTGGAACAGGCAACTGTCAGATATTTTTAGGCCCCGGCACACAGACAGAGGAGACAGGTCCCATAGCAGAGATTCAGGCTTCATGTCATAGTAGAGAATCAGGCTTCATGTCATAGCAGAGAATCAGGCTTCATGTCATAGCAGAGAATCAGGCTTCACGTAACCCACCACTTGAACAGGCCATTGTCAGATATTTAGGCCCCGGCACCCAGACAGATGATAGAGGTCCCATAGCAGAGAATCAGGCTTCATTTCATAGCAGAGAATCAGGCTTCAATTCATAGCAGAGAATCAGGCTTCATGTCACCCACCACTGGAACAGGCCATTGTCAGATATTTAGGCCCCGGCACCCAGACAGAGGAGAGAGGTCCCATAGCAGAGAATCATGCTTCATGGCATAGCATTGAATCAGGCTTCACGTAACCCACCACTGGAACAGGCTAAAGTCAGATATTTAGGCCCCGACACCCAGACAGAGGAGAGAGGTCCCATTGCAGAGAATCAGACTTCATGTCATAGCAGAGAATCAGGATTTACGTCACCCACCACTGGAACAGGCCACTGTCAGATATTTTTAGGCACCGGCACACAGACAGAGGAGAGAGGTCCCATAGCAGAGATTCAGGCTTCATGTCATATTAGAGAATCAGGCTTCATGTCATAGCAGAGAATCAGGCTTTAAGTCATAGCAGAGAATCAGGCTTCATGTCATAGCAGAGAATCAGGCATCACGTCACCCACCACTGGTACAGGCCATTGTCAGATATTTAGGCCCTGGCTCCCGGACAGAGGAGAGAGGTCCCATAGCAGAGAATCATGCTTCATGGCATAGCAGAGAATCAGGCTTCACGTCACCCACCACTGGAACAGGCTATTGTCAGATATTTGGGCCCCGGCACCCAGACAGAGGAAAGAGGTCCCATAGCAGAGAATCAGGCTTCATGTCACCCACCACTGGAACAGGCCATTGTCAGATATTTTTAGGCCCCGGCACCCAGACAGAGGAGAGAGGTCCCATAGCAGAGATTCAGGCTTCATGTTATATAGAGAAATATGCTTTACGTCACCCACCTCTGGAACAGGCTATTGTCAGATATTTAGGCCCCGGCACCCAGACAGAGGAGAGAGGTCCCATAGCAGAGAATCAGGCTTTATGTCATAGCAGAGAATCAGGCTTCATGTCACCCACCACTGGAACAGGCCACTGTCAGATATTTTTAGGCCCCGGCACACAGACAGAGGAGACAGGTCCCATAGCAGAGATTCAGGCTTCATGTCATAGTAGAGAATCAGGCTTTATGTCATAGCAGAGAATCAGGCTTCATGTCATAGCAGAGAATCAGGCTTCACGTAACCCACCACTTGAACAGGCCATTGTCAGATATTTAGGCCCCGGCACCCAGACAGATGATAGAGGTCCCATAGCAGAGAATCAGGCTTCATTTCATAGCAGAGAATCAAGCTTCAATTCATAGCAGAGAATCAGGCTTCATGTCACCCACCACTTGAACAGGCCATTGTCAGATATTTAGGCCCCGGCACCCAGACAGATGATAGAGGTCCCATAGCAGAGAATCAGGCTTCATTTCATAGCAGAGAATCAAGCTTCAATTCATAGCAGAGAATCAGGCTTCATGTCACCCACCACTGGAACAGGCCATTGTCAGATATTTAGGCCCCGGCACCCAGACAGAGGAGAGAGGTACCATAGCAGAGAATCATGCTTCATGGCATAACAGAGAATCAGGCTTCACGTCACCCACCAATGGAACAGGCTATTGTCAGATATTTAGGCCCCGACACCCAGACAGAGGAGAGAGGTCCCATAGCAGAGAATCAGACTTCATGTCATAGCAGAGAATCAGGATTTACGTCACCCACCACTGGAACAGGCCACTGTCAGATATTTTTTGGCCCCGGCACACAGACAGAGGAGAGAGGTCCCATAGCAGAGATTCAGGCTTCATGTCATATTAGAGAATCAGGCTTCATGTCATAGCAGAGAATCAGGCTTCATGTCATAGCAGAGAATCAGGCTTCACGTCACCCACCACTGGAACAGGCCATTGTCAAATATTTAGGCCCCGTCACCCAGACAGAGGAGAGAGGTCCCATAGCAGAGAATCAGGCTTCATGTCATAGCAGAGAATCAGGCTTCAAGTCATAGCAGAGAATCAGGCTTCATGTCATAGCAGAGAATCAGGCATTACGTCACCCACCACTGGAACAGGCCATTGTCAGATATTTAGGCCCTGGCTCCCGGACAGAGGAGAGAGGTCCAATAGCAGAGAATCATGCTTCATGGCATAGCAGAGAATTTGCATCACGTCACCCACCACTGGAACAGGCTATTGTCAGATATTTGGGCCCCGGCACCCAGACAGAGGAGAGAGGTCCCATAGCAGAGAATCAGGCTTCATGTCACCAACCACTGGAACAGGCCATTGTCAGATATTTTAGGCCCCGCCACCCAGACAGAGGAGAGAGGTCCCATAGCAGAGATTCAGGCTTCATGTTATATTAGAGAAATATGCTTTACGTCACCCACCACTGGAACAGGCTATTGTCAGATATTTAGGCCCCGGCACCCAGACAGAGGAGAGAGGTCCCATGGCAGAGAATCAGGCTTCATGTCATAGCAGAGAATCAGGATTTACGTCACCCACCACTGGAACAGGCCACTGTCAGATATTTTAGGCCCCGGCACACAGACAGAGGAGAGAAGTCCCATAGCAGAGATTCAGGCTTCATGTCATATTAGAGAATCAGGCTTCATGTCATAGCAGAGAATCAGGCTTCATGTCATAGCAGAGAATCAGGCTTCACGTCACCCACCACTGGAACAGGCCATTGTCAGATATTTAGGCCCCGACACCCAGACAGAGAGAGAGGTCCCATAGCAGAGAATCAGGCTTCATGTCATAGCAGAGAATCAGGCTTCGAGTCATAGTAGAGAATCAGACTTCATGTCATAGCAGAGAATCAGGCTTCACGTCACCTACCACTGGAACAGGCCATTGTCAGATATTTAGACCCCGGCGCCCAGACAGAGGAGAGAGGTCTCATTGCAGAGAATCAGGCTACATGGCATAGCATATAATCAGGCTTCACGTCACCCACCACTGGAACAGGCCACTGTCAGATATTTTTAGGCCCCGACACACAGACAGAGGAGAGAGGTTCCATAGCAGAGATTCAGGCTGCATGTCATAGCAGAGAATCAGGCTTCACGTCACCCACCACTGGAACAGGCTATTGTCAGATATTTGGGCCCCGGCACCCAGACAGAGGAGAGAGGTCCCATAGCAGAGAATCAGGCTTCATGTCACCCACCACTGGAACAGGCCATTGTCAGATATTTTTAGGCCCCGCCACCCAGACAGAGGAGAGAGGTCCCATAGCAGAGATTCAGGCTTCATGTTATATTAGAGAAATATGCTTTACGTCACCCACCACTGGAACAGGCTATTGTCAGATATTTAGGCCCCGGCACCCAGACAGAGGAGAGAGGTCCCATGGCAGAGAATCAGGCTTCATGTCATAGCAGAGAATCAGGATTTACGTCACCCACCACTGGAACAGGCCACTGTCAGATATTTTTAGGCCCCTGCACACAGACAGAGGAGAGAAGTCCCATAGCAGAGATTCAGGCTTCATGTCATATTAGAGAATCAGGCTTCATGTCATAGCAGAGAATCAGGCTTCATGTCATAGCAGAGAATCAGGCTTCACGTCACCCACCACTGGAACAGGCCATTGTCAGATATTAGGCCCCGACACCCAGACAGAGGAGAGAGGTCCCATAGCAGAGAATCAGGCTTCATGTCATAGCAGAGAATCAGGCTTCGAGTCATAGCAGAGAATCAGACTTCATGTCATAGCAGAGAATCAGGCTTCACGTCACCTACCACTGGAACAGGCCATTGTCAGATATTTAGACCCCGGCGCCCAGACAGAGGAGAGAGGGTCCCATTGCAGAGAATCAGGCTTCATGGGCATAGCATATAATCAAGTAGCTTCACGTACACCCACCACTGGCGAACAGGCCACTGTCAGATATCTTTAGCAGGCCCCGACACACAGACAGAGGAGAGAGGTTCCATAGCAGAGATTCGCAGGGCTTCATGTCATAGCAGAGAATCAGGGCTTCAATTCATAGCAGAGAATCAGGCTTCATTCACCCCACCACTGGAACAGGCCTTGTCCGATATTTAGGGCCCCAGACAGCCCAGACAGAGGAGAGAAGTCCCAAGCAGAGATTCAGGGCTTCATGTCATATTAGAGAATCATAGCTTCATGTCATAGCAGAGAATCAGGCTTCATGTCATGCAGAGAATCAGGATTCACGTCACCCACCACTGGAACAGCCATTGTCAGATATTTAAGGCCCCGACACCCAGACAGAGGAGAGAGGTCCCATAGCAGAGAATCAGGCTTCATGTCATAGCAGAGAATCAGGCTTCAAGTCATAGCAGAGAATCAGGCTTCATGTCATAGCAGAGAATCAGGCATCACGTCACCCACCACTGGTACAGGCCATTGTCAGATATTTAGGCTCTGGCTCCAGACAGAGGAGAGAGGTCCCATAGCAGAGAATCATGCTTCATGGCATAGCAGAGAATCAGGCTTCACGTACACCCACCACTGGAACAGGCTATTGTCCAGATATTTGGGCCCCGGCACCCAGACAGAGGAAAGAGGTCCCATAGCAGAGAATCAGGCTTCATGTCACCCACCACTGGAACAGGCCATTGTCAGATATTTTTAGGCCCTGGCACCCAGACAGAGGAGAGAGGTCCCATAGCAGAGATTCAGGCTTCATGTTATATTAGAGAAATATGCTTTACGTCACCCCCACCACTGGAACAGGCTATTGTCAGATATTTAGGCCCCCGGCACCCAGACAGAGGAGAGAGGTCCCATAGCAGAGAATCAGGCTTCATGTCATAGTAGAGAATCAGGCTTCATGTCACCACCACTGGAACAGGCAACTGTCAGATAGTTTTAGGCCCCGGCACACAGACAGAGGAGACAGGTCCCCATAGCAGAGATTCAGGCTTCATGTCATAGTAGAGAATCAGGCTTCATGTCATAGCAGAGAATCAGGCTTCATGTCATAGCAGAGAATCAGGCTTCACGTAACCCACCACTTGAACAGGGCCATTGTCAGATATTTAGGCCCCGGCACCCAGACAGATGATAGAGGTCCATAGCAGAAGAATCAGGCTTCATTTCATAGCAGAGAATCAGGCTTCAATTCATAGCAGAGAATCAGGCTTCATGTCACCCACCACTGAACAGGCCATTGTCAGATATTTAGGCCCCGGCACCCAGACAGAGGAGAGAGGTCCCATAGCAGAGAATCATGCTTCATGGCATAGCAGAGAATCAGGCTTCACGTCACCCACCACTGGAACAGGCCACTGTCAGATATTTTTAGGCCCCGGCACACAGACAGAGGAGAGAGGTCCCATAGCGAGATTCAGGCTTCATGTCATAGCAGAGAATCAGGCTTCATGTCATAGCAGAGAATCAGGCTTCATGTCATAGCAGAGAATCAGGCTTCACGTAACCCCACCACTGGAACAGGCCATTGTCAGATATTAGGCCCCCGACACCCCGACAGAGGAGAGAGGTCCCATAGCAGAGAATCAGGCTTCATGTCATAGCAGAGAATCAGGCTTCCAAGTCATAGCAGAGAATCAGGCTTCATGGCATAGCAGAGAATCAGGCTTCACGTCACCCACCACTGGAACAGGCTACTGTCAGATATTTGGGCCCCGGCACCCAGACAGAGGGAGAGAGGTCCCATAGCAGAGAATCAGGCTTCATGTCCACCCACCACTGGAACAGGCCATTGTCAGATATTTTTAGGCCCCCGCCACCCAGACAGAGGAGAGAGGTCCCATAGCAGAGATTCAGGCTTCATGTTATATTAGAGAAATATGCTTACGTCACCCACAAACTGGAACAGGCTATTGTCAGATATTTAGGCCCCCGGCACCCAGACAGAGGAGAGAGGTCCCATGGCAGAGAAATCAGGCTTCATGTCATAGCAGAGAATCAGGATTTACGTCACCCACCACTGGAACAGGCCACTGTCAGATATTTTTAGGCCCCGGCACACAGACAGAGGAGAGAGGTCCCATAGGCAGAGATTCAGGCTTCATGTCATATTAGAGAATCAGGCTTCATGTCATAGCAGAGAATCAGGCTTCATGTCATAGCAGAGAATCAGGCTTCATGTCAAAGCAGAGAATCAGGCTTTGAGTCATAGCAGAGAATCAGACTTCATGTCATAGTAAGTATCAGGCTGCACGTCACCTACCACTGGAACAGGCATTGTCAGATATTAGACCCCGGCGCCCAGACAGAGGAGAGAGGTCCCATTGCAGAGAATCAGGCTTCATGGCATAGCATATAATTAGGCTATCACGTCACCCACCACTGGAACAGGCCACTGTCAGATATTTTTAGACCCGACACACAGACAGAGGAGAGAGGTCCCATAGCAGAGATACCGGCTTCATATCATAGCAGAGAATCAGGCTTCAAGTCATAGCAGAGAATCAGGATTCATGTCATAGCAGAGAATCAGGCTTCACGTCACCCACCACTGGAACAGGTTATTGTCATTTATTTAGGCCCGGCACCCAGACAGAGGAGAGAGGTCCCATAGCAGAGAATCAGGCTTCATGTCATAGCAGAGAATCAGGCTTCAAGTCATAGCAGAGAATCAGGCTTCATGTCATAGCAGAGAATCAGGCATCACGTCACCCACCACTGGAACAGGCCATTGTCAGATATTTAGGCCCTGGCTCCCGGACAGAGGAGAGAGGTCCCATAGCAGAGAATCATGCTTCATGGCATAGCAGAGAATCAGGCTTCACGTCACCCACCACTGGAACAGGCTATTGTCAGATATTTGGGCCCCGGCACCCAGACAGGAGAGAGGTCCCATAGCAGAGAATCAGGCTTCATGTCACCCACCACTGGAACAGGCCAGTGTCAGATATTTTAGGCCCCGGCACCCAGACAGAGGAGAGAGGTCCCATAGCAGAGATTTAGGCTTCATGTTATATTAGAGAAATATGCTTTACGTCACCCACCACTGGAACAGGCTATTGTCAGATATTTAGGCCCCGGCACCCAGACAGAGGAGAGAGGTCCCATAGCAGAGAATCAGGCTTCATGTCATAGCAGAGAATCAGGCTTCATGTCACCCACCACTGGAACAGGCCACTGTTAGATATTTTTAGGCCCCGGCACACAGACAGAGGAGACAGGTCACATAGCAGAGTTCAGGCTTCATGTCATAGCAGAGAATCAGGCTTCACGTAACCCACCACTTGAACAGGCCATTGTCAGATATTTAGGCCCCGGCACCCAGACAGATGATAGAGGTCCCATAGCAGAGAATCAGGCTTCATGTCATAGCAGAGAATCAGGCTTCAATTCATAGCAGAGAATCAGGCTTCATGTCATAGCAGAGAATCAGGCTTCATGTCACCCACCACTGGAACAGGCCATTGTCAGATATTTAGGCCCCGGCACCCAGACAGAGGAGAGAGGTCCCATAGCAGAGAATCATGCTTCATGGCATAGCAGAGAATCAGGCTTCAAGTCACCCACCACTGGAACAGGCTATTGTCAGATATTTAGGCCCCGACACCCAGACAGAGGAGAGAGGTCCCATTGCAGAGACTCAGACTTCATGTAATAGCAGAGAATCAGGATTTACGTCACCCACCACTGGAACAGGCCATTATCAGATATTTAGGCCCCGGCACCCAGACAGAGGAGAGAGGTCCCATAGCAGAGAATCATGCTTCATGGCATAGCATTGAATCAGGCTTCACGTAACCCACCACTGGAACAGGCTAAAGTCAGATATTTAGGCCCCGACACCCAGACAGAGGAGAGAGGTCCCATTGCAGAGAATCAGACTTCATGTCATAGCAGAGAATCAGGATTTACGTCACCCACCACTGGAACAGGCCACTGTCAGATATTTTTAGGCACCGGCACACAGACAGAGGAGAGAGGTCCCATAGCAGAGATTCAGGCTTCATGTCATATTAGAGAATCAGGCTTCATGTCATAGCAGAGAATCAGGCTTTAAGTCATAGCAGAGAATCAGGCTTCAAGTCATAGCAGAGAATCAGGCATCACGTCACCCACCACTGGTACAGGCCATTGTCAGATATTTAGGCCCTGGCTCCCGGACAGAGGAGAGAGGTCCCATAGCAGAGAATCATGCTTCATGGCATAGCAGAGAATCAGGCTTCACGTCACCCACCACTGGAACAGGCTATTGTCAGATATTTGGGCCCCGGCACCCAGACAGAGGAAAGAGGTCCCATAGCAGAGAATCAGGCTTCATGTCACCCACCACTGGAACAGGCCATTGTCAGATATTTTTAGGCCCCGGCACCCAGACAGAGGAGAGAGGTCCCATAGCAGAGATTCAGGCTTCATGTTATATTAGAGAAATATGCTTTACGTCACCCACCACTGGAACAGGCTATTGTCAGATATTTAGGCCCCGGCACCCAGACAGAGGAGAGAGGTCCCATAGCAGAGAATCAGGCTTCATGTCATAGCAGAGAATCAGGCTTCATGTCACCCACCACTGGAACAGGCCACTGTCAGATATTTTTAGGCCCCGGCACACAGACAGAGGAGACAGGTCCCATAGCAGAGATTCAGGCTTCATGTCATAGTAGAGAATCAGGCTTCATGTCATAGCAGAGAATCAGGCTTCATGTCATAGCAGAGAATCAGGCTTCACGTAACCCACCACTTGAACAGGCCATTGTCAGATATTTAGGCCCCGGCACCCAGACAGATGATAGAGGTCCCATAGCAGAGAATCAGGCTTCATTTCATAGCAGAGAATCAAGCTTCAATTCATAGCAGAGAATCAGGCTTCATGTCACCCACCACTGGAACAGGCCATTGTCAGATATTTAGGCCCCGGCACCCAGACAGAGGAGAGAGGTACCATAGCAGAGAATCATGCTTCATGGCATAACAGAGAATCAGGCTTCACGTCACCCACCACTGGAACAGGCTATTGTCAGATATTTAGGCCCCGACACCCAGACAGAGGAGAGAGGTCCCATTGCAGAGAATCAGACTTCATGTCATAGCAGAGAATCAGGATTTACGTCACCCACCACTGGAACAGGCCACTGTCAGATATTTTTTGGCCCCGGCACACAGACAGAGGAGAGAGGTCCCATAGCAGAGATTCAGGCTTCATGTCATATTAGAGAATCAGGCTTCATGTCATAGCAGAGAATCAGGCTTCATGTCATAGCAGAGAATCAGGCTTCACGTCACCCACCACTGGAACAGGCCATTGTCAAATATTTAGGCCCCGTCACCCAGACAGAGGAGAGAGGTCCCATAGCAGAGAATCAGGCTTCATGTCATAGCAGAGAATCAGGCTTCAAGTCATAGCAGAGAATCAGGCTTCATGTCATAGCAGAGAATCAGGCATTACGTCACCCACCACTGGAACAGGCCATTGTCAGATATTTAGGCCCTGGCTCCCGGACAGAGGAGAGAGGTCCCATAGCAGAGAATCATGCTTCATGGCATAGCAGAGAATTTGCATCACGTCACCCACCACTGGAACAGGCTATTGTCAGATATTTGGGCCCCGGCACCCAGACAGAGGAGAGAGGTCCCATAGCAGAGAATCAGGCTTCATGTCACCAACCACTGGAACAGGCCATTGTCAGATATTTTTAGGCCCCGCCACCCAGACAGAGGAGAGAGGTCCCATAGCAGAGATTCAGGCTTCATGTTATATTAGAGAAATATGCTTTACGTCACCCACCACTGGAACAGGCTATTGTCAGATATTTAGGCCCCGGCACCCAGACAGAGGAGAGAGGTCCCATGGCAGAGAATCAGGCTTCATGTCATAGCAGAGAATCAGGATTTACGTCACCCACCACTGGAACAGGCCACTGTCAGATATTTTTTAGGCCCCGGCACACAGACAGAGGAGAGAAGTCCCATAGCAGAGATTCAGGCTTCATGTCATATTAGAGAATCAGTCTTCATGTCATAGCAGAGAATCAGGCTTCATGTCATAGCAGAGAATCAGACTTCACGTCACCCACCACTGGAACAGGCCATTGTCAGATATTTAGGCCACGACACCCAGACAGAGGAGAGAGGTCCCATAGCAGAGAATCAGGCTTCATGTCATAGCAGAGAATCAGGCTTCGAGTCATAGCAGAGAATCAGACTTCATGTCATAGCAGAGAACCAGGCTTCACGTCACCTACCACTGGAACAGCCATTGTCAGATATTTAGACCCCGGCGCCCAGACAGAGGAGAGAGGTCCCATTGCAGTAAAATCAGGCTTCATGCATAGCAGAGAATCAGGCTTCAAGTCATAGCAGAGAATCAGGCTTCATGTCATAGCAGAAAATCAGGCATCACGTCACCCACCACTGGAACAGGCCATTGTCAGATATTTAGGCCCTGGCTCCCGGACAGAGGAGAGAGGTCCCATAGCAGAGAATCATGCTTCATGGCATAGCAGAGAATCAGGCTTCACGTCACCCACCACTGGAACAGGCTATTGTCAGATATTTGGGCCCCGGCACCCAGACAGAGGAGAGAGGTCCCATTGCAGAGACTCAGACTTCATGTAATAGCAGAGAATCAGGATTTACGTCACCCACCACTGGAACAGGCCATTATCAGATATTTAGGCCCCGGCACCCAGACAGATGATAGAGGTCCCATAGCAGAGAATCAGGCTTCATTTCATAGCAGAGAATCAGGCTTCAATTCATAGCAGAGAATCAGGCTTCATGTCACCCACCACTGGAACAGGCCATTGTCAGATATTTAGGCCCCGGCACCCAGACAGAGGAGAGAGGTCCCATAGCAGAGAATCATGCTTCATGGCATAGCAGAGAATCAGGCTTCACGTCACCCACCACTGGAACAGGCCACTGTCAGATATTTTTAGGCCCCGGCACACAGACAGAGGAGAGAGGTCCCATAGCAGAGATTCAGGCTTCATGTCATATTAGAGAATCAGGCTTCATGTCATAGCAGAGAATCAGGCTTCATGTCATAGCAGAGAATCAGGCTTCACGTAACCCACCACTGGAACAGGCCATTGTCAGATATTAGGCCCCGACACCCAGACAGAGGAGACGAGGTCCCATAGCAGAGAATCAGGCTTCATATCATAGCAGAGAATCAGGCTTCAAGTCATAGCAGAGAATCAGGCTTCATGGCATAGCAGAGAATCAGGCTTCACGTCACCCACCACTGGAACAGGCTATTGTCAGATATTTGGGCCCCGGCACCCAGACAGAGGAGAGAGGTCCCATAGCAGAGAATCAGGCTTCATGTCACCCACCACTGGAACAGGCCATTGTCAGATATTTTTAGGCCCCGCCACCCAGACAGAGGAGAGAGGTCCCATAGCAGAGATTCAGGCTTCATGTTATATTAGAGAAATATGCTTTACGTCACCCACCACTGGAACAGGCTATTGTCAGATATTAAGGCCCCGGCACCCAGACAGAGGAGAGAGGTCCCATGGCAGAGAATCAGGCTTCATGTCATAGCAGAGAATCAGGATTTACGTCACCCACCACTGGAACAGGCCACTGTCAGATATTTTTAGGCCCCGGCACACAGACAGAGGAGAGAGGTCCCATAGCAGAGATTCAGGCTTCATGTCATATTAGAGAATCAGGCTTCATGTCATAGCAGAGAATCAGGCTTCATGTCATAGCAGAGAATCAGGCTTCACGTCACCCACCACTGGAACAGGCCATTGTCAGATATTTAGGCCCCGACACCCAGACAGAGAAGAAAGGTCCCATAGCAGAGAATCAGGCTTCATGTCGAAGCAGAGAATCAGGCTTCGAGTCATAGCAGAGAATCAGACTTCATGTCATAGTAGAGTATCAGGCTTCACGTCACCTACCACTGGAACAGGCCATTGTCAGATATTTAGACCCCGGCGCCCAGACAGAGGAGAGAGGTCCCATTGCAGAGAATCAGGCTTCATGGCATAGCATATAATTAGGCTTCACGTCACCCACCACAGGAACAGGCCACTGTCAGATATTTTTAGACACCGACACACAGACAGAGGAGAGAGGTCCCATAGCAGAGATACAGGCTTCATGTCATAGCAGAGAATCAGGCTTCAAGTCATAGCAGAGAATCAGGATTCATGTCATAGCAGAGAATCAGGCTTCACGTCACCCACCACTGGAACAGGTTATTGTCATTTATTTAGGCCCCGGCACCCAGACAGAGGAGGAGAGGTCCCATAGCAGAGAATCAGGCTTCATGTCATAGCAGAGAATCAGGCTTCAAGTCATAGCAGAGAATCAGGCTTCATGTCATAGCAGAGAATCAGGCATCACGTCACCCACCACTGGAACAGGCCATTGTCAGATATTTAGGCCCTGGCTCCCGGACAGAGGAGAGAGGTCCCATAGCAGAGAAATCATGCTTCATGGCATAGCAGAGAATCAGGCTTCACGTCACCCACCACTGGAACAGGCTATTGTCAGATATTTGGGCCCCGGCACCCAGACAGAGGAGAGAGGTCCCATAGCAGAGAATCAGGCTTCATGTCACCCACCACTGGAACAGGCCATTGTCAGATATTTTTAGGCCCCGGCACCCAGACAGAGGAGAGAGGTCCCATAGCAGAGATTTAGGCTTCATGTTATATTAGAGAAATATGCTTTACGTCACCCACCACTGGAACAGGCTATTGTCAGATATTTAGGCCCCGGCACCCAGACAGAGGAGAGAGGTCCCATAGCAGAGAATCAGGCTTCATGTCATAGCAGAGAATCAGGCTTCATGTCACCCACCACTGGAACAGGCCACTGTTAGATATTTTTAGGCCCCGGCACACAGACAGAGGAGACAGGTCACATAGCAGAGATTCAGGCTTCATGTCATAGCAGAGAATCAGGCTTCACGTAAACCCACCACTTGAACAGGCCATTGTCAGATATTTAGGCCCCGGCACCCAGACAGATGATAGAGGTCCCATAGCAGAGAATCAGGCTTCATGTCATAGCAGAGAATCAGGCTTCAATTCATAGCAGAGAATCAGGCTTCATGTCATAGCAGAGAATAAGGCTTCATGTCACCCACCACTGGAACAGGCCATTGTCAGATATTTAGGCCCCGGCACCCAGACAGAGGAGAGAAGTCCCATAGCAGAGAATCAGGCTTCATGTCATAGCAGAGAATCAGGCTTCAATTCATAGCAGAGAATCATGCTTCATGGCATAGCAGAGAATCAGGCTTCACGTCACCCACCACTGGAACAGGCTATTGTCAGATATTTAGGCCCCGACACCCAGACAGAGGAGAGAGGTCCCATTGCAGAGACTCAGACTTCATGTAATAGCAGAGAATCAGGATTTACGTCACCCACCACTGGAACAGGCCATTATCAGATATTTAGGCCCCGGCACCCAGACAGAGGAGAGAGGTCCCATAGCAGAGAATCATGCTTCATGGCATAGCATTGAATCAGGCTTCACGTAACCCACCACTGGAACAGGCTAAAGTCAGATATTTAGGCCCCGACACCCAGACAGAGGAGAGAGGTCCCATTGCAGAGAATCAGACTTCATGTCATAGCAGAGAATCAGGATTTACGTCACCCACCACTGGAACAGGCCACTGTCAGATATTTTTAGGCACCGGCACACAGACAGAGGAGAGAGGTCCCATAGCAGAGATTCAGGCTTCATGTCATATTAGAGAATCAGGCTTCATGTCATAGCAGAGAATCAGGCTTTAAGTCATAGCAGAGAATCAGGCTTCAAGTCATAGCAGAGAATCAGGCATCACGTCACCCACCACTGGTACAGGCCATTGTCAGATATTTAGGCCCTGGCTCCCGGACAGAGGAGAGAGGTCCCATAGCAGAGAATCATGCTTCATGGCATAGCAGAGAATCAGGCTTCACGTCACCCACCACTGGAACAGGCTATTGTCAGATATTTGGGCCCCGGCACCCAGACAGAGGAAAGAGGTCCCATAGCAGAGAATCAGGCTTCATGTCACCCACCACTGGAACAGGCCATTGTCAGATATTTTTAGGCCCGGCACCCAGACAGAGGAGAGAGGTCCCATAGCAGAGATTCAGGCTTCATGTTATATTAGAGAAATATGCTTTACGTCACCCACCACTGGAACAGGCTATTGTCAGATATTTAGGCCCCGGCACCCAGACAGAGGAGAGAGGTCCCATAGCAGAGAATCAGGCTTCATGTCATAGCAGAGAATCAGGCTTCATGTCACCCACCACTGGAACAGGCCACTGTCAGATATTTTTAGGCCCCGGCACACAGACAGAGGAGACAGGTCCCATAGCAGAGATTCAGGCTTCATGTCATAGTAGAGAATCAGGCTTCATGTCATAGCAGAGAATCAGGCTTCATGTCATAGCAGAGAATCAGGCTTCACGTAACCCACCACTTGAACAGGCCATTGTCAGATATTTAGGCCCCGGCACCCAGACAGATGATAGAGGTCCCATAGCAGAGAATCAGGCTTCATTTCATAGCAGAGAATCAAGCTTCAATTCATAGCAGAGAATCAGGCTTCATGTCACCCACCACTGGAACAGGCCATTGTCAGATATTTAGGCCCCGGCACCCAGACAGAGGAGAGAGGTACCATAGCAGAGAATCATGCTTCATGGCATAACAGAGAATCAGGCTTCACGTCACCCACCACTGGAACAGGCTATTGTCAGATATTTAGGCCCCGACACCCAGACAGAGGAGAGAGGTCCCATTGCAGAGAATCAGACTTCATGTCATAGCAGAGAATCAGGATTTACGTCACCCACCACTGGAACAGGCCACTGTCAGATATTTTTTGGCCCCGGCACACAGACAGAGGAGAGAGGTCCCATAGCAGAGATTCAGGCTTCATGTCATATTAGAGAATCAGGCTTCATGTCATAGCAGAGAATCAGGCTTCATGTCATAGCAGAGAATCAGGCTTCACGTCACCCACCACTGGAACAGGCCATTGTCAAATATTTAGGCCCCGTCACCCAGACAGAGGAGAGAGGTCCCATAGCAGAGAATCAGGCTTCATGTCATAGCAGAGAATCAGGCTTCAAGTCATAGCAGAGAATCAGGCTTCATGTCATAGCAGAGAATCAGGCATTACGTCACCCACCACTGGAACAGGCCATTGTCAGATATTTAGGCCCTGGCTCCCGGACAGAGGAGAGAGGTCCCATAGCAGAGAATCATGCTTCATGGCATAGCAGAGAATTTGCATCACGTCACCCACCACTGGAACAGGCTATTGTCAGATATTTGGGCCCCGGCACCCAGACAGAGGAGAGAGGTCCCATAGCAGAGAATCAGGCTTCATGTCACCAACCACTGGAACAGGCCATTGTCAGATATTTTTAGGCCCCGCCACCCAGACAGAGGAGAGAGGTCCCATAGCAGAGATTCAGGCTTCATGTTATATTAGAGAAATATGCTTTACGTCACCCACCACTGGAACAGGCTATTGTCAGATATTTAGGCCCCGGCACCCAGACAGAGGAGAGAGGTCCCATGGCAGAGAATCAGGCTTCATGTCATAGCAGAGAATCAGGATTTACGTCACCCACCACTGGAACAGGCCACTGTCAGATATTTTTAGGCCCCGGCACACAGACAGAGGAGAGAAGTCCCATAGCAGAGATTCAGGCTTCATGTCATATTAGAGAATCAGTCTTCATGTCATAGCAGAGAATCAGGCTTCATGTCATAGCAGAGAATCAGACTTCACGTCACCCACCACTGGAACAGGCCATTGTCAGATATTTAGGCCCCGACACCCAGACAGAGGAGAGAGGTCCCATAGCAGAGAATCAGGCTTCATGTCATAGCAGAGAATCAGGCTTCGAGTCATAGCAGAGAATCAGACTTCATGTCATAGCAGAGAACCAGGCTTCACGTCACCTACCACTGGAACAGGCCATTGTCAGATATTTAGACCCCGGCGCCCAGACAGAGGAGAGAGGTCCCATTGCAGAAAATCAGGCTTCATGGCATAGCAGAGAATCAGGCTTCAAGTCATAGCAGAGAATCAGGCTTCATGTCATAGCAGAAAATCAGGCATCACGTCACCCACCACTGGAACAGGCCATTGTCAGATATTTAGGCCCTGGCTCCCGGACAGAGGAGAGAGGTCCCATAGCAGAGAATCATGCTTCATGGCATAGCAGAGAATCAGGCTTCACGTCACCCACCACTGGAACAGGCTATTGTCAGATATTTGGGCCCCGGCACCCAGACAGAGGAGAGAGGTCCCATTGCAGAGACTCAGACTTCATGTAATAGCAGAGAATCAGGATTTACGTCACCCACCACTGGAACAGGCCATTATCAGATATTTAGGCCCCGGCACCCAGACAGAGGAGAGAGGTCCCATAGCAGAGAATCATGCTTCATGGCATAGCATTGAATCAGGCTTCACGTAACCCACCACTGGAACAGGCTAAAGTCAGATATTTAGGCCCCGACACCCAGACAGAGGAGAGAGGTCCCATTGCAGAGAATCAGACTTCATGTCATAGCAGAGAATCAGGATTTACGTCACCCACCACTGGAACAGGCCACTGTCAGATATTTTTAGGCACCGGCACACAGACAGAGGAGAGAGGTCCCATAGCAGAGATTCAGGCTTCATGTCATATTAGAGAATCAGGCTTCATGTCATAGCAGAGAATCAGGCTTTAAGTCATAGCAGAGAATCAGGCTTCATGTCATAGCAGAGAATCAGGCATCACGTCACCCACCACTGGTACAGGCCATTGTCAGATATTTAGGCCCTGGCTCCCGGACAGAGGAGAGAGGTCCCATAGCAGAGAATCATGCTTCATGGCATAGCAGAGAATCAGGCTTCACGTCACCCACCACTGGAACAGGCTATTGTCAGATATTTGGGCCCCGGCACCCAGACAGAGGAAAGAGGTCCCATAGCAGAGAATCAGGCTTCATGTCACCCACCACTGGAACAGGCCATTGTCAGATATTTTTAGGCCCCGGCACCCAGACAGAGGAGAGAGGTCCCATAGCAGAGATTCAGGCTTCATGTTATATTAGAGAAATATGCTTTACGTCACCCACCTCTGGAACAGGCTATTGTCAGATATTTAGGCCCCGGCACCCAGACAGAGGAGAGAGGTCCCATAGCAGAGAATCAGGCTTTATGTCATAGCAGAGAATCAGGCTTCATGTCACCCACCACTGGAACAGGCCACTGTCAGATATTTTTAGGCCCCGGCACACAGACAGAGGAGACAGGTCCCATAGCAGAGATTCAGGCTTCATGTCATAGTAGAGAATCAGGCTTTATGTCATAGCAGAGAATCAGGCTTCATGTCATAGCAGAGAATCAGGCTTCACGTAACCCACCACTTGAACAGGCCAGTGTCAGATATTTAGGCCCCGGCACCCAGACAGATGATAGAGGTCCCATAGCAGAGAATCAGGCTTCATTTCATAGCAGAGAATCAAGCTTCAATTCATAGCAGAGAATCAGGCTTCATGTCACCCACCACTTGAACAGGCCATTGTCAGATATTTAGGCCCCGGCACCCAGACAGATGATAGAGGTCCCATAGCAGAGAATCAGGCTTCATTTCATAGCAGAGAATCAAGCTTCAATTCATAGCAGAGAATCAGGCTTCATGTCACCCACCACTGGAACAGGCCATTGTCAGATATTTAGGCCCGGCACCCAGACAGAGGAGAGAGGTACCATAGCAGAGAATCATGCTTCATGGCATAACAGAGAATCAGGCTTCACGTCACCCACCACTGGAACAGGCTATTGTCAGATATTTAGGCCCCGACACCCAGACAGAGGAGAGAGGTCCCATTGCAGAGAATCAGACTTCATGTCATAGCAGAGAATCAGGATTTACGTCACCCACCACTGGAACAGGCCACTGTCAGATATTTTTTGGCCCCGGCACACAGACAGAGGAGAGAGGTCCCATAGCAGAGATTCAGGCTTCATGTCATATTAGAGAATCAGGCTTCATGTCATAGCAGAGAATCAGGCTTCATGTCATAGCAGAGAATCAGGCTTCACGTCACCCACCACTGGAACAGGCCATTGTCAAATATTTAGGCCCCGTCACCCAGACAGAGGAGAGAGGTCCCATAGCAGAGAATCAGGCTTCATGTCATAGCAGAGAATCAGGCTTCAAGTCATAGCAGAGAATCAGGCTTCATGTCATAGCAGAGAATCAGGCATTACGTCACCCACCACTGGAACAGGCCATTGTCAGATATTTAGGCCCTGGCTCCCGGACAGAGGAGAGAGGTCCCATAGCAGAGAATCATGCTTCATGGCATAGCAGAGAATTTGCATCACGTCACCCACCACTGGAATAGGCTATTGTCAGATATTTGGGCCCCGGCACCCAGACAGAGGAGAGAGGTCCCATAGCAGAGAATCAGGCTTCATGTCACCAACCACTGGAACAGGCCATTGTCAGATATTTTTAGGCCCCGCCACCCAGACAGAGGAGAGAGGTCCCATAGCAGAGATTCAGGCTTCATGTTATATTAGAGAAATATGCTTTACGTCACCCACCACTGGAACAGGCTATTGTCAGATATTTAGGCCCCGGCACCCAGACAGAGGAGAGAGGTCCCATGGCAGAGAATCAGGCTTCATGTCATAGCAGAGAATCAGGATTTACGTCACCCACCACTGGAACAGGCCACTGTCAGATATTTTTAGGCCCCGGCACACAGACAGAGGAGAGAAGTCCCATAGCAGAGATTCAGGCTTCATGTCATATTAGAGAATCAGTCTTCATGTCATAGCAGAGAATCAGGCTTCATGTCATAGCAGAGAATCAGACTTCACGTCACCCACCACTGGAACAGGCCATTGTCAGATATTTAGGCCCCGACACCCAGACAGAGGAGAGAGGTCCCATAGCAGAGAATCAGGCTTCATGTCATAGCAGAGAATCAGGCTTCGAGTCATAGCAGAGAATCAGACTTCATGTCATAGCAGAGAACCAGGCTTCACGTCACCTACCACTGGAACAGGCCATTGTCAGATATTTAGACCCCGGCGCCCAGACAGAGGAGAGAGGTCCCATTGCAGAAAATCAGGCTTCATGGCATAGCAGAGAATCAGGCTTCAAGTCATAGCAGAGAATCAGGCTTCATGTCATAGCAGAAAATCAGGCATCACGTCACCCACCACTGGAACAGGCCATTGTCAGATATTTAGGCCCTGGCTCCCGGACAGAGGAGAGAGGTCCCATAGCAGAGAATCATGCTTCATGGCATAGCAGAGAATCAGGCTTCACGTCACCCACCACTGGAACAGGCTATTGTCAGATATTTGGGCCCCGGCACCCAGACAGAGGAGAGAGGTCCCATTGCAGAGACTCAGACTTCATGTAATAGCAGAGAATCAGGATTTACGTCACCCACCACTGGAACAGGCCATTATCAGATATTTAGGCCCCGGCACCCAGACAGAGGAGAGAGGTCCCATAGCAGAGAATCATGCTTCATGGCATAGCATTGAATCAGGCTTCACGTAACCCACCACTGGAACAGGCTAAAGTCAGATATTTAGGCCCCGACACCCAGACAGAGGAGAGAGGTCCCATTGCAGAGAATCAGACTTCATGTCATAGCAGAGAATCAGGATTTACGTCACCCACCACTGGAACAGGCCACTGTCAGATATTTTTAGGCACCGGCACACAGACAGAGGAGAGAGGTCCCATAGCAGAGATTCAGGCTTCATGTCATATTAGAGAATCAGGCTTCATGTCATAGCAGAGAATCAGGCTTTAAGTCATAGCAGAGAATCAGGCTTCATGTCATAGCAGAGAATCAGGCATCACGTCACCCACCACTGGTACAGGCCATTGTCAGATATTTAGGCCCTGGCTCCCGGACAGAGGAGAGAGGTCCCATAGCAGAGAATCATGCTTCATGGCATAGCAGAGAATCAGGCTTCACGTCACCCACCACTGGAACAGGCTATTGTCAGATATTTGGGCCCCGGCACCCAGACAGAGGAAAGAGGTCCCATAGCAGAGAATCAGGCTTCATGTCACCCACCACTGGAACAGGCCATTGTCAGATATTTTTAGGCCCCGGCACCCAGACAGAGGAGAGAGGTCCCATAGCAGAGATTCAGGCTTCATGTTATATTAGAGAAATATGCTTTACGTCACCCACCTCTGGAACAGGCTATTGTCAGATATTTAGGCCCCGGCACCCAGACAGAGGAGAGAGGTCCCATAGCAGAGAATCAGGCTTTATGTCATAGCAGAGAATCAGGCTTCATGTCACCCACCACTGGAACAGGCCACTGTTAGATATTTTTAGGCCCCGGCACACAGACAGAGGAGACAGGTCCCATAGCAGAGATTCAGGCTTCATGTCATAGTAGAGAATCAGGCTTTATGTCATAGCAGAGAATCAGGCTTCATGTCATAGCAGAGAATCAGGCTTCACGTAACCCACCACTTGAACAGGCCATTGTCAGATATTTAGGCCCCGGCACCCAGACAGATGATAGAGGTCCCATAGCAGAGAATCAGGCTTCATTTCATAGCAGAGAATCAAGCTTCAATTCATAGCAGAGAATCAGGCTTCATGTCACCCACCACTTGAACAGGCCATTGTCAGATATTTAGGCCCCGGCACCCAGACAGATGATAGAGGTCCCATAGCAGAGAATCAGGCTTCATTTCATAGCAGAGAATCAAGCTTCAATTCATAGCAGAGAATCAGGCTTCATGTCACCCACCACTGGAACAGGCCATTGTCAGATATTTAGGCCCCGGCACCCAGACAGAGGAGAGAGGTACCATAGCAGAGAATCATGCTTCATGGCATAACAGAGAATCAGGCTTCACGTCACCCACCACTGGAACAGGCTATTGTCAGATATTTAGGCCCCGACACCCAGACAGAGGAGAGAGGTCCCATTGCAGAGAATCAGACTTCATGTCATAGCAGAGAATCAGGATTTACGTCACCCACCAGTGGAACAGGCCACTGTCAGATATTTTTTGGCCCCGGCACACAGACAGAGGAGAGAGGTCCCATAGCAGAGATTCAGGCTTCATGTCATATTAGAGAATCAGGCTTCATGTCATAGCAGAGAATCAGGCTTCATGTCATAGCAGAGAATCAGGCTTCACGTCACCCACCACTGGAACAGGCCATTGTCAAATATTTAGGCCCCGTCACCCAGACAGAGGAGAGAGGTCCCATAGCAGAGAATCAGGCTTCATGTCATAGCAGAGAATCAGGCTTCAAGTCATAGCAGAGAATCAGGCTTCATGTCATAGCAGAGAATCAGGCATTACGTCACCCACCACTGGAACAGGCCATTGTCAGATATTTAGGCCCTGGCTCCCGGACAGAGGAGAGAGGTCCCATAGCAGAGAATCATGCTTCATGGCATAGCAGAGAATTTGCATCACGTCACCCACCACTGGAACAGGCTATTGTCAGATATTTGGGCCCCGGCACCCAGACAGAGGAGAGAGGTCCCATAGCAGAGAATCAGGCTTCATGTCACCAACCACTGGAACAGGCCATTGTCAGATATTTTTAGGCCCCGCCACCCAGACAGAGGAGAGAGGTCCCATAGCAGAGATTCAGGCTTCATGTTATATTAGAGAAATATGCTTTACGTCACCCACCACTGGAACAGGCTATTGTCAGATATTTAGGCCCCGGCACCCAGACAGAGGAGAGAGGTCCCATGGCAGAGAATCAGGCTTCATGTCATAGCAGAGAATCAGGATTTACGTCACCCACCACTGGAACAGGCCACTGTCAGATATTTTTAGGCCCCGGCACACAGACAGAGGAGAGAAGTCCCATAGCAGAGATTCAGGCTTCATGTCATATTAGAGAATCAGGCTTCATGTCATAGCAGAGAATCAGGCTTCATGTCATAGCAGAGAATCAGGCTTCACGTCACCCACCACTGGAACAGGCCATTGTCAGATATTTAGGCCCCGACACCCAGACAGAGGAGAGAGGTCCCATAGCAGAGAATCAGGCTTCATGTCATAGCAGAGAATCAGGCTTCGAGTCATAGTAGAGAATCAGACTTCATGTCATAGCAGAGAATCAGGCTTCACGTCACCTACCACTGGAACAGGCCATTGTCAGATATTTAGACCCCGGCGCCCAGACAGAGGAGAGAGGTCTCATTGCAGAGAATCAGGCTACATGGCATAGCATATAATCAGGCTTCACGTCACCCACCACTGGAACAGGCCACTGTCAGATATTTTTAGGCCCCGACACACAGACAGAGGAGAGAGGTTCCATAGCAGAGATTCAGGCTGCATGTCATAGCAGAGAATCAGGCTTCACGTCACCCACCACTGGAACAGGCTATTGTCAGATATTTGGGCCCCGGCACCCAGACAGAGGAGAGAGGTCCCATAGCAGAGAATCAGGCTTCATGTCACCCACCACTGGAACAGGCCATTGTCAGATATTTTTAGGCCCCGCCACCCAGACAGAGGAGAGAGGTCCCATAGCAGAGATTCAGGCTTCATGTTATATTAGAGAAATATGCTTTACGTCACCCACCACTGGAACAGGCTATTGTCAGATATTTAGGCCCCGGCACCCAGACAGAGGAGAGAGGTCCCATGGCAGAGAATCAGGCTTCATGTCATAGCAGAGAATCAGGATTTACGTCACCCACCACTGGAACAGGCCACTGTCAGATATTTTTAGGCCCCTGCACACAGACAGAGGAGAGAAGTCCCATAGCAGAGATTCAGGCTTCATGTCATATTAGAGAATCAGGCTTCATGTCATAGCAGAGAATCAGGCTTCATGTCATAGCAGAGAATCAGGCTTCACGTCACCCACCACTGGAACAGGCCATTGTCAGATATTTAGGCCCCGACACCCAGACAGAGGAGAGAGGTCCCATAGCAGAGAATCAGGCTTCATGTCATAGCAGAGAATCAGGCTTCGAGTCATAGCAGAGAATCAGACTTCATGTCATAGCAGAGAATCAGGCTTCACGTCACCTACCACTGGAACAGGCCATTGTCAGATATTTAGACCCCGGCGCCCAGACAGAGGAGAGAGGTCCCATTGCAGAGAATCAGGCTTCATGGCATAGCATATAATCAGGCTTCACGTCACCCACCACTGGAACAGGCCACTGTCAGATATTTTTAGGCCCCGACACACAGACAGAGGAGAGAGGTTCCATAGCAGAGATTCAGGCTTCATGTCATAGCAGAGAATCAGGCTTCAATTCATAGCAGAGAATCAGGCTTCATGTCACCCACCACTGGAACAGGCCATTGTCCGATATTTAGGCCCCGACACCCAGACAGAGGAGAGAAGTCCCATAGCAGAGATTCAGGCTTCATGTCATATTAGAGAATCAGGCTTCATGTCATAGCAGAGAATCAGGCTTCATGTCATAGCAGAGAATCAGGCTTCACGTCACCCACCACTGGAACAGGCCATTGTCAGATATTTAGGCCCCGACACCCAGACAGAGGAGAGAGGTCCCATAGCAGAGAATCAGGCTTCATGTCATAGCAGAGAATCAGGCTTCAAGTCATAGCAGAGAATCAGGCTTCATGTCATAGCAGAGAATCAGGCATCACGTCACCCACCACTGGTACAGGCCATTGTCAGATATTTAGGCTCTGGCTCCCAGACAGAGGAGAGAGGTCCCATAGCAGAGAATCATGCTTCATGGCATAGCAGAGAATCAGGCTTCACGTCACCCACCACTGGAACAGGCTATTGTCAGATATTTGGGCCCCGGCACCCAGACAGAGGAAAGAGGTCCCATAGCAGAGAATCAGGCTTCATGTCACCCACCACTGGAACAGGCCATTGTCAGATATTTTTTTGCCCTGGCACCCAGACAGAGGAGAGAGGTCCCATAGCAGAGATTCAGGCTTCATGTTATATTAGAGAAATATGCTTTACGTCACCCACCACTGGAACAGGCTATTGTCAGATATTTAGGCCCCGGCACCCAGACAGAGGAGAGAGGTCCCATAGCAGAGAATCAGGCTTCATGTCATAGTAGAGAATCAGGCTTCATGTCACCAACCACTGGAACAGGCAACTGTCAGATATTTTTAGGCCCCGGCACACAGACAGAGGAGACAGGTCCCATAGCAGAGATTCAGGCTTCATGTCATAGTAGAGAATCAGGCTTCATGTCATAGCAGAGAATCAGGCTTCATGTCATAGCAGAGAATCAGGCTTCACGTAACCCACCACTTGAACAGGCCATTGTCAGATATTTAGGCCCCGGCACCCAGACAGATGATAGAGGTCCCATAGCAGAGAATCAGGCTTCATTTCATAGCAGAGAATCAGGCTTCAATTCATAGCAGAGAATCAGGCTTCATGTCACCCACCACTGGAACAGGCCATTGTCAGATATTTAGGCCCCGGCACCCAGACAGAGGAGAGAGGTCCCATAGCAGAGAATCATGCTTCATGGCATAGCATTGAATCAGGCTTCACGTAACCCACCACTGGAACAGGCTAAAGTCAGATATTTAGGCCCCGACACCCAGACAGAGGAGAGAGGTCCCATTGCAGAGAATCAGACTTCATGTCATAGCAGAGAATCAGGATTTACGTCACCCACCACTGGAACAGGCCACTGTCAGATATTTTTAGGCACCGGCACACAGACAGAGGAGAGAGGTCCCATAGCAGAGATTCAGGCTTCATGTCATATTAGAGAATCAGGCTTCATGTCATAGCAGAGAATCAGGCTTTAAGTCATAGCAGAGAATCAGGCTTCATGTCATAGCAGAGAATCAGGCATCACGTCACCCACCACTGGTACAGGCCATTGTCAGATATTTAGGCCCTGGCTCCCGGACAGAGGAGAGAGGTCCCATAGCAGAGAATCATGCTTCATGGCATAGCAGAGAATCAGGCTTCACGTCACCCACCACTGGAACAGGCTATTGTCAGATATTTGGGCCCCGGCACCCAGACAGAGGAAAGAGGTCCCATAGCAGAGAATCAGGCTTCATGTCACCCACCACTGGAACAGGCCATTGTCAGATATTTTTAGGCCCCGGCACCCAGACAGAGGAGAGAGGTCCCATAGCAGAGATTCAGGCTTCATGTTATATTAGAGAAATATGCTTTACGTCACCCACCTCTGGAACAGGCTATTGTCAGATATTTAGGCCCCGGCACCCAGACAGAGGAGAGAGGTCCCATAGCAGAGAATCAGGCTTTATGTCATAGCAGAGAATCAGGCTTCATGTCACCCACCACTGGAACAGGCCACTGTCAGATATTTTTAGGCCCCGGCACACAGACAGAGGAGACAGGTCCCATAGCAGAGATTCAGGCTTCATGTCATAGTAGAGAATCAGGCTTTATGTCATAGCAGAGAATCAGGCTTCATGTCATAGCAGAGAATCAGGCTTCACGTAACCCACCACTTGAACAGGCCATTGTCAGATATTTAGGCCCCGGCACCCAGACAGATGATAGAGGTCCCATAGCAGAGAATCAGGCTTCATTTCATAGCAGAGAATCAAGCTTCAATTCATAGCAGAGAATCAGGCTTCATGTCACCCACCACTTGAACAGGCCATTGTCAGATATTTAGGCCCCGGCACCCAGACAGATGATAGAGGTCCCATAGCAGAGAATCAGGCTTCATTTCATAGCAGAGAATCAAGCTTCAATTCATAGCAGAGAATCAGGCTTCATGTCACCCACCACTGGAACAGGCCATTGTCAGATATTTAGGCCCCGGCACCCAGACAGAGGAGAGAGGTACCATAGCAGAGAATCATGCTTCATGGCATAACAGAGAATCAGGCTTCACGTCACCCACCACTGGAACAGGCTATTGTCAGATATTTAGGCCCCGACACCCAGACAGAGGAGAGAGGTCCCATTGCAGAGAATCAGACTTCATGTCATAGCAGAGAATCAGGATTTACGTCACCCACCACTGGAACAGGCCACTGTCAGATATTTTTTGGCCCCGGCACACAGACAGAGGAGAGAGGTCCCATAGCAGAGATTCAGGCTTCATGTCATATTAGAGAATCAGGCTTCATGTCATAGCAGAGAATCAGGCTTCATGTCATAGCAGAGAATCAGGCTTCACGTCACCCACCACTGGAACAGGCCATTGTCAAATATTTAGGCCCCGTCACCCAGACAGAGGAGAGAGGTCCCATAGCAGAGAATCAGGCTTCATGTCATAGCAGAGAATCAGGCTTCAAGTCATAGCAGAGAATCAGGCTTCATGTCATAGCAGAGAATCAGGCATTACGTCACCCACCACTGGAACAGGCCATTGTCAGATATTTAGGCCCTGGCTCCCGGACAGAGGAGAGAGGTCCAATAGCAGAGAATCATGCTTCATGGCATAGCAGAGAATTTGCATCACGTCACCCACCACTGGAACAGGCTATTGTCAGATATTTGGGCCCCGGCACCCAGACAGAGGAGAGAGGTCCCATAGCAGAGAATCAGGCTTCATGTCATAGCAGAGAATCAGGCTTCACGTCACCCACCACTGGAACAGGCCATTGTCAGATATTTAGGCCCCGACACCCAGACAGAGGAGAGAGGTCCCATAGCAGAGAATCAGGCTTCATGTCATAGCAGAGAATCAGGCTTCGAGTCATAGTAGAGAATCAGACTTCATGTCATAGCAGAGAATCAGGCTTCACGTCACCTACCACTGGAACAGGCCATTGTCAGATATTTAGACCCCGGCGCCCAGACAGAGGAGAGAGGTCTCATTGCAGAGAATCAGGCTACATGGCATAGCATATAATCAGGCTTCACGTCACCCACCACTGGAACAGGCCACTGTCAGATATTTTTAGGCCCCGACACACAGACAGAGGAGAGAGGTTCCATAGCAGAGATTCAGGCTGCATGTCATAGCAGAGAATCAGGCTTCACGTCACCCACCACTGGAACAGGCTATTGTCAGATATTTGGGCCCCGGCACCCAGACAGAGGAGAGAGGTCCCATAGCAGAGAATCAGGCTTCATGTCACCCACCACTGGAACAGGCCATTGTCAGATATTTTTAGGCCCCGCCACCCAGACAGAGGAGAGAGGTCCCATAGCAGAGATTCAGGCTTCATGTTATATTAGAGAAATATGCTTTACGTCACCCACCACTGGAACAGGCTATTGTCAGATATTTAGGCCCCGGCACCCAGACAGAGGAGAGAGGTCCCATGGCAGAGAATCAGGCTTCATGTCATAGCAGAGAATCAGGATTTACGTCACCCACCACTGGAACAGGCCACTGTCAGATATTTTTAGGCCCCTGCACACAGACAGAGGAGAGAAGTCCCATAGCAGAGATTCAGGCTTCATGTCATATTAGAGAATCAGGCTTCATGTCATAGCAGAGAATCAGGCTTCATGTCATAGCAGAGAATCAGGCTTCACGTCACCCACCACTGGAACAGGCCATTGTCAGATATTTAGGCCCCGACACCCAGACAGAGGAGAGAGGTCCCATAGCAGAGAATCAGGCTTCATGTCATAGCAGAGAATCAGGCTTCGAGTCATAGCAGAGAATCAGACTTCATGTCATAGCAGAGAATCAGGCTTCACGTCACCTACCACTGGAACAGGCCATTGTCAGATATTTAGACCCCGGCGCCCAGACAGAGGAGAGAGGTCCCATTGCAGAGAATCAGGCTTCATGGCATAGCATATAATCAGGCTTCACGTCACCCACCACTGGAACAGGCCACTGTCAGATATTTTTAGGCCCCGACACACAGACAGAGGAGAGAGGTTCCATAGCAGAGATTCAGGCTTCATGTCATAGCAGAGAATCAGGCTTCAATTCATAGCAGAGAATCAGGCTTCATGTCACCCACCACTGGAACAGGCCATTGTCCGATATTTAGGCCCCGACACCCAGACAGAGGAGAGAAGTCCCATAGCAGAGATTCAGGCTTCATGTCATATTAGAGAATCAGGCTTCATGTCATAGCAGAGAATCAGGCTTCATGTCATAGCAGAGAATCAGGCTTCACGTCACCCACCACTGGAACAGGCCATTGTCAGATATTTAGGCCCCGACACCCAGACAGAGGAGAGAGGTCCCATAGCAGAGAATCAGGCTTCATGTCATAGCAGAGAATCAGGCTTCAAGTCATAGCAGAGAATCAGGCTTCATGTCATAGCAGAGAATCAGGCATCACGTCACCCACCACTGGTACAGGCCATTGTCAGATATTTAGGCTCTGGCTCCCAGACAGAGGAGAGAGGTCCCATAGCAGAGAATCATGCTTCATGGCATAGCAGAGAATCAGGCTTCACGTCACCCACCACTGGAACAGGCTATTGTCAGATATTTGGGCCCCGGCACCCAGACAGAGGAAAGAGGTCCCATAGCAGAGAATCAGGCTTCATGTCACCCACCACTGGAACAGGCCATTGTCAGATATTTTTAGGCCCCTGGCACCCAGACAGAGGAGAGAGGTCCCATAGCAGAGATTCAGGCTTCATGTTATATTAGAGAAATATGCTTTACGTCACCCACCACTGGAACAGGCTATTGTCAGATATTTAGGCCCCGGCACCCAGACAGAGGAGAGAGGTCCCATAGCAGAGAATCAGGCTTCATGTCATAGTAGAGAATCAGGCTTCATGTCACCAACCACTGGAACAGGCAACTGTCAGATATTTTTAGGCCCCGGCACACAGACAGAGGAGACAGGTCCCATAGCAGAGATTCAGGCTTCATGTCATAGTAGAGAATCAGGCTTCATGTCATAGCAGAGAATCAGGCTTCATGTCATAGCAGAGAATCAGGCTTCACGTAACCCACCACTTGAACAGGCCATTGTCAGATATTTAGGCCCCGGCACCCAGACAGATGATAGAGGTCCCATAGCAGAGAATCAGGCTTCATTTCATAGCAGAGAATCAGGCTTCAATTCATAGCAGAGAATCAGGCTTCATGTCACCCACCACTGGAACAGGCCATTGTCAGATATTTAGGCCCCGGCACCCAGACAGAGGAGAGAGGTCCCATAGCAGAGAATCATGCTTCATGGCATAGCAGAGAATCAGGCTTCACGTCACCCACCACTGGAACAGGCCACTGTCAGATATTTTTAGGCCCCGGCACACAGACAGAGGAGAGAGGTCCCATAGCAGAGATTCAGGCTTCATGTCATAGCAGAGAATCAGGCTTCATGTCATAGCAGAGAATCAGGCTTCATGTCATAGCAGAGAATCAGGCTTCACGTAACCCACCACTGGAACAGGCCATTGTCAGATATTAGGCCCCGACACCCAGACAGAGGAGAGAGGTCCCATAGCAGAGAATCAGGCTTCATGTCATAGCAGAGAATCAGGCTTCAAGTCATAGCAGAGAATCAGGCTTCATGGCATAGCAGAGAATCAGGCTTCACGTCACCCACCACTGGAACAGGCTACTGTCAGATATTTGGGCCCCGGCACCCAGACAGAGGAGAGAGGTCCCATAGCAGAGAATCAGGCTTCATGTCACCCACCACTGGAACAGGCCATTGTCAGATATTTTTAGGCCCCGCCACCCAGACAGAGGAGAGAGGTCCCATAGCAGAGATTCAGGCTTCATGTTATATTAGAGAAATATGCTTTACGTCACCCACAACTGGAACAGGCTATTGTCAGATATTTAGGCCCCGGCACCCAGACAGAGGAGAGAGGTCCCATGGCAGAGAATCAGGCTTCATGTCATAGCAGAGAATCAGGATTTACGTCACCCACCACTGGAACAGGCCACTGTCAGATATTTTTAGGCCCCGGCACACAGACAGAGGAGAGAGGTCCCATAGCAGAGATTCAGGCTTCATGTCATATTAGAGAATCAGGCTTCATGTCATAGCAGAGAATCAGGCTTCATGTCATAGCAGAGAATCAGGCTTCATGTCAAAGCAGAGAATCAGGCTTTGAGTCATAGCAGAGAATCAGACTTCATGTCATAGTAGAGTATCAGGCTTCACGTCACCTACCACTGGAACAGGCCATTGTCAGATATTTAGACCCCGGCGCCCAGACAGAGGAGAGAGGTCCCATTGCAGAGAATCAGGCTTCATGGCATAGCATATAATTAGGCTTCACGTCACCCACCACTGGAACAGGCCACTGTCAGATATTTTTAGACCCCGACACACAGACAGAGGAGAGAGGTCCCATAGCAGAGATACAGGCTTCATGTCATAGCAGAGAATCAGGCTTCAAGTCATAGCAGAGAATCAGGATTCATGTCATAGCAGAGAATCAGGCTTCACGTCACCCACCACTGGAACAGGTTATTGTCATTTATTTAGGCCCCGGCACCCAGACAGAGGAGAGAGGTCCCATAGCAGAGAATCAGGCTTCATGTCATAGCAGAGAATCAGGCTTCAAGTCATAGCAGAGAATCAGGCTTCATGTCATAGCAGAGAATCAGGCATCACGTCACCCACCACTGGAACAGGCCATTGTCAGATATTTAGGCCCTGGCTCCCGGACAGAGGAGAGAGGTCCCATAGCAGAGAATCATGCTTCATGGCATAGCAGAGAATCAGGCTTCACGTCACCCACCACTGGAACAGGCTATTGTCAGATATTTGGGCCCCGGCACCCAGACAGAGGAGAGAGGTCCCATAGCAGAGAATCAGGCTTCATGTCACCCACCACTGGAACAGGCCATTGTCAGATATTTTTAGGCCCCGGCACCCAGACAGAGGAGAGAGGTCCCATAGTAGAGATTCAGGCTTCATGTTATATTAGAGAAATATGCTTTACGTCACCCACCACTGGAACAGGCTATTGTCAGATATTTAGGCCCCGGCACCCAGACAGAGGAGAGAGGTCCCATAGCAGAGAATCAGGCTTCATGTCATAGCAGAGAATCAGGCTTCATGTCACCCACCACTGGAACAGGCCACTGTTAGATATTTTTAGGCCCCGGCACACAGACAGAGGAGACAGGTCACATAGCAGAGTTTCAGGCTTCATGTCATAGCAGAGAATCAGGCTTCACGTAACCCACCACTTGAACAGGCCATTGTCAGATATTTAGGCCCCGGCACCCAGACAGATGATAGAGGTCCCATAGCAGAGAATCAGGCTTCATGTCATAGCAGAGAATCAGGCTTCAATTCATAGCAGAGAATCAGGCTTCATGTCATAGCAGAGAATCAGGCTTCATGTCACCCACCACTGGAACAGGCCATTGTCAGATATTTAGGCCCCGGCACCCAGACAGAGGAGAGAGGTCCCATAGCAGAGAATCATGCTTCATGGCATAGCAGAGAATCAGGCTTCAAGTCACCCACCACTGGAACAGGCTATTGTCAGATATTTAGGCCCCGACACCCAGACAGAGGAGAGAGGTCCCATTGCAGAGACTCAGACTTCATGTAATAGCAGAGAATCAGGATTTACGTCACCCACCACTGGAACAGGCCATTATCAGATATTTAGGCCCCGGCACCCAGACAGAGGAGAGAGGTCCCATAGCAGAGAATCATGCTTCATGGCATAGCATTGAATCAGGCTTCACGTAACCCACCACTGGAACAGGCTAAAGTCAGATATTTAGGCCCCGACACCCAGACAGAGGAGAGAGGTCCCATTGCAGAGAATCAGACTTCATGTCATAGCAGAGAATCAGGATTTACGTCACCCACCACTGGAACAGGCCACTGTCAGATATTTTTAGGCACCGGCACACAGACAGAGGAGAGAGGTCCCATAGCAGACATTCAGGCTTCATGTCATATTAGAGAATCAGGCTTCATGTCATAGCAGAGAATCAGGCTTTAAGTCATAGCAGAGAATCAGGCTTCATGTCATAGCAGAGAATCAGGCATCACGTCACCCACCACTGGTACAGGCCATTGTCAGATATTTAGGCCCTGGCTCCCGGACAGAGGAGAGAGGTCCCATAGCAGAGAATCATGCTTCATGGCATAGCAGAGAATCAGGCTTCATGTCACCCACCACTGGAACAGGCTATTGTCAGATATTTGGGCCCCGGCACCCAGACAGAGGAAAGAGGTCCCATAGCAGAGAATCAGGCTTCATGTCACCCACCACTGGAACAGGCCATTGTCAGATATTTTTAGGCCCCGGCACCCAGACAGAGGAGAGAGGTCCCATAGCAGAGATTCAGGCTTCATGTTATATTAGAGAAATATGCTTTACGTCACCCACCACTGGAACAGGCTATTGTCAGATATTTAGGCCCCGGCACCCAGACAGAGGAGAGAGGTCCCATAGCAGAGAATCAGGCTTCATGTCATAGCAGAGAATCAGGCTTCATGTCACCCACCACTGGAACAGGCCACTGTCAGATATTTTTAGGCCCCGGCACACAGACAGAGGAGACAGGTCCCATAGCAGAGATTCAGGCTTCATGTCATAGTAGAGAATCAGGCTTCATGTCATAGCAGAGAATCAGGCTTCATGTCATAGCAGAGAATCAGGCTTCACGTAACCCACCACTTGAACAGGCCATTGTCAGATATTTAGGCCCCGGCACCCAGACAGATGATAGAGGTCCCATAGCAGAGAATCAGGCTTCATTTCATAGCAGAGAATCAAGCTTCAATTCATAGCAGAGAATCAGGCTTCATGTCACCCACCACTGGAACAGGCCATTGTCAGATATTTAGGCCCCGGCACCCAGACAGAGGAGAGAGGTACCATAGCAGAGAATCATGCTTCATGGCATAACAGAGAATCAGGCTTCACGTCACCCACCACTGGAACAGGCTATTGTCAGATATTTAGGCCCCGACACCCAGACAGAGGAGAGAGGTCCCATTGCAGAGAATCAGACTTCATGTCATAGCAGAGAATCAGGATTTACGTCACCCACCACTGGAACAGGCCACTGTCAGATATTTTTTGGCCCCGGCACACAGACAGAGGAGAGAGGTCCCATAGCAGAGATTCAGGCTTCATGTCATATTAGAGAATCAGGCTTCATGTCATAGCAGAGAATCAGGCTTCATGTCATAGCAGAGAATCAGGCTTCACGTCACCCACCACTGGAACAGGCCATTGTCAAATATTTAGGCCCCGTCACCCAGACAGAGGAGAGAGGTCCCATAGCAGAGAATCAGGCTTCATGTCATAGCAGAGAATCAGGCTTCAAGTCATAGCAGAGAATCAGGCTTCATGTCATAGCAGAGAATCAGGCATTACGTCACCCACCACTGGAACAGGCCATTGTCAGATATTTAGGCCCTGGCTCCCGGACAGAGGAGAGAGGTCCCATAGCAGAGAATCATGCTTCATGGCATAGCAGAGAATTTGCATCACGTCACCCACCACTGGAACAGGCTATTGTCAGATATTTGGGCCCCGGCACCCAGACAGAGGAGAGAGGTCCCATAGCAGAGAATCAGGCTTCATGTCACCAACCACTGGAACAGGCCATTGTCAGATATTTTTAGGCCCCGCCACCCAGACAGAGGAGAGAGGTCCCATAGCAGAGATTCAGGCTTCATGTTATATTAGAGAAATATGCTTTACGTCACCCACCACAGGAACAGGCTATTGTCAGATATTTAGGCCCCGGCACCCAGACAGAGGAGAGAGGTCCCATGGCAGAGAATCAGGCTTCATGTCATAGCAGAGAATCAGGATTTACGTCACCCACCACTGGAACAGGCCACTGTCAGATATTTTTAGGCCCCGGCACACAGACAGAGGAGAGAAGTCCCATAGCAGAGATTCAGGCTTCATGTCATATTAGAGAATCAGTCTTCATGTCATAGCAGAGAATCAGGTTTCATGTCATAGCAGAGAATCAGACTTCACGTCACCCACCACTGGAACAGGCCATTGTCAGATATTTAGGCCCCGACACCCAGACAGAGGAGAGAGGTCCCATAGCAGAGAATCAGGCTTCATGTCATAGCAGAGAATCAGGCTTCGAGTCATAGCAGAGAATCAGACTTCATGTCATAGCAGAGAATCAGGCTTCACGTCACCTACCACTGGAACAGGCCATTGTCAGATATTTAGACCCCGGCGCCCAGACAGAGGAGAGAGGTCCCATTGCAGAAAATCAGGCTTCATGGCATAGCAGAGAATCAGGCTTCAAGTCATAGCAGAGAATCAGGCTTCATGTCATAGCAGAAAATCAGGCATCACGTCACCCACCACTGGAACAGGCCATTGTCAGATATTTAGGCCCTGGCTCCCGGACAGAGGAGAGAGGTCCCATAGCAGAGAATCATGCTTCATGGCATAGCAGAGAATCAGGCTTCACGTCACCCACCACTGGAACAGGCTATTGTCAGATATTTGGGCCCCGGCACCCAGACAGAGGAGAGAGGTCCCATAGCAGAGAATCAGGCTTCATGTCACCCACCACTGGAACAGGCCATTGTCAGATATTTTTAGGCCCCGGCACCCAGACAGAGGAGAGAGGTCCCATAGCAGAAATTTAGGCTTCATGTTATATTAGAGAAATATGCTTTACGTCACCCACCACTGGAACAGGCTATTGTCAGATATTTAGGCCCCGGCACCCAGACAGAGGAGAGAGGTCCCATAGCAGAGAATCAGGCTTCATGTCATAGCAGAGAATCAGGCTTCATGTCACCCACCACTGGAACAGGCCACTGTCAGATATTTTTAGGCCCCGGCACACAGACAGAGGAGACAGGTCACATAGCAGAGATTCAGGCTTCATGTCATAGCAGAGAATCAGGCTTCATGTAACCCACCACTTGAACAGGCCATTGTCAGATATTTAGGCCCCGGCACCCAGACAGATGATAGAGGTCCCATAGCAGAGAATCAGGCTTCATGTCATAGCAGAGAATCAGGCTTCAATTCATAGCAGAGAATCAGGCTTCATGTCATAGCAGAGAATCAGGCTTCATGTCACCCACCACTGGAACAGGCCATTGTCAGATATTTAGGCCCCGGCACCCAGACAGAGGAGAGAGGTCCCATAGCAGAGAATCATGCTTCATGGCATAGCAGAGAATCAGGCTTCACGTCACCCACCACTGGAACAGGCTATTGTCAGATATTTAGGCCCCGACACCCAGACAGAGGAGAGAGGTCCCATTGCATAGACTCAGACTTCATGTAATAGCAGAGAATCAGGATTTACGTCACCCACCACTGAAACAGGCCATTATCAGATATTTTTAGGCCCCGGCACCCAGACAGAGGAGAGAGGTCCCATAGCAGAGAATCATGCTTCATGGCATAGCAGAGAATCAGGCTTCACGTCACCCACCACTGGAACAGGCTATTGTCAGATATTTAGGCCCCGAAACCCAGACAGAGGAGAGAGGTCCCATTGCAGAGAATCAGACTTCATGTCATAGCAGAGAATCAGGATTTATGTCACCCACCACTGGAACAGGCCACTGTCAGATATTTTTAGGCACCGGCACACAGACAGAGGAGAGAGGTCCCATAGCAGAGATTCAGGCTTCATGTCATATTAGAGAATCAGGCTTCATGTCATAGCAGAGAATCAGGCTTCAAGTCATAGCAGAGAATCAGGCTTCATGTCATAGCAGAGAATCAGGCATCACGTCACCCACCACTGGTACAGGCCATTGTCAGATATTTAGGCCCTGGCTCCCGGACAGAGGAGAGAGGTCCCATAGCAGAGAATCATGCTTCATGGCATAGCAGAGAATCAGGCTTCACGTCACCCACCACTGGAACAGGCTATTGTCAGATATTTAGGCCCCGGCACCCAGACAGAGGAGAGAGGTCCCATAGCAGAGAATCAGGCTTCATGTCACCCACCACTGGAACAGGCCATTGTCAGATATTTTTAGGCCCCGGCACCCAGACAGAGGAGAGAGGTCCCATAGCAGAGATTCAGGCTTCATGTTATATTAGAGAAATATGCTTTACGTCACCCACCACTGGTACAGGCTATTGTCAGATATTTAGGCCCCGGCACCCAGACAGAGGAGAGAGGTCCCATAGCAGAGAATCAGGCTTCATGTCATAGCAGAGAATCAGGCTTCATGTCCCCCACCACTGGAACAGGCCACAGTCAGATATTTTTAGGCACCGGCACACAGACAGAGGAGACAGGTCACATAGCAGAGATTCAGGCTTCATGTCATAGCAGAGAATCAGGCTTCACGTAACCCACCACTTGAACAGGCCATTGTCAGATATTTAGGCCCCGGCACCCAGACAGATGATAGAGGTCCCATAGCAGAGAATCAGGCTTCATGTCATAGCAGAGAATCAGGCTTCAATTCATAGCAGAGAATCAGGCTTCATGTCATAGCAGAGAATCAGGCTTCATGTCACCCACCACTGGAACAGGCCATTGTCAGATATTTAGGCCCCGGCACCCAGACAGAGGAAAGAGGTCCCATAGCAGAGAATCATGCTTCATGGCATAGCAGAGAATCAGGCTTCACGTCAACACCACTGGAACAGGCTATTGTCAGATATTTAGGCCCCGATACCCAGACAGAGGAGAGAGGTCCCATTGCAGAGAATCAGACTTCATGTCATAGCAGAGAATCAGGATTTAAGTCACCCACCACTGGAACAGGCCACTGTCAGATATTTTTAGGCACCGGCACACAGACAGAGGAGAGAGGTCCCATAGCAGAGATTCAGGCTTCATGTAATATTAGAGAATCAGGCTTCATGTCATAGCAGAGAATCAGGCTTCAAGTCATAGCAGAGAATCAGGCTTCATGTCATAGCAGAGAATCAGGCATCACGTCACCCACCACTGGTACAGGCCATTGTCAGATATTTAGGCCCTGGCTCCCGGACAGAGGAGAGAGGTCCCATAGCAGAGAATCATGCTTCATGGCATAGCAGAGAATCAGGCTTCACGTCACCCACCACTGGAACAGGCTATTGTCAGATATTTGGGCCCCGGCAGCCAGACAGAGGAAAGAGGTCCCATAGCAGAGAATCAGGCTTCATGTCACCCACCACTGGAACAGGCCATTGTCAGATATTTTTAGGCCCCGGCACCCAGACAGAGGAGAGAGGTCCCATAGCAGAGAATCAGGCTTCATGTCATAGCAGAGAATCAGGCTTCAAGTCATAGCAGAGAATCAGGCTTCATGTCATAGCAGAGAATCAGGCATCATGTCACCCACCACTGGAACAGGCCATTGTCATTTATTTAGGCCCCGGCACCCAGACAGAGGAGAGAGGTCCCATAGCAGAGAATCAGGCTTCATGTCATAGCAGAGAATCAGGCTTCAAGTCATAGCAGAGAATTAGGCTTCATGTCATAGCAGAGAATCAGGCATCACGTCACCCACCACTGGAAAAGGCCATTGTCAGATATTTAGGCCCTGGCTCCCGGACAGAGGAGAGAGGTCCCATAGCAGAGAATCATGCTTCATGGCATAGCAGAGAATCAGGCTTCACGTCACCCACCACTGGAACAGGCTATTGTCAGATATTTGGGCCCCGACACCCAGACAGAGGAGAGAGGTCCCATAGCAGAGAATCAGGCTTCATGTCACCCACCACTGGAACAGGCCATTGTCAGATATTTTTAGGCCCCGGCACCAAGACAGGGGAGAGAGGTCCCATAGCAGAGATTCAGGCTTCATGTTATATTAGAGAAATATGTTTTACGTCACCCACCACTGGAACAGGCCATTGTCAGATATTTTTAGGCCCCGGCACCCAGACAGAGGAGAGAGGTCCCATAGCAGAAATTTAGGCTTCATGTTATATTAGAGAAATATGCTTTACGTCACCCACCACTGGAACAGGCTATTGTCAGATATTTAGGCCCCGGCACCCAGACAGAGGAGAGAGGTCCCATAGCAGAGAATCAGGCTTCATGTCATAGCAGAGAATCAGGCTTCATGTCACCCACCACTGGAACAGGCCACTGTCAGATATTTTTAGGCCCCGGCACACAGACAGAGGAGACAGGTCACATAGCAGAGATTCAGGCTTCATGTCATAGCAGAGAATCAGGCTTCATGTAACCCACCACTTGAACAGGCCATTGTCAGATATTTAGGCCCCGGCACCCAGACAGATGATAGAGGTCCCATAGCAGAGAATCAGGCTTCATGTCATAGCAGAGAATCAGGCTTCAATTCATAGCAGAGAATCAGGCTTCATGTCATAGCAGAGAATCAGGCTTCATGTCACCCACCACTGGAACAGGCCATTGTCAGATATTTAGGCCCCGGCACCCAGACAGAGGAGAGAGGTCCCATAGCAGAGAATCATGCTTCATGGCATAGCAGAGAATCAGGCTTCACGTCACCCACCACTGGAACAGGCTATTGTCAGATATTTAGGCCCCGACACCCAGACAGAGGAGAGAGGTCCCATTGCATAGACTCAGACTTCATGTAATAGCAGAGAATCAGGATTTACGTCACCCACCACTGAAACAGGCCATTATCAGATATTTTTAGGCCCCGGCACCCAGACAGAGGAGAGAGGTCCCATAGCAGAGAATCATGCTTCATGGCATAGCAGAGAATCAGGCTTCACGTCACCCACCACTGGAACAGGCTATTGTCAGATATTTAGGCCCCGAAACCCAGACAGAGGAGAGAGGTCCCATTGCAGAGAATCAGACTTCATGTCATAGCAGAGAATCAGGATTTACGTCACCCACCACTAGAACAGGCCACTGTCAGATATTTTTAGGCACCGGCACACAGACAGAGGAGAGAGGTCCCATAGCAGAGATTCAGGCTTCATGTCATATTAGAGAATCAGGCTTCATGTCATAGCAGAGAATCAGGCTTCAAGTCATAGCAGAGAATCAGGCTTCATGTCATAGCAGAGAATCAGGCATCACGTCACCCACCACTGGTACAGGCCATTGTCAGATATTTAGGCCCTGGCTCCCGGACAGAGGAGAGAGGTCCCATAGCAGAGAATCATGCTTCATGGCATAGCAGAGAATCAGGCTTCACGTCACCCACCACTGGAACAGGCTATTGTCAGATATTTAGGCCCCGGCACCCAGACAGAGGAGAGAGGTCCCATAGCAGAGAATCAGGCTTCATGTCACCCACCACTGGAACAGGCCATTGTCAGATATTTTTAGGCCCCGGCACCCAGACAGAGGAGAGAGGTCCCATAGCAGAGATTCAGGCTACATGTTATATTAGAGAAATATGCTTTACGTCACCCACCACTGGTACAGGCTATTGTCAGATATTTAGGCCCCGGCACCCAGACAGAGGAGAGAGGTCCCATAGCAGAGAATCAGGCTTCATGTCATAGCAGAGAATCAGGCTTCATGTCCCCCACCACTGGAACAGGCCACAGTCAGATATTTTTAGGCCCCGGCACACAGACAGAGGAGACAGGTCACATAGCAGAGATTCAGGCTTCATGTCATAGCAGAGAATCAGGCTTCACGTAACCCACCACTTGAACAGGCCATTGTCAGATATTTAGGCCCCGGCACCCAGACAGATGATAGAGGTCCCATAGCAGAGAATCAGGCTTCATGTCATAGCAGAGAATCAGGCTTCAATTCATAGCAGAGAATCAGGCTTCATGTCATAGCAGAGAATCAGGCTTCATGTCACCCACCACTGGAACAGGCCATTGTCAGATATTTAGGCCCCGGCACCCAGACAGAGGAAAGAGGTCCCATAGCAGAGAATCATGCTTCATGGCATAGCAGAGAATCAGGCTTCACGTCACCCACCACTGGAACAGGCTATTGTCAGATATTTAGGCCCCGATACCCAGACAGAGGAGAGAGGTCCCATTGCAGAGAATCAGACTTCATGTCATAGCAGAGAATCAGGATTTAAGTCACCCACCACTGGAACAGGCCACTGTCAGATATTTTTAGGCACCGGCACACAGACAGAGGAGAGAGGTCCCATAGCAGAGATTCAGGCTTCATGTAATATTAGAGAATCAGGCTTCATGTCATAGCAGAGAATCAGGCTTCAAGTCATAGCAGAGAATCAGGCTTCATGTCATAGCAGAGAATCAGGCATCACGTCACCCACCACTGGTACAGGCCATTGTCAGATATTTAGGCCCTGGCTCCCGGACAGAGGAGAGAGGTCCCATAGCAGAGAATCATGCTTCATGGCATAGCAGAGAATCAGGCTTCACGTCACCCACCACTGGAACAGGCTATTGTCAGATATTTGGGCCCCGGCAGCCAGACAGAGGAAAGAGGTCCCATAGCAGAGAATCAGGCTTCATGTCACCCACCACTGGAACAGGCCATTGTCAGATATTTTTAGGCCCCGGCACCCAGACAGAGGAGAGAGGTCCCATAGCAGAGAATCAGGCTTCATGTCATAGCAGAGAATCAGGCTTCAAGTCATAGCAGAGAATCAGGCTTCATGTCATAGCAGAGAATCAGGCATCATGTCACCCACCACTGGAACAGGCCATTGTCATTTATTTAGGCCCCGGCACCCAGACAGAGGAGAGAGGTCCCATAGCAGAGAATCAGGCTTCATGTCATAGCAGAGAATCAGGCTTCAAGTCATAGCAGAGAATTAGGCTTCATGTCATAGCAGAGAATCAGGCATCACGTCACCCACCACTGGAACAGGCCATTGTCAGATATTTAGGCCCTGGCTCCCGGACAGAGGAGAGAGGTCCCATAGCAGAGAATCATGCTTCATGGCATAGCAGAGAATCAGGCTTCACGTCACCCACCACTGGAACAGGCTATTGTCAGATATTTGGGCCCCGGCACCCAGACAGAGGAGAGAGGTCCCATAGCAGAGAATCAGGCTTCATGTCACCCACCACTGGAACAGGCCATTGTCAGATATTTTTAGGCCCCGGCACCAAGACAGAGGAGAGAGGTCCCATAGCAGAGATTCAGGCTTCATGTTATATTAGAGAAATATGTTTTACGTCACCCACCACTGGAACAGGCTATTGTCAGATATTTAGGCCCCGGCACCCAGACAGAGGAGAGAGGTCCCATAGCAGAGAATCAGGCTTCATGTCATAGCAGAGAATCAGGCTTCATGTCACCCACCACTGGAACAGGCCACTGTCAGATATTTTTAGGCCCCGGCACACAGACAGAGGAGAGAGGTCCCATAGCAGAGATTCATGCTTCATGTCATAGCAGAGAATCAGGCTTCACGTAACCCACCACTTGAACAGGCCATTGTCAGATATTTAGGCCCCGGCACCCAGACAGATGATAGAGGTCCCATAGCAGAGAATCAGGCTTCATGTCATAGCAGAGAATCAGGCTTCAATTCATAGCAGAAATCAGGCTTCATGTCATAGCAGAGAATCAGGCTTCATGTCACCCACCACTGGAACAGGCCATTGTCAGATATTTAGGCCCCGGCACCCAGACAGAGGAGAGAGGTCCCATAGCAGAGAATCATGCTTCATGGCATAGCAGAGAATCAGGCTTCACGTCACCCACCACTGGAACAGGCCACTGTCGGATATTTTTAGGCCCCGACACACAGACAGAGGAGAGAAGTCCCATAGCAGAGATTCAGGCTTCATGTCATATTAGAGAATCAGTCTTCATGTCATAGCAGAGAATCAGGCTTCATGTCATAGCAGAGAATCAGACTTCACGTCACCCACCACTGGAACAGGCCATTGTCAGATATTTAGGCCCCGGCACCCAGACAGATGATAGAGGTCCCATAGCAGAGAATCAGGCTTCATGTCATAGCAGAGAATCAGGCTTCAAGTCATAGCAGAGAATCAGGCTTCATGTCATAGCAGAGAATCAGGCATCACGTCACCCACCACTGGTACAGGCCATTGTCAGATATTTAGGCCCTGGCTCCCGGACAGAGGAGAGAGGTCCCATAGCAGAGAATCATGCTTCATGGCATAGCAGAGAATCAGGCTTCACGTCACCCACCACTGGGACAGGCTATTGTCAGATATTTGGGCCCCGGCAGCCAGACAGAGGAAAGAGGTCCCATAGCAGAGAATCAGGCTTCATGTCACCCACCACTGGAACAGGCCATTGTCAGATATTTTTAGACCCCGGCACCCAGACAGAGGAGAGAGGTCCCATAGCAGAGAATCAGGCTTCATGTCATAGCAGAGAATCAGGCTTCAAGTCATAGCAGAGAATCAGGCTTCATGTCATAGCAGAGAATCAGGCATCACGTCACCCACCACTGGAACAGGCCATTGTCATTTATTTAGGCCCCGGCACCCAGACAGAGGAGAGAGGTCCCATAGCAGAGAATCAGGCTTCATGTCATAGCAGAGAATAAGGCTTCAAGTCATAGCAGAGAATTAGGCTTCATGTCATAGCAGAGAATCAGGCTTCATGTCACCCACCACTGGAACAGGCCATTGTCAGATATTTAGGCCCCGGCACCCAGACAGAGGAAAGAGGTCCCATAGCAGAGAATCATGCTTCATGGCATAGCAGAGAATCAGGCTTCACGTCACCCACCACTGGAACAGGCTATTGTCAGATATTTAGGCCCCGACACCCAGACAGAGGAGAGAGGTCCCATTGCAGAGAATCAGACTTCATGTCATAGTAGAGAATCAGGATTTAAGTCACCCACCACTGGAACAGGCCACTGTCAGATATTTTTAGGCACCGGCAAACAGACAGAGGAGAGAGGTCCCATAGCAGAGATTCAGGCTTCATGTAATATTAGAGAATCAGGCTTCATGTCATAGCAGAGAATCAGGCTTCAAGTCATAGCAGAGAATCAGGCTTCATGTCATAGCAGAGAATCAGGCATCACGTCACCCACCACTGGTACAGGCCATTGTCAGATATTTAGGCCCTGGCTCCCGGACAGAGGAGAGAGGTCCCATAGCAGAGAATCATGCTTCACGGCATAGCAGAGAATCAGGCTTCACGTCACCCACCACTGGAACAGGCTATTGTCAGATATTTGGGCCCCGGCAGCCAGACAGAGGAAAGAGGTCCCATAGCAGAGAATCAGGCTTCATGTCACCCACCACTGGAACAGGCCATTGTCAGATATTTTTAGGCCCCGGCACCCAGACAGAGGAGAGAGGTCCCATAGCAGAGAATCAGGCTTCATGTCATAGCAGAGAATCAGGCTTCAAGTCATAGCAGAGAATCAGGCTTCATGTCATAGCAGAGAATCAGGCATCATGTCACCCACCACTGGAACAGGCCATTGTCATTTATTTAGGCCCCGGCACCCAGACAGAGGAGAGAGGTCCCATAGCAGAGAATCAGGCTTCATGTCATAGCAGAGAATCAGGCTTCAAGTCATAGCAGAGAATTAGGCTTCATGTCATAGCAGAGAATCAGGCATCACGTCACCCACCACTGGAACAGGCCATTGTCAGATATTTAGGCCCTGGCTCCCGGACAGAGGAGAGAGGTCCCATAGCAGAGAATCATGCTTCATGGCATAGCAGAGAATCAGGCTTCACGTCACCCACCACTGGAACAGGCTATTGTCAGATATTTGGGCCCCGGCACCCAGACAGAGGAGAGAGGTCCCATAGCAGAGAATCAGGCTTCATGTCACCCACCACTGGAACAGGCCATTGTCAGATATTTTTAGGCCCCGGCACCAAGACAGAGGAGAGAGGTCCCATAGCAGAGATTCAGGCTTCATGTTATATTAGAGAAATATGCTTTACGTCACCCACCACTGGAACAGGCTATTGTCAGATATTTAGGCCCCGGCACCCAGACAGAGGAGAGAGGTCCCATAGCAGAGAATCAGGCTTCATGTCATAGCAGAGAATCAGGCTTCATGTCACCCACCACTGGAACAGGCCACTGTCAGATATTTTTAGGCCCCGGCACACAGACAGAGGAGAGAGGTCCCATAGCAGAGATTCATGCTTCATGTCATAGCAGAGAATCAGGCTTCACGTAACCCACCACTTGAACAGGCCATTGTCAGATATTTAGGCCCCGGCACCCAGACAGATGATAGAGGTCCCATAGCAGAGAATCAGGCTTCATGTCATAGCAGAGAATCAGGCTTCAATTCATAGCAGAGAATCAGGCTTCATGTCATAGCAGAGAATCAGGCTTCATGTCACCCACCACTGGAACAGGCCATTGTCAGATATTTAGGCCCTGGCACCCAGACAGAGGAGAGAGGTCCCATAGCAGAGAATCATGCTTCATGGCAAGGCAGAGAATCAGGCTTCACGTCACCCACCACTGGAACAGGCTATTGTCAGATATTTAGGCCCCGACACTCAGACAGAGGAGAGAGGTCCCATTGCAGAGACTCAGACTTCATGTAATAGCAGAGAATCAGGATTTACGTCACCCACCACTGGAACAGGCCATTGTCAGATATTTAGGCCCCGGCACCCAGACAGAGGAGAGAGGTCCCATAGCAGAGAATCATGCTTCATGGCATAGCAGAGAATCAGGCTTCACGTCACCCACCACTGGAACAGGCTATTGTCAGATATTTAGGCCCCGACACCCAGACAGAGGAGAGAGGTCCCATTGCAGAGAATCAGACTTCATGTCATAGCAGAGAATCAGGATTTACGTCACCAACCACTGGAACAGGCCACTGTCAGATATTTTTAGGCACCGGCACACAGACAGAGGAGAGAGGTCCCATAGCAGAGATTCAGGCTTCATGTCATATTAGAGAATCAGGCTTCATGTCATAGCAGAGAATCAGGCTTCAAGTCATAGCAGAGAATCAGGCTTCATGTCATAGCAGAGAATCAGGCATCACGTCACCCACCACTTGTACAGGCCATTGTCAGATATTTAGGCCCTGGCTCCCGGACAGAGGAGAGAGGTCCCATAGCAGAGAATCATGCTTCATGGCATAGCAGAGAATCAGGCTTCACGTCACCCACCACTGGAACAGGCTATTGTCAGATATTTGGGCCCCGGCACCCAGACAGAGGAAAGAGGTCCCATAGCAGAGAATCAGGCTTCATGTCACCCACCACTGGAACAGGCCATTGTCAGATATTTTTAGGCCCCGGCACCCAGACAGAGGAGAGAGGTCCCATAGCAGAGATTCAGGCTTCATGTTATATTAGAGAAATATGCTTTACGTCACCCACCACTGGAACAGGCTATTGTCAGATATTTAGGCCCCGGCACCCAGACAGAGGAGAGAGGTTCCATAGCAGAGAATCAGGCTTCATGTCATAGCAGAGAATCAGGCTTCATGTCACCCACCACTGGAACAGGCCACTGTCAGATATTTTTAAGCCCCGGCACACAGACAGAGGAGACAGGTCCCATAGCAGAGATTCAGGCTTCATGTCATAGTAGAGAATCAGGCTTCATGTCATAGCAGAGAATCAGGCTTCATGTCATAGCAGAGAATTAGGCTTCACGTAACCCACCACTTGAACAGGCCATTGTCAGATATTTAGGCCCCGGCACCCAGACAGATGATAGAGGTCCCATAGCAGAGAATCAGGCTTCATTTCATAGCAGAGAATCAGGCTTCAATTCATAGCAGAGAATCAGGCTTCATGTCACCCACCACTGGAACAGGCCATTGTCAGATATTTAGGCCCCGGCACCCAGACAGAGGAGAGAGGTCCCATAGCAGAGAATCATGCATTATGGCATAGCAGAGAATCAGGCTTCACGTCACCCACCACTGGAACAGGCTATTGTCAGATATTTAGGCCCCGACACCCAGACAGAGGAGAGAGGTCGCATTGCAGAGACTCAGACTTCATGTAATAGCAGAGAATCAGGATTTACGTCACCCACCACTGGAACAGGACACTGTCAGATATTTTTAGGCCCCGGCACACAGACAGAGGAGAGATGTCCCATAGCAGAGATTCAGGCTTCATGTCATATTAGAGATTTAGGCTTCATGTCATAGCAGAGAATCAGGCTTCACGTAACCCACCACTTGAACAGGCCATTGTCAGATATTTAGGCCCCTGCACCCAGACAGATGATAGAGGTCCCATAGCAGAGAATCAGGCTTCATGTCATAGCAGAGAATCAGGCTTCAATTCATAGCAGAGAATCAGGCTTCATGTCATAGCAGAGAATCAGGCTTCATGTCACCCACCACTGGAACAGGCAATTGTCAGATATTTAGGCCCCGGCACCCAGACAGAGGAGAGAGGTCCCATAGCAGAGAATCATGCTTCATGGCATAGCAGAGAATCAGGCTTCACGTCACCCACCACTGGAACAGGCTATTGTCAGATATTTAGGCCCCGACACCCAGACAGAGGAGAGAGGTCCCATTGCAGAGAATCAGACTTCATGTCATAGCAGAGAATCAGGATTTACGTCACCCACCACTGGAACAGGCCACTGTCAGATATTTTTAGGCCCCGGCACACAGACAGAGGAGAGAGGTCCCATAGCAGAGATTCAGGCTTCATGTCTTATTAGAGAATCAGGCTTCGAGTCATAGCAGAGAATCAGACTTCATGTCATAGCAGAGAATCAGGCTTCACGTCACCTACCACTGGAACAGGCAATTGTCAGATATTTAGACCCCGACGCCCAGACAGAGGAGAGAGGTCCCATTGCAGAGAATCAGGCTTCATGTCATAGCAGAGAATCAGGCTTCGAGTCATAGCAGAGAATCAGACTTCATGTCATAGCAGAGAATCAGGCTTCACGTCACCTACCACTGGAACAGGCCATTGTCAGATATTTAGACCCCGGCGCCCAGACAGAGGAGAGAGGTCCCATTGCAGAGAATCAGGCTTCATGGCATAGCATATAATCAGGCTTCACGTCACCCACCACTGGAACAGGCCACTGTCAGATATTTTTAGGCCCCGACACACAGACAGAGGAGAGAGGTCCCATAGCAGAGATTCACGCTTCATGTCATAGCAGAGAATAAGGCTTCAAGTCATAGCAAAGAATCAGGATTCATGTCATAGCAGAGAATCAGGCTTCACGTCACCCACCACTGGAACAGGCCATTGTCATTTATTTAGGCCCCGGCACCCAGACAGAGGAGAGAGGTCCCATAGCAGAGAATCAGGCTTCATGTCATAGCAGAGAATCAGGCTTCAAGTCATAGCAGAGAATCAGGCTTCATGTCATAGCAGAGAATCAGGCATCACGTCACCCACCACTGGAACAGGCCATTGTCAGATATTTAGGCCCTGGCTCCCGGACAGAGGAGAGAGGTCCCATAGCAGAGAATCATGCTTCATGGCATAGCAGAGAATCAGGCTTCACGTCACCCACCACTGGAACAGGCTATTGTCAGATATTTGGGCCCCGGCACCCAGACAGAGGAGAGAGGTCCCATAGCAGAGAATCAGTCTTCATGTCACCCACCACTGGAACAGGCCATTGTCAGATATTTTTAGGCCCCGCCACCCAGACAGAGGAGAGAGGTCCCATAGCAGAGATTCAGGCTTCATGTTATATTAGAGAAATATGCTTTACGTCACCCACCACTGGAACAGGCTATTGTCAGATATTTAGGCCCCGGCACCCAGACAGAGGAGAGAGGTCCCATGGCAGAGAATCAGGCTTCATGTCATAGCAGAGAATCAGGATTTACGTCACCCACCACTGGAACAGGCCACTGTCAGATATTTTAAGGCCCCGGCACACAGACAGAGGAGAGAGGTCCCATAGCAGAGATTCAGGCTTCATGTCATAGCAGAGAATCAGGCTTCATGTCATAGCAGAGAATCAGGCTTCATGTCATAGCAGAAAATCAGGCTTCACGTCACCCACCACTGGAACAGGCTATTGTCAGATATTTAGGCCCCGGCACCCAGACAGAGGAGAGAGGTCCCATGGCAGAGAATCAGGCTTCATGTCATAGCAGAGAATCAGGATTTACGTCACCCACCACTGGAACAGGCCACTGTCAGATATTTTAAGGCCCCGGCACACAGACAGAGGAGAGAGGTCCCATAGCAGAGATTCAGGCTTCATGTCATATTAGAGAATCAGGCTTCATGTCATAGCAGAGAATCAGGCTTCATGTCATAGCAGAGAATCAGGCTTCACGTCACCCACCACTGGAACAGGCCATTGTCAGATATTTAGGCCCCGAAACCCAGACAGAGGAGAGAGGTCCCATAGCAGAGAATCAGGCTTCATGTCATAGCAGAGAATCAGGCTTCGAGTCATAGCAGAGAATCAGACTTCATGTCATAGCAGAGAATCAGGCTTCACGTCACCTACCACTGGAACAGGCCATTGTCAGATATTTAGACCCCGGCGCCCAGACAGAGGAGAGAGGTCCCATTGCAGAGAATTAGGCTTCATGGCATAGCATATAATCAGGCTTCACGTCACCCACCACTGGAACAGGCCATTGTCAGATATTTTTAGGCCCCGACACACAGACAGAGGAGAGAGGTCCCATAGCAGAGATTCAGGCTTCATGTCATAGCAGAGAATCAGGCTTCAAGTCATAGCAGAGAATCAGGATTCATGTCATAGCAGAGAATCAGGCTTCACGTCACCCACCACTGGAACAGGCCATTGTCATTTATTTAGGCCCCGGCACCCAGACAGAGGAGAGAGGTCCCATAGCAGAGAATCAGGCTTCATGTCATAGCAGAGAATCAGGCTTCAAGTCATAGCAGAGAATCAGGCTTCATGTCATAGCAGAGAATCAGGCATCACGTCACCCACCACTGGTACAGGCCATTGTCAGATATTTAGGCCCTGGCTCCCGGACAGAGGAGAGAGGTCCCATAGCAGAGAATCATGCTTCATGGCATAGCAGAGAATCAGGCTTCACGTCACCCACCACTGGAACAGGCTATTGTCAGATATTTGGGCCCCGGCACCCAGACAGAGGAGAGAGGTCCCATAGCAGAGAATCAGGCTTCATGTCACCCACCACTGGAACAGGCCATTGTCAGATATTTTTAGGCCCCGGCACCCAGACAGAGGAGAGAGGTCCCATAGCAGAGATTCAGGCTTCATGTTATATTAGAGAAATATGCTTTACGTCACCCACCACTGGAACAGGCTATTGTCAGATATTTAGGCCCCGGCACCCAGACAGAGGAGAGAGGTTCCATAGCAGAGAATCAGGCTTCATGTCATAGCAGAGAATCAGGCTTCATGTCACCCACCACTGGAACAGGCCACTGTCAGATATTTTTAAGCCCCGGCACACAGACAGAGGAGACAGGTCCCATAGCAGAGATTCAGGCTTCATGTCATAGTAGAGAATCAGGCTTCATGTCATAGCAGAGAATCAGGCTTCATGTCATAGCAGAGAATTAGGCTTCACGTAACCCACCACTTGAACAGGCCATTGTCAGATATTTAGGCCCCGGCACCCAGACAGATGATAGAGGTCCCATAGCAGAGAATCAGGCTTCATTTCATAGCAGAGAATCAGGCTTCAATTCATAGCAGAGAATCAGGCTTCATGTCACCCACCACTGGAACAGGCCATTGTCAGATATTTAGGCCCCGGCACCCAGACAGAGGAGAGAGGTCCCATAGCAGAGAATCATGCATTATGGCATAGCAGAGAATCAGGCTTCACGTCACCCACCACTGGAACAGGCTATTGTCAGATATTTAGGCCCCGACACCCAGACAGAGGAGAGAGGTCGCATTGCAGAGACTCAGACTTCATGTAATAGCAGAGAATCAGGATTTACGTCACCCACCACTGGAACAGGACACTGTCAGATATTTTTAGGCCCCGGCACACAGACAGAGGAGAGATGTCCCATAGCAGAGATTCAGGCTTCATGTCATATTAGAGAATTAGGCTTCATGTCATAGCAGAGAATCAGGCTTCACGTAACCCACCACTTGAACAGGCCATTGTCAGATATTTAGGCCCCTGCACCCAGACAGATGATAGAGGTCCCATAGCAGAGAATCAGGCTTCATGTCATAGCAGAGAATCAGGCTTCAATTCATAGCAGAGAATCAGGCTTCATGTCATAGCAGAGAATCAGGCTTCATGTCACCCACCACTGGAACAGGCAATTGTCAGATATTTAGGCCCCGGCACCCAGACAGAGGAGAGAGGTCCCATAGCAGAGAATCATGCTTCATGGCATAGCAGAGAATCAGGCTTCACGTCACCCACCACTGGAACAGGCTATTGTCAGATATTTAGGCCCCGACACCCAGACAGAGGAGAGAGGTCCCATTGCAGAGAATCAGACTTCATGTCATAGCAGAGAATCAGGATTTACGTCACCCACCACTGGAACAGGCCACTGTCAGATATTTTTAGGCCCCGGCACACAGACAGAGGAGAGAGGTCCCATAGCAGAGATTCAGGCTTCATGTCATATTAGAGAATCAGGCTTCGAGTCATAGCAGAGAATCAGACTTCATGTCATAGCAGAGAATCAGGCTTCACGTCACCTACCACTGGAACAGGCCATTGTCAGATATTTAGACCCCGGCGCCCAGACAGAGGAGAGAGGTCCCATTGCAGAGAATCAGGCTTCATGTCATAGCAGAGAATCAGGCTTCGAGTCATAGCAGAGAATCAGACTTCATGTCATAGCAGAGAATCAGGCTTCACGTCACCTACCACTGGAACAGGCCATTGTCAGATATTTAGACCCCGGCGCCCAGACAGAGGAGAGAGGTCCCATTGCAGAGAATCAGGCTTCATGGCATAGCATATAATCAGGCTTCACGTCACCCACCACTGGAACAGGCCACTGTCAGATATTTTTAGGCCCCGACACACAGACAGAGGAGAGAGGTCCTATAGCAGAGATTCAGGCTTCATGTCATAGCAGAGAATAAGGCTTCAAGTCATAGCAAAGAATCAGGATTCATGTCATAGCAGAGAATCAGGCTTCACGTCACCCACCACTGGAACAGGCCATTGTCATTTATTTAGGCCCCGGCACCCAGACAGAGGAGAGAGGTCCCATAGCAGAGAATCAGGCTTCATGTCATAGCAGAGAATCAGGCTTCAAGTCATAGCAGAGAATCAGGCTTCATGTCATAGCAGAGAATCAGGCATCACGTCACCCACCACTGGAACAGGCCATTGTCAGATATTTAGGCCCTGGCTCCCGGACAGAGGAGAGAGGTCCCATAGCAGAGAATCATGCTTCATGGCATAGCAGAGAATCAGGCTTCACGTCACCCACCACTGGAACAGGCTATTGTCAGATATTTGGGCCCCGGCACCCAGACAGAGGAGAGAGGTCCCATAGCAGAGAATCAGTCTTCATGTCACCCACCACTGGAACAGGCCATTGTCAGATATTTTTAGGCCCCGCCACCCAGACAGAGGAGAGAGGTCCCATAGCAGAGATTCAGGCTTCATGTTATATTAGAGAAATATGCTTTACGTCACCCACCACTGGAACAGGCTATTGTCAGATATTTAGGCCCCGGCACCCAGACAGAGGAGAGAGGTCCCATGGCAGAGAATCAGGCTTCATGTCATAGCAGAGAATCAGGATTTACGTCACCCACCACTGGAACAGGCCACTGTCAGATATTTTAAGGCCCCGGCACACAGACAGAGGAGAGAGGTCCCATAGCAGAGATTCAGGCTTCATGTCATATTAGAGAATCAGGCTTCATGTCATAGCAGAGAATCAGGCTTCATGTCATAGCAGAGAATCAGGCTTCACGTCACCCACCACTGGAACAGGCTATTGTCAGATATTTAGGCCCCGGCACCCAGACAGAGGAGAGAGGTCCCATGGCAGAGAATCAGGCTTCATGTCATAGCAGAGAATCAGGATTTACGTCACCCACCACTGGAACAGGCCACTGTCAGATATTTTAAGGCCCCGGCACACAGACAGAGGAGAGAGGTCCCATAGCAGAGATTCAGGCTTCATGTCATATTAGAGAATCAGGCTTCATGTCATAGCAGAGAATCAGGCTTCATGTCATAGCAGAGAATCAGGCTTCACGTCACCCACCACTGGAACAGGCCATTGTCAGATATTTAGGCCCCGACACCCAGACAGAGTAGAGAGGTCCCATAGCAGAGAATCAGGCTTCATGTCATAGCAGAGAATCAGGCTTCACGTCATTGCAGAGAATCAGGCTTCATGTCATAGCAGAGAATCAGGCTTCACGTCACCCACCACTGGAACAGGCCATTGTCAGATATTTAGACCCCGGCGCACAGACAGAGGAGAGAGGTCCCATAGCAGAGGATCAGGCTTCATGGCATAGCATATAATCAGGCTTCACGTCACCCACCACTGGGACAGGCCACTGTCAGATTTTTTTAGGCCCCGACACACAGACAGAGGAGAGAGGTCCCATAGCAGAGATTCAGGCTTCATGTCATAGCAGAGAATCAGGCTTCATGTCATAGCAGAGAATCAGGATTCATGTCATAGCAGAGAATCAGGCTTCACGTCACCCACCACTGGAACAGGCCATTGTCAGATATTTAGGCCCCGGCACCCAGACAGAGGAGAGAGGTCCCATAGCAGAGAATCAGGCTTCATGTCATAGCAGAGAATCAGGCTTCAAGTCATAGCAGAGAATCAGGCTTCATGTCATAGCAGAGAATCAGGCTTCGAGTCATAGCAGAGAATCAGACTTCATGTCATAGCAGAGAATCAGGCTTCACGTCACCCACCACTGGAACAGGCCATTGTCAGATATTTAGGCCCCGACACCCAGACAGAGGAGAGAGGTCCCAAAGCAGAGAATCATGCTTCATGGCATAGCAGAGAATCAGGCTTCACGTCACCCACCACTGGAACAGGCTATTGTCAGATATTTAGGCCCCGACACCCAGACAGAGGAGAGAGGTCCCATTGCAGAGACTCAGACTTCATGTAATAGCAGAAAATCAGGTTTTACGTCACCCACCACTGGAACAGGCCATTGTCAGATATTTAGGCCCCGACATTCAGACAGAGGAGAGAGGTCCCAAAGCAGAGAATCATGCTTCATGGCATAGCAGAGAATCAGGCTTCACGTCACCCACCACTGGAACAGGCTATTGTCAGATATTTAGGCCCCGACACCCAGACAGAGGAGAGAGGTCCCATTGCAGAGACTCAGACTTCATGTAATAGCAGAGAATCAGGTTTTACGTCACCCACCACTGGAACAGGCCATTGTCAGATATTTAGGCCCCGACATTCAGACAGAGGAGAGAGGTCCCAAAGCAGAGAATCATGCTTCATGGCATAGCAGAGAATCTGGCTTCACGTCACCCACCACTGGAACAGGCTATTGTCAGATATTTAGGCCCCGGCACCCAGACAGAGGAGAGAGGTCCCATTGCAGAGAATCAGACTTCATGTCATAGCAGAGAATCAGGATTTACGTCACCCACCACTGGAACAGGCCACTGTCAGATATTTTTTAGGCACCGGCACACAGACAGAGGAGAGAGGTCCCATAGCAGAGATTCAGGCTTCATGTCATATTAGAGAATCAGGCTTCATGTCATAGCAGAGAATCAGGCTTCAAGTCATAGCAGAGAATCAGGCTTCATGTCATAGCAGAGAATCAGGCATCACGTCACCCACCATTGGTACAGGCCATTGTCAGATATTTAGGCCCTGGCTCCCGGACAGAGGAGAGAGGTCCCATAGCAGAGAATCACGCTTCATGGCATAGCAGAGAATCAGGCTTCACGTCACCCACCACTGGAACAGGCTATTGTCAGATATTTGGGCCCCGGCACCCAGACAGAGGAAAGAGGTCCCATAGCAGAGAATCAGGCTTCATGTCACCCACCACTGGAACAGGCCATTGTCAGATATTTTTAGGCCCCGGCACCCAGACAGAGGAGAGAGGTCCCATAGCAGAGATTCAGGCTTCATGTTATATTAGAGAAATATGCTTTACGTCACCCACCACTGGAACAGGCTATTGTCAGATATTTAGGCCCCGGCACCCAGACAGAGGAGAGAGGTTCCATAGCAGAGAATCAGGCTTCATGTCATAGCAGAGAATCAGGCTTCATGTCACCCACCACTGGAACAGGCCACTGTCAGATATTTTTAGGACCCGGCACACAGACAGAGGAGACAGGTCCCATAGCAGAGATTCAGGCTTCATGTCATAGTAGAGAATCAGGCTTCATGTCATAGCAGAGAATCAGGCTTCATGTCATAGCAGAGAATCAGGCTTCACGTAACCCACCACTTGAACAGGCCATTGTCAGATATTTAGGCCCCGGCACCCAGACAGATGATAGAGGTCCCATAGCAGAGAATCAGACTTCATTTCATAGCAGAGAATCAGACTTCATTTCATAGCAGAGAATCAGAATTCAATTCATAGCAGAGAATCAGGCTTCATGTCACCCACCACTGGAACAGGCCATTGTCAGATATTTAGGCCCCGACACCCAGACAGAGGAGAGAGGTCCCATAGCAGAGAATCATGCATTATGGCATAGCAGAGAATCAGGCTTCACGTCACCCACCACTGGAACAGGCTATTGTCAGATATTTAGGCCCCGACACCCAGACAGAGGAGAGAGGTCCCATAGCAGAGAATCAGGCTTCATGTCATAGCAGAGAATCAGGATTTACGTCACCCACCACTGGAACAGGACACGGTCAGATATTTTTAGGCCCCGGCACACAGACAGAGGAGAGAGGTCCCATAGCAGAGATTCAGGCTTCATGTCATAGCAGAGAATCAGGCTTCAAGTCATAGCAGAGAATCAGGCTGCATGTCATAGCAGAGAATCAGGCTTCACGTCACCCACCACTGGAACAGACCATTGTCAGATATTTAGGCCCAGGCACCCAGACAGAGGAGAGAGGTCCCATAGCAGAGAATCAGGCTTCATGTCATAGCAGAGAATCAGGCTTCAATTCATAGCAGAGAATCAGGCTTCATGTCATAGCAGAGAATCAGGCATCACGTCACCCACCACTGGAACAGGCAATTGTCAGATATTTAGGCCCTGGCTCCCGGACAGAGGAGAGAGGTCCCATAGCAGAGAATCATGCTTCATGGCATAGCAGAGATTCAGGCTTCTCGTCACCCACCACTGGAATAGGCTATTGTTAGATATTTGTGCCCCGGCACCCAGACAGAGGAGAGAGGTCCCATAGCAGAGAATCAGGCTTCATGTCACCCACCACTGGAACAGGCCATTGTCAGATATTTTTAGGCCCCGGCACCCAGACAGAGGAGAGAGGTCCCATAGCAGAGATTCAGGCTTCATGTTATATTAGAGAAATATGCTTTACGTCACCCACCACTGGAACAGGCTATTGTCAGATATTTAGGCCCCGGCTCCCAGACAGAGGAGAGAGGTCCCATAGCAGAGAATCAGGCTTCATGTCATAGCAGAAAATCAGGCTTCATGTCACCCACCTCTGGAACAGGCCACTGTCAGATATTTTTAGGCCCCGGCACACAGACAGAGGAGACAGGTCCCATAGCAGAGATTCAGGCTTCATGTCATAGCAGAGAATCAGGCTTCATGTCATAGCAGAGAATCAGGCTTCACGTAACCCACCACTTGAACAGGCCATTGTCAGATATTTAGGCCCCGGCACCCAGACAGATGATAGAGGTCCCATAGCAGAGAATCAGGCTTCATGTCATAGCAGAGAATCAGGCTTCAATTCATAGCAGAGAATCAGGCTTCATGTCATAGCAGAGAATCAGGCTTCATGTCACCCACCACTGGAACAGGCCATTGTCAGATATTTAGGCCCCGGCACCCAGACAGAGGAGAGAGGTCCCATAGCAGAGAATCATGCTTCATGGCATAGCAGAGAATCAGGCTTCACGTCACCCACCACTGGAACAGGCTATTGTCAGATATTTAGGCCCCGACACCCAGACAGAGGAGAGAGGTCCCAATGCAGAGAATCAGACTTCATATCATAGCAGAGAATCAGGATTTACGTCACCCACCACTGGAACAGGCCACTGTCAGATATTTTTAGGCCCCGGCACACAGACAGAGGAGAGAGGTCCCATAGCAGACATTCAGGCTTCATGTCATATTAGAGAATCAGGCTTCATGTCATAGCAGAGAATCAGGCTTCATGTCATAGCAGAGAATCAGGCTTCACGTCACCCACCACTGGAACAGGCCATTGTCAGATATTTAGGCCCCGACACCCAGACAGAGTAGAGAGGTCCCATAGCAGAGAATCAGGCTTCATGTCATAGCAGAGAATCAGGCTTCACGTCATTGCAGAGAATCAGGCTTCATGTCATAGTAGAGAATCAGACTTCACGTCACCCACCACTGGAACAGGCCATTGTCAGATATTTAGACCCCGGCGCACAGACAGAGGAGAGAGGTCCCATAGCAGAGGATCAGGCTTCATGGCATAGCATATAATCAGGCTTCATGTCACCCACCACTGGGACAGGCCACTGTCAGATTTTTTTAGGCCCCGACACACAGACAGAGGAGAGAGGTCCCATAGCAGAGATTCAGGCTTCATGTCATAGCAGAGAATCAGGCTTCATGTCATAGCAGAGAATCAGGATTCATGTCATAGCAGAGAATCAGGCTTCACGTCACCCACCACTGGAACAGGCCATTGTCAGATATTTAGGCCCCGGCACCCAGACAGAGGAGAGAGGTCCCATAGCAGAGAATCAGGCTTCATGTCATAGCAGAGAATCAGGCTTCAAGTCATAGCAGAGAATCAGGCTTCATGTCATAGCAGAGAATCAGGCATCACGTCACCCACCACTGGAACAGGCCATTGTCAGATATTTAGGCCCTGGCTCCCGGACAGAGGAGAGAGGTCCCATAGCAGAGAATCATGCTTCATGGCATAGCAGAGAATCAGGCTTCACGTCACCCACCACTGGAACAGGCTATTGTCAGACATTTGGGCCCCGGCACCCAGACAGAAGAGAGAGGTCCCATAGCAGAGAATCAGGCTTCATGTCACCCACCACTGGAACAGGCCATTGTCAGATATTTTTAGGCCCCGGCACCCAGACAGAGGAGAGAGGTCCCAAAGTAGAGATTCAGGCTTCATGTTATAGTAGAGAAATATGCTTTACGTCACCCACCACTGGAACAGGCTATTGTCAGATATTTAGGCCCCGGCACCCAGACAGAGGAGAGAGGTCCCATAGCAGAGAATCAGGCTTCATGTCATAGCAGAGAATCAGGCTTCATGTCACCCACCACTGGAACAGGCCACTGTCAGATATTTTTAAGCCACGGCACACAGACAGAGGAGACAGGTCACATAGCAGAAATTCAGGCTTCATGTCATAGCAGAGAATCAGGCTTCACGTAACCCACCACTTGAACAGGCCATTGTCAGATATTTATGCCAGGGCACCCAGACAGATGATAGAGGTCCCATAGCAGAGAATCAGGCTTCATGTCATAGCAGAGAATCAGGCTTCATGTCATAGCAGAGAATCAGGCTTCATGTCATAGCAGAGAATCAGGCTTCATGTCACCCACCACTGGAACAGGCCATTGTCAGATATTTAGGCCCCGGCACCCAGACAGAGGAGAGAGGTCCCATAGCAGAGAATCATGCTTCATGGCATAGCAGAGAATCAGGCTTCACGTCACCCACCACTGGAACAGGCTATTGTCAGATATTTAGGCCCCGACACCCAGACAGAGGAGAGAGGTCCCATTGCAGAGACTCAGACTTCATGTAATAACAGAGAATCAGGATTTACGTCACCCACCACTGGAACAGGCCATTGTCAGATATTTAGGCCCCGGCACCCAGACAGAGGAGAGAGGTCCCATAGCAGAGAATCATGCTTCATGGCATAGCAGAGAATCAGGCTTCACGTCACCCACCACTGGAACAGGCTATTGTCAGATATTTAGGCCCCGACACCCAGACAGAGGAGAGAGGTCCCATTGCAGAGAATCAGACTTCATGTCATAGCAGAGAATCAGGATTTACGTCACCCACCACTGGAACAGGCCACTGTCAGATATTTTTAGGCCCCGGCACACAGACAGAGGAGAGAGGTCCCATAGCAGAGATTCAAGCTTCATGTCATATCAGAGAATCAGGCTTCATGTCATAGCAGAGAATTAGGCTTCATGTCATAGCAGAGAATCAGGCTTCACGTCACCCACCACTGGAACAGGCCATTGTCAGATATTTAGGCCCCGACACCCAGACAGAGGAGAGAGGTCCAATAGCAGAGAATCAGGCTTCATGTCATAGCAGAGAATCAGGCTTCAAGTCATAGCAGAGAATCAGGCTTCAAGTCATAGCAGAGAATCAGGCATCACGTCACCCACCACTGGAACAGGCCATTGTCAGATATTTAGGCCCTGGCTCCCGGACAGAGGAGAGAGGTCCCATAGCAGAGAATCATGCTTCATGGCATAGCAGAGAATCAGGCTTCACGTCACCCACCACTGGAACAGGCTATTGTCAGATATTTGGGCCCCGGCACCCAGACAGAGGAGAGAGGTCCCATAGCAGAGAATAAGGCTTCATGTCACCCACCACTGGAACAGGCCATTGTCAGATATTTTTAGGCCCCGGCTCCCAGACAGAGGAGAGAGGTACCATAGCAGAGATTCAGGCTTCATGTTATATTAGAGAAATATGCTTTACGTCACCCACCACTGGAACAGGCTATTGTCAGATATTTAGGCCCCGGCACCCAGACAGAGGAGAGAGGTCCCATGGCAGAGAATCAGGCTTCATGTCATAGCAGAGAATCAGGATTTACGTCACCCACCACTGGAACAGGCCACTGTCAGATATTTTTAGGCCCCGGCACACAGACAGAGGAGAGAGGTCCCATAGCAGAGATTCAGGCTTCATGTCATATTAGAGAATCAGGCTTCATGTCATAGCAGAGAATCAGGCATCATGTCATAGCAGAGAATCAGGCTTCACGTCACCTACCACTGGAACAGACCATTGTCAGATATTTAGACCCCGGCGCCCAGACAGAGGAGAGAGGTCCCATTGCAGAGAATCAGGCTTCATGGCATAGCATATAATCAGGCTTCACGTCACCCACCACTGGAACAGGCCACTGTCAGATATTTTTAGGCCCCGACACACAGACAGAGGAGAGAGGTCCCATAGCAGAGATTCAGGCTTCATGTCATAGCAGAGAATCAGGCTTCAAGTCATAGCAGAGAATCAGGATTCATGTCATAGCAGAGAATCAGGCTTCACGTCACCCACCACTGGAACAGGCCATTGTCATTTATTTAGGCCCCGGCACCCAGACAGAGGAGAGAGGTCCCATAGCAGAGAATCAGGCTTTATGTCATAGCAGAGAATCAGGCTTCAAGTCATAGCAGAGAATCAGGCTTCATGTCATAGCAGAGAATCAGGCATCACGTCACCCACCACTGGAACAGGCCATTGTCAGATATTTAGGCCCCGACACCCAGACAGAGGAGAGAGGTCCCATAGCAGAGAATCAGGCTTCATGTCATAGCAGAGAATCAGGCTTCAAGTCATAGCAGAGAATCAGACTTCATGTCATAGCAGAGAATCAGGCTTCACGTCACCTACTACTGGAACAGGCCATTTTCAGATATTTAGACCCCGGCGCCCAGACAGAGGAGAGAGGTCCCATTGCAGAGAATCAGGCTTCATGGCATAGCATATAATCAGGCTTCACGTCACCCACCACTGGAACAGGCCACTGTCAGATATTTTTAGGCCCCGACACACAGACAGAGGAGAGAGGTCCCATAGCAGAGATTCAGGCTTCATGTCATAGCAGAGAATCAGGCTTCAAGTCATAGCAGAGAATCAGGATTCATGTCATAGCAGAGAATCAGGCTTCACGTCACCCACCACTGGAATAGGCCATTGTCATTTATTTAGGCCCCGGCACCCAGACAGAGGAAAGAGGTCCCATAGCAGAGAATCAGGCTTCATGTCATAGCAGAGAATCAGGCTTCAAGTCATAGCGGAGAATCAGGCTTCATGTCATAGCAGAGAATCAGGCATCACGTCACCCACCACTGGAAAAGGCCATTGTCAGATATTTAGGCCCTTGCTCCCGGACAGAGGAGAGAGGTCCCAAAGCAGAGAATCATGCTTCATGGCATAGCAGAGAATCAGGCTTCACGTCACCCACCACTGGAACAGGCTATTGTCAGATATTTGGGCCCCGGCACCCAGACAGAGGAGAGAGGTCCAATAGCAGAGAATCAGGCTTCATGTCACTCACCACTGGAACAGGCCATTGTCAGATATTTTTAGGCCCCGGCACCCAGACAGAGGAGAGAGGTCCCATAGCAGAGATTCAGGCTTCATGTTATATTAGAGAAATATGCTTTACGTCACCCACCACTGGAACAGGCTATTGTCAGATATTTAGGCCCCGGCACCCAGACAGAGGAGAGAGGTCCCATAGCAGAGAATCAGGCTTCATGTCATAGCAGAGAATCAGGCTTCATGTCACCCACCACTGGAACAGGCCACTGTCAGATATTTTTAGGCCCCGGCACACAGACAGAGGAGACAGGTCACATAGCAGAGATTCAGGCTTCATGTCATAGCAGAGAATCAGGCTTCACGTAACCCACCACTTGAACAGGCCATTGTCAGATATTTAGGCCCCGGCACCCAGACAGATGATAGAGGTCCCATAGCAGAGAATCAGGCTTCATGTCATAGCAGAGAATCAGGCTTCAATTCATAGCAGAGAATCAGGCTTCATGTCACCCACCACTGGAACAGGCCATTGTCAGATATTTAGGCCCCGGCACCCAGACAGAGGAGAGAGGTCCCATAGCAGAGAATCATGCTTCATGGCATAGCAGAGAATCAGGCTTCACGTCACCCACCACTGGAACAGGCTATTGTCAGATATTTAGGCCCCGACACCCAGACAGAGGAGAGAGGTCCCATTGCAGAGACTCAGACTTCATGTAATAGCAGAGAATCAGGATTTACGTCACCCACCACTGGAGCAGGCCATTGTCATTTATTTAGGCCCCGGCACCCAGACAGAGGAGAGAGGTCCCATAGCAGAGAATCAGGCTTTATGTCATAGCAGAGAATCAGGCTTCAAGTCATAGCAGAGAATCAGGCTTTATGTCATAGCAGAGAATCAGGCATCACGTCACCCACCTCTGGAACAGGCCATTGTCAGATATTTAGGCCCCGACACCCAGACAGAGGAGAGAGGTCCCATAGCAGAGAATCAGGCTTCATGTCATAGCAGAGAATCAGGCTTCAAGTCATAGCAGAGAATCAGACTTCATGTCATAGCAGAGAATCAGGCTTCACGTCACCTACCACTGGAACAGGCCATTGTCAGATATTTAGACCCCGGCGCCCAGACAGAGGAGAGAGGTCCCATTGCAGAGAATCAGGCTTCATGGCATAGCATATAATCAGGCTTCACGTCACCCACCACTGGAACAGGCCACTCTCAGATATTTTTAGGCCCCGACACACAGACAGAGGAGAGAGGTCCCATAGCAGAGATTCAGGCTTCATGTCATAGCAGAGAATGAGGCTTCAAGTCATAGCAGAGAATCAGGATTCATGTCATAGCAGAGAATCAGGCTTCACGTCACCCACCACTGGAACAGGCCATTGTCATTTATTTAGGCCCCGGCACCCAGACAGAGGAAAGAGGTCCCATAGCAGAGAATCAGGCTTCATGTCATAGCAGAGAATCAGGCTTCAAGTCATAGCGGAGAATCAGGCTTCATGTAATAACAGAGAATCAGGATTTACGTCACCCACCACTGGAACAGGCCATTGTCAGATATTTAGGCCCTTGCTCCCGGACAGAGGAGAGAGGTCCCAAAGCAGAGAATCATGCTTCATGGCATAGCAGAGAATCAGGCTTCACGTCACCCACCACTGGAACAGGCTATTGTCAGATATTTGGGCCCCGGCACCCAGACAGAGGAGAGAGGTCCCATAGCAGAGATTCAGGCTTCATGTTATATTAGAGAAATATGCTTTACGTCTCCCACCACTGGAACAGGCTATTGTCAGATATTTAGGCCCCGGCACCCAGACAGAGGAGAGAGGTCCCATAGCAGAGAATCAGGCTTCATGTCATAGCAGAGAATCAGGCTTCATGTCACCCACCACTGGAACAGGCCACTGTCAGATATTTTTAGGCCCCGGCACACAGACAGAGGAGACAGGTCACATAGCAGAGATTCAGGCTTCATGTCATAGCAGAGAATCAGGCTTCACGTAACCCACCACTTGAACAGGCCATTGTCAGATATTTAGGCCCCGGCACCCAGACAGATGATAGAGGTCCCATAGCAGAGAATCAGGCTTCATGTCATAGCAGAGAATCAGGCTTCAATTCATAGCAGGGAATCAGGCTTCATGTCATAGCAGAGAATCAGGCTTCATGTCACCCACCACAGGAACAGGCCATTGTCAGATATTTAGGCCCCGGCACCCAGACAAAGGAGAGAGGTCCCATAGCAGAGAATCATGCTTCATGGCATAGCAGAGAATCAGGCTTCACGTCACCCACCACTGGAACAGGCTATTGTCAGATATTTAGGCCCCGACACCCAGACAGAGGAGAGAGGTCCCATTGCAGAGACTCAGACTTCATGTAATAGCAGAGAATCAGGATTTACGTCACCCACCACTGGAGCAGGCCATTGTCAGATATTTAGGCCCCGGCACCTAGACAGAGGAGAGAGGTCCCATTGCAGAGAATCAGACTTCATGTCATAGCAGAGAATCAGGATTTACGTCACCCACCACTGGAACAGGCCACTGTCAGATATTTTTAGGCACCGGCACACAGACAGAGGAGAGAGGTCCCATAGCAGAGAATCAGGCTTCATGTCATATTAGAGAATCAGGCTTCATTTCATAGCACAGAATCAGGCTTCAAGTCATAGCAGAGAATCAGGCTTCATGTCATAGCAGAGAATGAGGCATCTCGTCACCCACCACTGGAACAGGCCATTGTCAGATATTTAGGCCCTGGCTTCCGGACCGAGGAGAGAGGTCCCATAGCAGAGAATCATGCTTCATGGCATAGCAGAGAATCAGGCTTCACGTCACCCACCACTGGAACAGGCTATTGTCAGATATTTGGGCCCCGGCACCCAGACAGAGGAAAGAGGTCCCATAGCAGAGAATCAGGCTTCATGTCACCCACCACTGGAACAGGCCATTGTCAGATATTTTTAGGCCCGGCACCCAGACAGAAGAGAGAGGTCCCATAGCAGAGATTCAGGCTTCATGTTATATTAGAGAAATATGCTTTACGTCACCCACCACTGGAACAGGCTATTGTCAGATATTTAGGCCCCGGCACCCAGACAGAGGAGAGAGGTCCCATAGCAGAGAATCAGGCTTCATGTCATAGCAGAGAATCAGGCTTCATGTCACCCACCACTGGAACAGGCCACTGTCAGATATTTTTAGGCCCCGGCACACAGACAGAGGAGAGAGGTCCCATAGCAGAGATTCAAGCTTCATGTCATATCAGAGAATCAGGCTTCATGTCATAGCAGAGAATTAGGCTTCATGTCATAGCAGAGAATCAGGCTTCACGTCACCCACCACTGGAACAGGCCATTGTCAGATATTTAGGCCCCGACACCCAGACAGAGGAGAGAGGTCCAATAGCAGAGAATCAGGCTTCATGTCATAGCAGATAATCAGGCTTCAAGTCATAGCAGAGAATCAGGCTTCATGTCATAGCAGAGAATCAGGCTTCACGTCACCCACCACTGGAACAGACCATTGTCAGATATTTAGGCACAGGCACCCAGACAGAGGAGAGAGGTCCCATAGCAGAGAATCAGGCTTCATGTCATAGCAGAGAATCAGGCTTCAAGTCATAGCAGAGTATCAAGCTTCATGTCATAGCAGAGAATCAGGCATCACGTCACCCACCACTGGAACAGGCCATTGTCAGATATTTAGGCCCTGGCTCCCGGACAGAGGAGAGAGGTCCCATAGCAGAGAATCATGCTTCATGGCATAGCAGAGAATCAGGCTTCACGTCACCCACCACTGGAACAGGCTATTGTCAGATATTTGGGCCCCGGCACCCAGACAGAGGAGAGAGGTCCCATAGCAGAGAATCAGGCTTCATGTCACCCACCACTGGAACAGGCCATTGTCAGATATTTTTAGGCCCCGGCACCCAGACAGAGGAGAGAGGTCCCATAGCAGAGATTCAGGCTTCATGTTATATTAGAGAAATATGCTTTACGTCACCCACCACTGGAACAGGCTATTGTCAGATATTTAGGCCCCGGCACCCAGACAGAGGAGAGAGGTCCCATGGCAGAGAATCAGGCTTCATGTCATAGCAGAGAATCAGGATTTACGTCACCCACCACTGGAACAGGCCACTGTCAGATATTTTTAGGCCCCGACACACAGACAGAGGAGAGAGGTCCCATAGCAGAGATTCAGGCTTCATGTCATAGCAGAGAATCAGGCTTCAAGTCATAGCAGAGAATCAGGATTCATGTCATAGCAGAGAATCAGGCTTCACGTCACCCACCACTGGAACAGGCCATTGTCATTTATTTAGGCCCCGGCACCCAGACAGAGGAGAGAGGTCCCATAGCAGAGAATCAGGCTTTATGTCATAGCAGAGAATCAGGCTTCAAGTCATAGCAGAGAATCAGGCTTCATGTCATAGCAGAGAATCAGGCATCACGTCACCCACCACTGGAACAGGCCATTGTCAGATATTTAGGCCCCGACACCCAGACAGAGGAGAGAGGTCCCATAGCAGAGAATCAGGCTTCATGTCATAGCAGAGAATCAGGCTTCAAGTCATAGCAGAGAATCAGACTTCATGTCATAGCAGAGAATCAGGCTTCATGTCACCTACCACTGGAACAGGCCATTGTCAGATATTTAGACCCCGGCGCCCAGACAGAGGAGAGAGGTCCCATTGCAGAGAATCAGGCTTCATGGCATAGCATATAATCAGGCTTCACGTCACCCACTACTGGAACAGGCCACTGTCAGATATTTTTAGGCCCCGACACACAGACAGAGGAGAGAGGTCCCATAGCAGAGATTCAGGCTTCATGTCATAGCAGAGAATCAGGCTTCAAGTCATAGCAGAGAATCAGGATTCATGTCATAGCAGAGAATCAGGCTTCACGTCACCCACCACTGGAACAGGCCATTGTCATTTATTTAGGCCCCGGCACCCAGACAGAGGAGAGAGGTCCCATTGCAGAGAATCAGGCTTCATGTCATAGCAGAGAATCAGGCTTCAAGTCATAGCAGAGAATCAGGCTTCATGTCATAGCAGAGAATCAGGCATCACGTCACCCACCACTGGAAAAGGCCATTGTCAGATATTTAGACCCTTGCTCCCGGACAGAGGAGAGAGGTCCCAAAGCAGAGAATCATGCTTCATGGCATAGCAGAGAATCAGGCTTCACGTCACCCACCACTGGAACAGGCTATTGTCAGATATTTGGGCCCCGGCACCCAGACAGAGGAGAGAGGTCCCATACCAGAGAATCAGGCTTCATGTCACCCACCACTGGAACAGGCCATTGTCAGATATTTTTAGGCCCCGGCACCCAGACAGAGGAGAGAGGTCCCATAGCAGAGATTCAGGCTTCATGTTATATTAGAGAAATATGCTTTACGTCACCCACCACTGGAACAGGCTATTGTCAGATATTTAGGCCCCGGCACCCAGACAGAGGAGAGAGGTCCCATAGCAGAGAATCAGGCTTCATGTCATAGCAGAGAATCAGGCTTCATGTCACCCACCACTGGAACAGGCCACTGTCAGATATTTTTAGGCCCCGGCACACAGACAGAGGAGACAGGTCACATAGCAGAGATTCAGGCTTCATGTCATAGCAGAGAATCAGGCTTCACGTACCCACCACTTGAACAGGCCATTGTCAGATATTTAGGCCCCGGCACCCAGACAGAGGGGAGAGGTCCCATAGCAGAGAATCATGCTTCATGGCATAGCAGAGAATCAGGCTTCACGTCACCCACCACTGGAACAGGCTATTGTCAGATATTTAGGCCCCGACACCCAGACAGAGGAGAGAGGTCCCATTGCAGAGACTCAGAATTCATGTAATAGCAGAGAATCAGGATTTACGTCACCCACCACTGGAGCAGGCAATTGTCAGATATTTAGGCCCCGGCACCCAGACAGAGGAGAGAGGTCCCATTGCAGAGAATCAGACTTCATGTCATAGCAGAGAATCAGGATTTACGTCACCCACCACTGGAACAGGCCACTGTCAGATATTTTTAGGCACCGGCACACAGACAGAGGAGAGAGGTCCCATAGCAGAGATTCAGGCTTCATGTCATATTAGAGTATCAGGCTTCATGTCATAGCAGAGAATCAGGCTTCAAGTCATAGCAGAGAATCAGGCTTCATGTCATAGCAGAGAATCAGGCATCACGTCACCCACCACTGGAACAGGCCATTGTCAGATATTTAGGCCCTGGCTCCCGGACCGAGGAGAGAGGTCCCATAGCAGAGAATCATGCTTCATGGCATAGCAGAGAATCAGGCTTCACGTCACCCACCACTGGAACAGGCTATTGTCAGATATTTGGGCCCCGGCACCCAGACAGAGGAAAGAGGTCCCATAGCAGAGAATCAGGCTTCATGTCACCCACCACTGGAACAGGCCATTGTCAGATATTTTTAGGCCCCGGCACCCAGACAGAAGAGAGAGGTCCCATAGCAGAGATTCAGGCTTCATGTTATATTAGAGAAATATGCTTTACGTCACCCACCACTGGAACAGGCTATTGTCAGATATTTAGGCCCCGGCACCCAGACAGAGGAGAGAGGTCCCATAGCAGAGAATCAGGCTTCATGTCATAGCAGAGAATCAGGCTTCATGTCACCCACCACTGGAACAGGCCACTGTCAGATATTTTTAGGCCCCGGCACACAGACAGAGGAGACAGGTCCCATAGCAGAGATTCAGGCTTCATGTCATAGTAGAGAATCAGGCTTCATGTCATAACAGAGAATCAGGCTTCATGTCATAGCAGAGAATCAGGCTTCACGTAACCCACCACTTGAACAGGCCATTGTCAGATATTTAGGCCCCGGCACCCAGACAGATAATAGCGGTCCCATAACAGAGAATCAGGCTTCATTTCATAGCAGAGAATCAGGCTTCAATTCATAGCAGAGAATCAGGCTTCATGTCACCCACCACTGGAACAGGCCATTGTCAGATATTTAGGCCCCGGCACCCAGACAGAGGAGAGAGGTCCCAAAGCAGAGAATCATGCTTCATGGCATAGCAGAGAATCAGGCTTCACGTCACCCACCACTGGAACAGGCTATTGTCAGATATTTAGGCCCCGACACCCAGACAGAGGAGAGAGGTCCCATTGCAGAGACTCAGACTTCATGTAATAGCAGAGAATCAGGATTTACGTCACCCACCACTGGAACAGGCCACTGTCAGATATTTTTAGGCCACGGCACACAGACAGAGGAGAGAGGTCCCATAGCAGAGATTCAGGCTTCATGTCATATTAGAGAATCAGGCTTCATGTCATAGCAGTGAATCAGGCTTCATGTCATAGCAGAGAATCAGGCTTCACGTCACCTACCCCTGGAACAGGCCATTGTCAGATATTTAGGCCCCGACACCCAGACAGAGGAGAGAGGTCCCATAGCAGAGAATCAGGCTTCATGTCATAGCAGAGAATCAGGCTTCAAGTCATATCAGAGAATCAGGCTGCATGTCATAGCAGAGAATCAGGCTTCACGTCACCCACCACTGGAACAGACCATTGTCAGATATTTAGGCCCAGGCACCCATACAGAGGAGAGAGGTCCCATAGCAGAGAATCAGGCTTCATGTCATAGCAGAGAATAAGGCTTCAATTCATAGCAGAGAATCAGGCTTAATGTCATAGCAGAGAATCAGGCATCACGTCACCCACCACTGGAACAGGCAATTGTCAGATATTTAGGCCCTGGCTCCCGGACAGAGGAGAGAGGTCCCATAGCAGAGAATCATGCTTCATGGCGTAGCAGAGAATCAGGCTTCTCGTCACCCACCACTGGAACAGGCTATTGTCAGATATTTGGGCCCCGGCACCCAGACAGAGGAGAGAGGTCCCATAGCAGAGAATCAGGCTTCATGTCACCCACCACTGGAACAGGCTATTGTCAGATATTTTTAGGCCCCGGCACCCAGACAGAGGAGAGAGGTCCCATAGCAGAGATTCAGGCTTCATGTTATATTAGAGAAATATGCTTTACGTCACTCACCACTGGAACAGGCTATTGTCAGATATTTAGGTCCCGGCACCCAGACAGAGGAGAGAGGTCCCATAGCAGAGAATCAGGCTTCATGTCATAGCAGAGAATCAGGCTTCATGTCACCCACCACTGGAACAGGCCACTGTCAGATATTTTTAGGCCCCGGCACACAGACAGAGGAGACAGGTCCCATAGCAGAGATTCAGGCTTCATGTCATAGCAGAGAATCAGGCTTCATGTCATAGCAGAGAATCAGGCTTTACGTAACCCACCACTGGAACAGGCCATTGTCAGATATTTAGGCACCGGCACCCAGACAGATGATAGAGGTCCCATAGCAGAGAATCAGGCTTCATGTCATAGCAGAGAATCAGGCTTCAATTCATAGCAGAGAATCAGGCTTCATGTCATAGCAGAGAATCAGGCTTCATGTCACCCACCACTGGAACAGGCCATTGTCAGATATTTAGGCCCCGGCACCCAGACAGAGGAGAGAGGTCCCATAGCAGAGAATCATGCTTCATGGCATAGCAGAGAATCAGGCTTCACGTCACCCACCACTGGAACAGGCTATTGTCAGATATTTAGACCCCGACACCCAGACAGAGGAGAGAGGTCCCATTGCAGAGAATCAGACTTCATGTCATAGCAGAGAATCAGGATTTACGTCACCCACCACTGGAACAGGCCATTGTCAGATATTTTTAGACCCCGGCACACAGACAAAGGAGAAAGGTCCCATAGCAGAGATTCAGGCTTCATGTCATATTAGAGAATTAGGCTTCATGTCATAGCAGAGAATCAGGCTTCATGTCATAGCAGAGAATCAGGCTTCACGTCACCCACCACTGGAACAGGCCATTGTCATTTATTTAGGCCCCGACACCCAGACAGAGGAGAGAGGTCCCATAGCAGAGAATCAGGCTTTATGTCATAGCAGAGAATCAGGCTTCAAGTCATAGCAGAGAATCAGGCTTCATGTCATAGCAGAGAATCAGGCATCACGTCACCCACCACTGGAACAGGCCATTGTCAGATATTTAGGCAATGGCTACCGGACAGAGGAGAGAGGTCCCATAGCAGAGAATCATGCTTCATGGCATAGCAGAGAATCAGGCTTCACGTCACCAACCACTGGAACAGGCTATTGTCAGATATTTGGGCCCCGACACCCAGACAGAGGAGAGAGGTCCCATAGCAGAGATTCAGGCTTCATGTTATATTAGAGAAATATGCTTTACGTCACCCACCACTGGAACAGGCTATTGTCAGATATTTAGGCCCCGGCACCCAGACAGAGGAGAGAGGTCCCATAGCAGAGAATCAGGCTTCATGTCATAGCAGAGAATCAGGCTTCAAGTCATAGCAGAGAATCAGGCTGCATGTCATAACAGAGAATCAGGCTTCACGTCACCCACCACTGGAACAGACCATTGTCAGATATTTAGGCCCAGGCACCCATACAGAGGAGAGAGGTCCCATAGCAGAGAATCAGGCTTCATGTCATAGCAGAGAATAATGCTTCAATTCATAGCAGAGAATCAGGCTTAATGTCATAGCAGAGAATCAGGCATCACGTCACCCACCACTGGAACAGGCAATTGTCAGATATTTAGGCCCTGGCTCCCGGACAGAGGAGAGAGGTCCCATAGCAGAGAATCATGCTTCATGGCGTAGCAGAGAATCAGGCTTCTCGTCACCCACCACTGGAACAGGCTATTGTCAGATATTTGGGCCCCGGCACCCAGACAGAGGAGAGAGGTCCCATAGCAGTGAATCAGGCTTCATGTCACCCACCACTGGAACAGGCTATTGTCAGATATTTTTAGGCCCCGGCACCCAGACAGAGGAGAGAGGTCCCATAGCAGAGATTCAGGCTTCATGTTATATTAGAGAAATATGCTTTACGTCACTCACCACTGGAACAGGCTATTGTCAGATATTTAGGCCCCGGCACCCAGACAGAGGAGAGAGGTCCCATAGCAGAGAATCAGGCTTCATGTCATAGCAGAGAATCAGGCTTCATGTCACCCACCACTGGAACAGGCCACTGTCAGATATTTTTAGGCCCCGGCACACAGACAGAGGAGACAGGTCCCATAGCAGAGATTCAGGCTTCATGTCATAGCAGAGAATCAGGCTTCATGTCATAGCAGAGAATCAGGCTTTACGTAACCCACCACTGGAACAGGCCATTGTCAGATATTTAGGCCCCGGCACCCAGACAGATGATAGAGGTCCCATAGCAGAGAATCAGGCTTCATGTCATAGCAGAGAATCAGGCTTCAATTCATAGCAGAGAATCAGGCTTCATGTCATAGCAGAGAATCAGGCTTCATGTCACCCACCACTGGAACAGGCCATTGTCAGATATTTAGGCCCCGGCACCCAGACAGAGGAGAGAGGTCCCATAGCAGAGAATCATGCTTCATGGCATAGCAGAGAATCAGGCTTCACGTCACCCACCACTGGAACAGGCTATTGTCAGATATTTAGACCCCGACACCCAGACAGAGGAGAGAGGTCCCATTGCAGAGAATCAGACTTCATGTCATAGCAGAGAATCAGGATTTACGTTACCCACCACTGGAACAGGCCACTGTCAGATATTTTTAGGCACCGGCACACAGACAGAGGAGAGAGGTCCCATAGCAGAGATTCAGGCTTCATGTCATATTAGAGAATCAGGCTTCATGTCATAGCAGAGAATCAGGCTTCAAGTCATAGCAGAGAATGAGGCTTCATGTCATAGCAGAGAATCAGGCATCACGTCACCCACCACTGGAACAGGCCATTGTCAGATATTTAGGCCCTGGCTCCCGGACCGAGGAGAGAGGTCCCATAGCAGAGAATCATGCTTCATGGCATAGCAGAGAATCAGGCTTCACGTCACCCACCACTGGAACAGGCTATTGTCAGATATTTGGGCCCCGGCACCCAGACAGAGGAAAGAGGTCCCATAGCAGAGAATCAGGCTTCATGTCACCCACCACTGGAACAGGCCATTGTCAGATATTTTTAGGCCCCGGCACGCAGACAGAAGAGAGAGGTCCCATAGCAGAGATTCAGGCTTCATGTTATATTAGAGAAATATGCTTTACGTCACCCACCACCGGAAAAGGCTATTGTCAGATATTTAGGCCCCGGCACCCAGACAGAGGAGAGAGGTCCCATAGCAGAGAATCAGGCTTCATGTCATAGCAGAGAATCAGGCTTCATGTCACCCACCACTGGAACAGGCCACTGTCAGATATTTTTAGGCCCCGGCACACAGACAGAGGAGACAGGTCCCATAGCAGAGATTCAGGCTTCATGTCATAGTAGAGAATCAGGCTTCATGTCATAACAGAGAATCAGGCTTCATGTCATAGCAGAGAATCAGGCTTCACGTAACCCACCACTTGAACAGGCCATTGTCAGATATTTAGGCCCCGGCACCCAGACAGATGATAGCGGTCCCATAGCAGAGAATCAGGCTTCATTTCATAGCAGAGAATCAGGCTTCAATTCATAGCAGAGAATCAGGCTTCATGTCACCCACCACTGGAACAGGCCATTGTCAGATATTTAGGCCCCGGCACCCAGACAGAGGAGAGAGGTCCCAAAGCAGAGAATCATGCTTCATGGCATAGCAGAGAATCAGGCTTCACGTCACCAACCACTGGAACAGGCTATTGTCAGATATTTAGGCCCCGACACCCAGACAGAGGAGAGAGGTCCCATTGCAGAGACTCAGACTTCATGTAATAGCAGAGAATCAGGATTTACGTCACCCACCACTGGAACAGGCCACTGTCAGATATTTTTAGGCCCCGGCACACAGACAGAGGAGAGAGGTCCCATAGCAGAGATTCAGGCTTCATGTCATATTAGAGAATCAGGCTTCATGTCATAGCAGTGAATCAGGCTTCATGTCATAGCAGAGAATCAGGCTTCACGTCACCTACCCCTGGAACAGGCCATTGTCAGATATTTAGGCCCCGACACCCAGACAGAGGACAGAGGTCCCATAGCAGAGAATCAGGCTTCATGTCATAGCAGAAAATCAGGCTTCACGTAACCCACCACTTGAACAGGCCATTGTAAGATATTTAGGCCCCGGCACCCAGACAGATGATAGAGGTCCCATAGCAGAGAATCAGGCTTCATGTCATAGCAGAGAATCAGGCTTCAATTCATAACAGAGAATCAGGCTTCATGTCATAGCAGAGAATCAGGCTTCATGTCACCCACCACTGGAACAGGCCATTGTCAGATATTTAGGCCCCGGCAGCCAGACAGAGGAGAGAGGTCCCATAGCAGAGAATCAGGCTTCATGTCACCCACCACTGGAACAGGCCATTGTCAGATATTTTTAGGCCCCGGCACCCAGACAGAGGATAGAGGTCCCATAGCAGAGATTCAGGCTTTATGTTATATTAGAGAAATATGCTTTACGTCACCCACCACTGGAACAGGCTATTGTCAGATATTTAGGCCCCGGCACCCAGACAGAGGAGAGAGGTCCCATAGCAGAGAATCAGGCTTCATGTCATAGCAGAGAATCAGGCTTCAAGTCATAGCAGAGAATCAGGCTTCATGTCATAGCAGAGAATCAGGCATCACGTCACCCACCACTGGAAAAGGCCATTGTCAGATATTTAGACCATTTCTCCCGGACAGAGGAGAGAGGTCCCAAAGCAGAGAATCATGCTTCATGGCATAGCAGAGATTCAGGCTTCACGTCACCCACCACTGGAACAGGCTATTGTCAGATATTTGGGCCCCGGCACCCAGACAGAGGAGAGAGGTCCCATAGCAGAGAATCAGGCTTCATGTCACCCACCACTGGAACAGGCCATTGTCAGATATTTTTAGGCCCCGGCACCCAGACAGAGGAGAGAGGTCCCATAGCAGAAATTCAGGCTTCATGTTATATTAGAGAAATATGCTTTACGTCACCCACCACTGGAACAGGCTATTGTCAGATATTTAGGCCCCGGCACCCAGACAGAGGAGAGAGGTCCCATAGCAGAGAATCAGGCTTCATGTCATAGCAGAGAATCAGACTTCATGTCACCCACCACTGGAACAGGCCACTGTCAGATATTTTTAGGCCCCGGCACACAGACAGAGGAGACAGGTCACATAGCCGAGATTCAGGCTTCATGTCATAGCAGAGAATCAGGCTTCACCTAACCCACCACTTGAACAGGCCATTGTCAGATATTTAGGCCCCGGCACCCAGACAGATGATAGAGGTCCCATAGCAGAGAATCAGGCTTCATGTCATAGCAGAGAATCAGGCTTCAATTCATAGCAGAGAATCAGGCTTTATGTCATAGCAGAGAATCAGGCTTCATGTCACCCACCACTGGAACAGGCCATTGTCAGATATTTAGGCCCCGGCACCCAGACAGAGGAGAGAGGTCCCATAGCAGAGAATCATGCTTCATGGCATAGCAGAGAATCAGGCTTCACGTCACCCACCACTGGAACAGGCTATTGTCAGATATTTAGGCCCCGACACCCAGACAGAGGAGAGAGGTCCCATTGCAGAGACTCAGACTTCATGTAATAGCAGAGAATCAGGATTTACGTCACCCACCACTGGAGCAGGCCATTGTCAGATATTTAGGCCCCGGCACCCAGACAGAGGAGAGAGGTCCCATTGCAGAGAATCAGACTTCATGTCATAGCAGAGAATCAGGATTTACGTCACCCACCACTGGAACAGGCCACTGTCAGATATTTTTAGGCACCGGCACACAGACAGAGGAGAGAGGTCCCATAGCAGAGATTCAGGCTTCATGTCATATTAGAGAATCAGGCTTCATGTCATAGCAGAGAATCAGGCTTCAAGTCATAGCAGAGAATCAGGCTTCATGTCATAGCAGAGAATCAGGCATCACGTCACCCACCACTGGAACAGGCCATTGTCAGATATTTAGGCCCTGGCTCCCGGACCGAGGAGAGAGGTCCCATAGCAGAGAATCATGCTTCATGGCATAGCAGAGAATCAGGCTTCACGTCACCCACCACTGGAACAGGCTATTGTCAGATATTTGGGCCCCGGCACCCAGACAGAGGAAAGAGGTCCCATAGCAGAGAATCAGGCTTCATGTCACCCACCACTGGAACAGGCCATTGTCAGATATTTTTAGGCCCCGGCACCCAGACAGAAGAGAGAGGTCCCATAGCAGAGATTCAGGCTTCATGTTATATTAGAGAAATATGCTTTACGTCACCCACCACTGGAACAGGCTATTGTCAGATATTTAGGCCCCGGCACCCAGAGAGAGGAGAGAGGTACCATAGCAGAGAATCAGGCTTCATGCCATAGCAGAGAATCAGGCTTCATGTCACCCACCACTGGAACAGGCCACTGTCAGATATTTTTAAGCCCCGGCACACAGACAGAGGAGACAGGTCCCATAGCAGAGATTCAGGCTTCATGTCATAGTAGAGAATCAGGCTTCATGTCATAACAGAGAATCAGGCTTCATGTCATAGCAGAGAATCAGGCTTAACGTAACCCACCACTTGAACAGGCCATTGTCAGATATTTAGGCCCCGGCACCCAGACAGATGATAGCGGTCCCATAGCAGAGAATCAGGCTTCATTTCATAGCAGAGAATCAGGCTTCAATTCATAGCAGAGAATCAGGCTTCATGTCACCCACCACTGGAACAGGCCATTGTCAGATATTTAGGCCCCGGCACCCAGACAGAGGAGAGAGGTCCCAAAGCAGAGAATCATGCTTCATGGCATAGCAGAGAATCAGGCTTCACGTCACCCACCACTGGAACAGGCTATTTTCAGATATTTAGGCCCCGACACCCAGACAGAGGAGAGAGGTCCCATTACAGAGACTCAGACTTCATGTAATAGCAGAGAATCAGGATTTACGTCACCCACCACTGGAACAGGCCACTGTCAGATATTTTTAGGCCCCGGCACACAGACAGAGGAGAGAGGTCCCATAGCAGAGATTCAGGCTTCATGTCATATTAGAGAATCAGGCTTCATGTCATAGCAGTGAGTCAGGCTTCATGTCATAGCAGAGAATCAGGCTTCACGTCACCTACCCCTGGAACAGGCCATTGTCAGATATTTAGGCCCCGATACCCAGACAGAGGACAGAGGTCCCATAGCAGAGAATCAGGCTTCATGTCATAGCAGAGAATCAGGCTTCACGTAACCCACCACTTGAACAGGCCATTGTCAGATATTTAGGCCCCGGCACCCAGACAGATGATAGAGGTCCCATAGCAGAGAATCAGGCTTCATGTCATAGCAGAGAATCAGGCTTCAATTCATAACAGAGAATCAGGCTTCATGTCATAGCAGAAAATCAGGCTTCATGTCACCCACCACTGGAACAGGCCATTGTCAGATATTTAGGCCCCGGCACCCAGACAGAGGAGAGAGGTCCCATAGCAGAGATGCAGGCTTCATGTCATAGCAGAGAATCAGGCTTCAAGTTATAGCAGAGAATGAGGCTTCATGTCATAGCAGAGAATCAGGCATCACGTCACCCACCACTGGAAAAGGCCATTGTCAGATATTTAGGCCCTTGCTCCCGGACAGAGGAGAGAGGTCCCAAAGCAGAGAATCATGCTTCATGGCATAGCAGAGAATCAGGCTTCACGTCACCCACCACTGGAACAGGCTATTGTCAGATATTTGGGCCCCGGCACCCAGACAGAGGAGAGAGGTCCCATAGCAGAGAATCAGGCTTCATGTCACCCACCACTGGAACAGGCCATTGTCAGATATTTTTAGGCCCCGGCACCCAGACAGAGGAGAGAGGTCCCATAGCAGAGATTCAGGCTTCATGTTATATTAGAGAAATATGCTTTACGTCACCCACCACTGGAACAGGCTTTTGTCAGATATTTAGGCCCCGGCACCCAGACAGAGGAGAGAGGTCCCATGGCAGAGAATCAGGCTTCATGTCATAGCAGAGAATCAGGATTTACGTCACCCACCACTGGAACAGGCCACTGTCAGATATTTTTAGGCCCCGGCACACAGACAGAGGAGAGAGGTCCCATAGCAGAGATTCAGGCTTCATGTCATATTAGAGAATCAGGCTTCATGTCATAGCAGAGAATCAGGCTTCATGTCATAGCAGATAATCAGGCTTCACGTCACCTACTACTGGAACAGACCATTGTCAGATATTTAGACCCCGGCGCCCAGACAGAGGAGAGAGGTCCCATTGCAGAGAATCAGGCTTCATGGCATAGCATATAATCAGGCTTCACGTCACCCACCACTGGAACAGGCCACTGTCAGATATTTTTAGGCCCCGACACACAGACAGAGGAGAGAGGTCCCATAGCAGAGATTCAGGCTTCATGTCATAGCAGAGAATCAGGCTTCAAGTCATAGCAGAGAATCAGGATTCATGTCATAGCAGAGAATCATGCTTCACGTCACCCACCACTGGAACAGGCCATTGTCATTTATTTAGGCCCCGGCACCCAGACAGAGGAGAGAGGTTCCATAGCAGAGAATTAGGCTTTATGTCATAGCAGAGAATCAGGCTTCAAGTCATAGCAGAGAATCAGGCTTCATGTCATAGCAGAGAATCAGGCATCACGTCACCCACCACTGGAACAGGCCATTGTCAGATATTTAGGCCCCGACACCCAGACAGAGGAGAGAGGTCCCATAGCAGAGAATCAGGCTTCATGTCATAGCAGAGAATCAGGCTTCAAGTCATAGCAGAGAATCAGACTTCATGTCATAGCAGAGAATCAGGCTTCATGTCACCTACCACTGGAACAGGCCATTGTCAGATATTTAGACCCCGGCGCCCAGACAGAGGAGAGAGGTCCCATTGCAGAGAATCAGGCTTCATGGCATAGCATATAATCAGGCTTCACGTCACCCACTACTGGAACAGGCCACTGTCAGATATTTTTAGGCCCCGACACACAGACAGAGGAGAGAGGTCCCATAGCAGAGATTCAGGCTTCATGTCATAGCAGAGAATCAGGCTTCAAGTCATAGCAGAGAATCAGGATTCATGTCATAGCAGAGAATCAGGCTTCACGTCACCCACCACTGGAACAGGCCATTGTCATTTATTTAGGCCCCGGCACCCAGACAGAGGAGAGAGGTCCCATTGCAGAGAATCAGGCTTCATGTCATAGCAGAGAATCAGGCTTCAAGTCATAGCAGAGAATCAGGCTTCATGTCATAGCAGAGAATCAGGCATCACGTCACCCACCACTGGAACAGGCCATTGTCAGATATTTAGGCCCTGGCTCCCGGACCGAGGAGAGAGGTCCCATAGCAGAGAATCATGCTTCATGGCATAGCAGAGAATCAGGCTTCACGTCACCCACCACTGGAACAGGCTATTGTCAGATATTTGGGCCCCGGCACCCAGACAGAGGAAAGAGGTCCCATAGCAGAGAATCAGGCTTCATGTCACCCACCACTGGAACAGGCCATTGTCAGATATTTTTAGGCCCCGGCACCCAGACAGAAGAGAGAGGTCCCATAGCAGAGATTCAGGCTTCATGTTATATTAGAGAAATATGCTTTACGTCACCCACCACTGGAACAGGCTATTGTCAGATATTTAGGCCCCGGCACCCAGACAGAGGAGAGAGGTCCCATAGCAGAGAATCAGGCTTCATGTCATAGCAGAGAATCAGGCTTCATGTCACCCACCACTGGAACAGGCCACTGTCAGATATTTTTAGGCCCCGGCACACAGACAGAGGAGACAGGTCCCATAGCAGAGATTCAGGCTTCATGTCATAGTAGAGAATCAGGCTTCATTACATAACAGAGAATCAGGCTTCATGTCATAGCAGAGAATCAGGCTTCACGTAACCCACCACTTGAACAGGCCATTGTCAGATATTTAGGCCCCGGCACCCAGACAGATAATAGTGGTCCCATAGCAGAGAATCAGGCTTCATTTCATAGCAGAGAATCAGGCTTCAATTCATAGCAGAGAATCAGGCTTCATGTCACCCACCACTGGAACAGGCCATTGTCAGATATTTAGGCCCCGGCACCCAGACAGAGGAGAGAGGTCCGAAAGCAGAGAATCATGCTTCATGGCATAGCAGAGGATCAGGCTTCACGTCACCCACCACTGGAACAGGCTATTGTCAGATATTTAGGCCCCGACACCCAGACAGAGGAGAGAGGTCCCATTGCAGAGACTCAGACTTCATGTAATAGCAGAGAATCAGGATTTACGTCACCCACCACTGGAACAGGCCACTGTCAGATATTTTTAGGCCACGGCACACAGACAGAGGAGAGAGGTCCCATAGCAGAGATTCAGGCTTCATGTCATAATAGAGAATCAGGCTTCATGTCATAGCAGTGAATCAGGCTTCATGTCATAGCAGAGAATCAGGCTTCACGTCACCTACCCCTGGAACAGGCCATTGTCAGATATTTAGGCCCCGACACCCAGACAGAGGAGAGAGGTCCCATAGCAGAGAATCAGGCTTCATGTCATAGCAGAGAATCAGGCTTCAAGTCATAGCAGAGAATCAGGCTGCATGTCATAGCAGAGAATCAGGCTTCACGTCACCCACCACTGGAACAGACCATTGTCAGATATTTAGGCCCAGGCACCCATACAGAGGAGAGAGGTCCCATAGCAGAGAATCAGGCTTCATGTCATAGCAGAGAATAAGGCTTCAATTCATAGCAGAGAATCAGGCTTAATGTCATAGCAGAGAATCAGGCATCACGTCACCCACCACTGGAACAGGCAATTGTCAGATATTTAGGCCCTGGCTCCCGGACAGAGGAGAGAGGTCCCATAGCAGAGAATCATGCTTCATGGCGTAGCAGAGAATCAGGCTTCTCGTCACCCACCACTGGAACAGGCTATTGTCAGATATTTGGGCCCCGGCACCCAGACAGAGGAGAGAGGTCCCATAGCAGAGAATCAGGCTTCATGTCACCCACCACTGGAACAGGCCACTGTCAGATATTTTTAGGCCACGGCACACAGACAGAGGAGAGAGGTCCCATAGCAGAGATTCAGGCTTCATGTTATATTAAGAAATATGCTTTACGTCACTCACCACTGGAACAGGCTATTGTCAGATATTTAGGCCCCGGCACCCAGACAGAGGAGAGAGGTCCCATAGCAGAGAATCAGGCTTCATGTCATAGCAGAGAATCAGGCTTCATGTCACCCACCACTGGAACAGGCCACTGTCAGATATTTTTAGGCCCCGGCACACAGACAGAGGAGACAGGTCCCATAGCAGAGATTCAGGCTTCATGTCATAGCAGAGAATCAGGCTTCATGTCATAGCAGAGAATCAGGCTTTACGTAACCCACCACTGGAACAGGCCATTGTCAGATATTTAGGCCCCGGCACCCAGACAGATGATAGAGGTCCCATAGCAGAGAATCAGGCTTCATGTCATAGCAGAGAATCAGGCTTCAATTCATAGCAGAGAATCAGGCTTCATGTCATAGCAGAGAATCAGGCTTCATGTCACCCACCACTGGAACAGGCCATTGTCAGATATTTAGGCCCCGGCACCCAGACAGAGGAGAGAGGTCCCATAGCAGAGAATCATGCTTCATGGCATAACAGAGAATCAGGCTTCACGTCACCCACCACTGGAACAGGCTATTGTCAGATATTTAGACCCCGACACCCAGACAGAGGAGAGAGGTCCCATTGCAGAGAATCAGACTTCATGTCATAGCAGAGAATCAGGATTTACGTCACCCACCACTGGAACAGGCCATTGTCAGATATTTTTAGACCCCGGCACACAGACAAAGGAGAGAGGTCCCATAGCAGAGATTCAGGCTTCATGTCATATTAGAGAATTAGGCTTCATGTCATAGCAGAGAATCAGGCTTCATGTCATAGCAGAGAATCAGGCTTCACGTCACCCACCACTGGAACAGGCCATTGTCATTTATTTAGGCCCCGACACCCAGACAGAGGAGAGAGGTCCCATAGCAGAGAATCAGGCTTTATGTCATAGCAGAGAATCAGGCTTCAAGTCATAGCAGAGAATCAGGCTTCATGTCATAGCAGAGAATCAGGCATCACGTCACCCACCACTGGAACAGGCCATTGTCAGATATTTAGGCAATGGCTACCGGACAGAGGAGAGAGGTCCCATAGCAGAGAATCATGCTTCATGGCATAGCAGAGAATCAGGCTTCACGTCACCCACCACTGGAACAGGCTATTGTCAGATATTTGGGCCCCGACACCCAGACAGAGGAGAGAGGTCCCATAGCAGAGATTCAGGCTTCATGTTATATTAGAGAAATATGCTTTACGTCACCCACCACTGGAACAGGCTATTGTCAGATATTTAGGCCCCGGCACCCAGACAGAGGAGAGAGGTCCCATAGCAGAGAATCAGGCTTCATGTCATAGCAGAGAATCAGGCTTCAAGTCATAGCAGAGAATCAGGCTGCATGTCATAGCAGAGAATCAGGCTTCACGTCACCCACCACTGGAACAGACCATTGTCAGATATTTAGGCCCAGGCACCCATACAGAGGAGAGAGGTCCCATAGCAGAGAATCAGGCTTCATGTCATAGCAGAGAATAATGCTTCAATTCATAGCAGAGAATCAGGCTTAATGTCATAGCAGAGAATCAGGCATCACGTCACCCACCACTGGAACAGGCAATTGTCAGATATTTAGGCCCTGGCTCCCGGACAGAGGAGAGAGGTCCCATAGCAGAGAATCATGCTTCATGGCGTAGCAGAGAATCAGGCTTCTCGTCACCCACCACTGGAACAGGCTATTGTCAGATATTTGGGCCCCGGCACCCAGACAGAGGAGAGAGGTCCCATAGCAGAGAATCAGGCTTCATGTCACCCACCACTGGAACAGGCTATTGTCAGATATTTTTAGGCCCCGGCACCCAGACAGAGGAGAGAGGTCCCATAGCAGAGATTCAGGCTTCATGTTATATTAGAGAAATATGCTTTACGTCACTCACCACTGGAACAGGCTATTGTCAGATATTTAGGCCCCGGCACCCAGACAGAGGAGAGAGGTCCCATAGCATAGAATCAGGCTTCATGTCATAGCAGAGAATCAGGCTTCATGTCACCCACCACTGGAACAGGCCACTGTCAGATATTTTTAGGCCCCGGCACACAGACAGAGGAGACAGGTCCCATAGCAGATATTCAGGCTTCATGTCATAGCAGAGAATCAGGCTTCACGTAACCCACCACTTGAACAGGCCATTGTCAGATATTTAGGCCCCGGCACCCAGACAGATGATAGAGGTCCCATAGCAGAGAATCAGGCTTCATGTCATAGCAGAGAATCAGGCTTCATGTCATAGCAGAGAATCAGGCTTCACGTCACCCACCACTGGAACAGGCCATTGTCAGATATTTAGGCCCCGACACCCAGACAGAGGAGAGAGGTCCCATAGCAGAGAATCAGGCTTCATGTCATAGCAGAGAATCAGGCTTCAAGTCATAGCAGAGAATCAGGCTTCATGTCATAGCAGAGAATCAGGCATCACGTCACCCACCACTGGAACAGGCCATTGTCAGATATTTAGGCCCTGGCTCCTGGACAGAGGAGAGAGGTCCCATAGCAGAGAATAATGCTTCATGCATAGCAGAGAATCAGGCTTCACGTCACCCACCACTGGAACAGGCTATTGTCAGATATTTGGGCCCCGGCACCCAGACAGAGGAGAGAAGTCCCATAGCAGAGAATCAGGCTTCATGTCACCCACCACTAGACCAGGCCATTGTCAGATATTTTTAGGCCCCTGCACCCAGACAGAGGAGAGAGGTCCCATAGCAGAGATTCAGGCTTCATGTTATATTAGAGAAATATGCTTTACGTCACCCACCACTGGAACAGGCTATTGTCAGATATTTAGGCCCCGGCACCCAGACAGAGGAGAGAGGTCCCATAGCAGAGAATCAGGCTTCATGTCATAGCAGAGAATCAGTCTTCATGTCACCCACCACTGGAACAGGCCACTGTCAGATATTTTTAGGCCCCGGCACACAGACAGAGGAGACAGGTCACATAGCAGAGATTCAGGCTTCATGTCATAGCAGAGAATCAGGCTTCACGTAACCCACCACTTGAACAGGCCATTGTCAGATATTTAGGCCCCGGCACCCAGACAGATGATAGAGGTCCCATAGCAGAGAATCAGGCTTTATGTCATAGCAGAGAATCAGGCTTCAATTCATAACAGAGAATCAGGCTTCATGTCATAGCAGAGAATCAGGCTTCATGTCACCCTCCACTGGAACAGGCCATTGTCAGATATTTAGGCCCCGGCACCCAGACAGACGAGAGAGGTCCCATAGCAGAGAATCAGGCTTCATGTCACCCACCACTGGAACAGGCCATTGTCAAAAAATTTTAGGCCCCGGCACCCAGACAGAGGATAGAGGTCCCATAGCAGAGATTCAGGCTTCATGTTATATTAGAGAAATATGCTTTACGTCACCCACCACTGGAACAGGCTATTGTCAGATATTTAGGCCCCGGCACCCAGACAGAGGAGAGAGGTCCCATAGCAGAGAATCAGGCTTCATGTCATAGCAGAGAATCAGGCTTCAAGTCATAGCAGAGAATCAGGCTTCATGTCATAGCAGAGAATCAGGCATCACGTCACCCACCACTGGAAAAGGCCATTGTCAGATATTTAGGCCCTTGCTCCCGGACAGAGGAGAGAGGTCCCAAAGCAGAGAATCATGCTTCATGGCATAGCAGAGAATCAGGCTTCACGTCACCCACCACTGGAACAGGCTATTGTCAGATATTTGGGCCCCGGCACCCAGACAGAGGAGAGAGGTCCCATAGCAGAGAATCAGGCTTCATGTCACCCACCACTGGAACAGGCCATTGTCAGATATTTTTAGGCCCCGGCACCCAGACAGAGGAGAGAGGTCCCATAGCAGAGATTCAGGCTTCATGTTATATTAGAGAAATATGCTTTACGTCACCCACCACTGGAACAGGCTATTGTCAGATATTTAGGCCCCGGCACCCAGACAGAGGAGAGAGGTCCCATAGCAGAGAATCAGGCTTCATGTCATAGCAGAGAATCAGGCTTCATGTCACCCACCACTGGAACAGGCCACTGTCAGATTTTTTTAGGCCCCGGCACACAGACAGAGGAGACAGGTCACATAGCCGAGATTCAGGCTTCATGTCATAGCAGAGAATCAGGCTTCACGTAACCCACCACTTAAACAGGCCAATGTCATATATTTAGGCCCCGACACCCAGACAGATGATAGAGGTCCCATAGCAGAGAATCAGGCTTCATGTCATAGCAGAGAATCAGGCTTCAATTCATAGCAGAGAATCAGGCTTCATGTCATAGCAGAGAATCAGGCTTCATGTCACCCACCACTGGAACAGGCCACTGTCAGATATTTTTAGGCCCCGGCACACAGACAGAGGAGACAGATCACATAGCCGAGATTCAGGCTTCATGTCATAGCAGAGAATCAGGCTTCACGTAACCCACCACTTGAACAGGCCATTGTCAGATATTTAGGCCCCGACACCCAGACAGAGGAGAGAGGTTCCATAGCAGAGAATCAGGCTTCATGTCATAGCAGAGAATCAGGCTTCAAGTCATAGCAGAGAATCAGGCTTCATGTCATAGCAGAGAATCAGGCATCACGTCACCCACCACTGGAACAGGCCATTGTCAGATATTTAGGCCCTGGCTCCTGGACAGAGGAGAGAGGTCCCATAGCAGAGAATCATGCTTCATGGCATAGCAGAGAATCAGGCTTCACGTCACCCACCACTGGAACAGGCTATTGTCAGATATTTGGGCCCCGGCACCCAGACAGAGGAGAGAAGTCCCATAGCAGAGAATCAGGCTTCATGTCACCCACCACTAGACCAGGCCATTGTCAGATATTTTTAGGCCCCTGCACCCAGACAGAGGAGAGAGGTCCCATAGCAGAGATTCAGGCTTCATGTTATATTAGAGAAATATGCTTTACGTCACCCACCACTGGAACAGGCTATTGTCAGATATTTAGGCCCCGGCACCCAGACAGAGGAGAGAGGTCCCATAGCAGAGAATCAGGCTTCATGTCATAGCAGAGAATCAGTCTTCATGTCACCCACCACTGGAACAGGCCACTGTCAGATATTTTTAGGCCCCTCACACAGACAGAGGAGACAGGTCACATAGCAGAGATTCAGGCTTCATGTCATAGCAGAGAATCAGGCTTCACGTTACCCACCACTTGAACAGGCCATTGTCAGATATTTAGGCCCCGGCACCCAGACAGATGATAGAGGTCCCATAGCAGAGAATCAGGCTTCATGTCATAGCAGAGAATCAGGCTTCAATTCATAACAGAGAATCAGGCTTCATGTCATAGCAGAGAATCAGGCTTCATGTCACCCACCACTGGAACAGGCCATTGTCAGATATTTAGGCCCCGGCACCCAGACAGAGGAGAGAGGTCCCATAGCAGAGAATCAGGCTTCATGTCACCCACCACTGGAACAGGCCATTGTCAAATATTTTTAGGCCCCGGCACCCAGACAGAGGATAGAGGTCCCATAGCAGAGATTCAGGCTTCATGTTATATTAGAGAAATATGCTTTACGTCACCCACCACTGGAACAGGCTATTGTCAGATATTTAGGCCCCGGCACCCAGACAGAGGAGAGAGGTCCCATAGCAGAGAATCAGGCTTCATGTCATAGCAGAGAATCAGGCTTCAAGTCATAGCAGAGAATCAGGCTTCATGTCATAGCAGAGAATCAGGCATCACGTCACCCACCACTGGAATAGGCCATTGTCAGATATTTAGGCCCTTGCTCCCGGACAGAGGAGAGAGGTCCCAAAGCAGAGAATCATGCTTCATGGCATAGCAGAGAATCAGGCTTCACGTCACCCACCACTGGAACAGGCTATTGTCAGATATTTGGGCCCCGGCACCCAGACAGAGGAGAGAGGTCCCATAGCAGAGAATAAGGCTTCATGTCACCCACCACTGGAACAGGCCATTGTCAGATATTTTTAGGCCCCGGCACCCAGACAGAGGAGAGAGGTCCCATAGCAGAGATTCAGGCTTCATGTTATATTAGGGAAATATGCTTTACGTCACCCACCACTGGAACAGGCTATTGTCAGATATTTAGGCCCCGGCACCCAGACAAAGGAGAGAGGTCCCATAGCAGAGAATCAGGCTTCATGTCATAGCAGAGAATCAGGCTTCATGTCACCCACCACTGGAACAGGCCACTGTCAGATATTTTTAGGCCCCGGCACACAGACAGAGGAGACAGGTCACATAGCCGAGATTCAGGCTTCATGTCATAGCAGAGAATCAGGCTTCACGTAACCCACCACTTGAACAGGCCATTGTCAGATATTTAGGCCCCGGCACCCAGACAGATGATAGAGGTCCCATAGCAGAGAATCAGGCTTCATGTCATAGCAGAGAATCAGGCTTCAATTCATAGCAGAGAATCAGGCTTCATGTCATAGCAGAGAATCAGGCTTCATGTCACCCACCACTGGAACAGGCCATTGTCAGATATTTAGGCCCCGGCACCCAGACAGAGGAGAGAGGTCCCATAGCAGAGAATCATGCTTCATGGCATAGCAGAGAATCAGGCTTCACGTCACCCACCACTGGAACAGGCTATTGTCAGATATTTAGGCCCCGACACCCAGACAGAGGAGAGAGGTCCCATTGCAGAGACTCAGACTTCATGTAATAGCAGAGAATCAGGATTTACGTCACCCACCACTGGAGCAGGCCATTGTCAGATATTTAGGCCCCGGCACCCAGACAGAGGAGAGAGGTCCCATTGCAGAGAATCAGACTTCATGTCATAGCAGAGAATCAGGATTTACGTCACCCACCACTGGAACAGGCCACTGTCAGATATTTTTAGGCACCGGCACACAGACAGAGGAGAGAGGTCCCATAGCAGAGATTCAGGCTTCATGTCATATTAGAGAATCAGGCTTCATGTCATAGCAGAGAATCAGGCTTCAAGTCATAGCAGAGAATCAGGCTTCATGTCATAGCAGAGAATCAGGCATCACGTCACCCACCACTGGAACAGGCCATTGTCAGATATTTAGGCCCTGGCTCCCGGACCGAGAAGAGAGGTCCCATAGCAGAGAATCATGCTTCATGGCATAGCAGAGAATCAGGCTTCACGTCACCCACCACTGGAACAGGCTATTGTCAGATATTTGGGCCCCGGCACCCAGACAGAGGAAAGAGGTCCCATAGCAGAGAATCAGGCTTCATGTCACCCACCACTGGAACAGGCCATTGTCAGATATTTTTAGGCCCCGGCACGCAGACAGAAGAGAGAGGTCCCATAGCAGAGATTCAGGCTTCATGTTATATTAGAGAAATATGCTTTACGTCACCCACCACCGGAAAAGGCTATTGTCAGATATTTAGGCCCCGGCACCCAGACAGAGGAGAGAGGTCCCATAGCAGAGAATCAGGCTTCATGTCATAGCAGAGAATCAGGCTTCATGTCACCCACCACTGGAACAGGCCACTGTCAGATATTTTTAGGCCCCGGCAAACAGACAGAGGAGACAGGTCCCATAGCAGAGATTCAGGCTTCATGTCATAGTAGAGAATCAGGCTTCATGTCATAACAGAGAATCAGGCTTCATGTCATAGCAGAGAATCAGGCTTCACAAAACCCACCACTTGAACAGGCCATTGTCAGATATTTAGGCCCCGGCACCCAGACAGATGATAGCGGTCCCATAGCAGAGAATCAGGCTTCATTTCATAGCAGAGAATCAGGCTTCAATTCATAGCAGAGAATCAGGCTTCATGTCACCCACCACTGGAACAGGCCATTGTCAGATATTTAGGCCCCGGCACCCAGACAGAGGAGAGAGGTCCCAAAGCAGAGAATCATGCTTCATGGCATAGCAGAGAATCAGGCTTCACGTCACCCACCACTGGAACAGGCTATTGTCAGATATTTAGGCCCCGACACCCAGACAGAGGAGAGAGGTCCCATTGCAGAGACTCAGACTTCATGTAATAGCAGAGAATCAGGATTTACGTCACCCACCACTGGAACAGGCCACTGTCAGATATTTTTAGGCCCCGGCACACAGACAGAGGAGAGATGTCCCATAGCAGAGATTCAGGCTTCATGTCATATTAGAGAATCAGGCTTCATGTCATAGCAGTGAATCAGGCTTCATGTCATAGCAGAGAATCAGGCTTCACGTCACCTACCCCTGGAACAGGCCATTGTCAGATATTTAGGCCCCGACACCCAGACAGAGGACAGAGGTCCCATAGCAGAGAATCAGGCTTCATGTCATAGCAGAGAATCAGGCTTCAATTAATAACAGAGAATCAGGCTTCATGTCATAGCAGAGAATCAGGCTTCATGTCACCCACCACTGGAACAGGCCATTGTCAGATATTTAGGCCCCGGCAGCTAGACAGAGGAGAGAGGTCCCATAGCAGAGAATCAGGCTTCATGTCACCCACCACTGGAACAGGCCATTGTCAGATATTTTTAGGCCCCGGCACCCAGACAGAGGATAGAGGTCCCATAGCAGAGATTCAGGCTTTATGTTATATTAGAGAAATATGCTTTACGTCACCCACCACTGGAACAGGCTATTGTCAGATATTTAGGCCCCGGCACCCAGACAGAGGAGAGAGGTCCCATAGCAGAGAATCAGGCTTCATGTCATAGCAGAGAATCAGGCTTCAAGTCATAGCAGAGAATCAGGCTTCATGTCATAGCAGAGAATCAGGCATCACGTCACCCACCACTGGAAAAGGCCATTGTCAGATATTTAGACCCTTGCTCCCGGACAGAGGAGAGAGGTCCCAAAGCAGAGAATCATGCTTCATGGCATAGCAGAGAATCAGGCTTCACGTCACCCACCACTGGAACAGGCTATTGTCAGATATTTGGGCCCCGGCACCCAGACAGAGGAGAGAGGTCCCATAGCAGAGAATCAGGCTTCATGTCACCCACCACTGGAACAGGCCATTGTCAGATATTTTTAGGCCCCGGCACCCAGACAGAGGAGAGAGGTCCCATAGCAGAGATTCAGGCTTCATGTTATATTAGAGAAATATGCTTTACGTCACCCACCACTGGAACAGGCTATTGTCAGATATTTAGGCCCCGGCACCCAGACAGAGGAGAGAGGTCCCATAGCAGAGAATCAGGCTTCATGTCATAGCAGAGAATCAGGCTTCATGTCACCCACCACTGGAACAGGCCACTGTCAGATATTTTTAGGCCCCGGCACACAGACAGAGGAGACAGGTCACATAGCCGAGATTCAGGCTTCATGTCATAGCAGAGAATCAGGCTTCACGTAACCCACCACTTGAACAGGCCATTGTCAGATATTTAGGCCCCGGCACCCAGACAGATGATAGAGGTCCCATAGCAGAGAATCAGGCTTCATGTCATAGCAGAGAATCAGGCTTCAATTCATAGCAGAGAATCAGGCTTCATGTCATAGCAGAGAATCAGGCTTCATGTCACCCACCACTGGAACAGGCCATTGTCAGATATTTAGGCCCCGGCACCCAAACAGAGGAGAGAGGTCCCATAGCAGAGAATCATGCTTCATGGCATAGCAGAGAATCAGGCTTCACGTCACCCACCACTGGAACAGGCTATTGTCAGATATTTAGGCCCCGACACCCAGACAGAGGAGAGAGGTCCCATTGCAAAGACTCAGACTTCATGTAATAGCAGAGAATCAGGATTTACGTCACCCACCACTGGAGCAGGCCATTGTCAGATATTTAGGCCCCGGCTTCCAGACAGAGGAGAGAGGTCCCATTGCAGAGAATCAGACTTCATGTCATAGCAGAGAATCAGGATTTACGTCACCCACCACTGGAACAGGCCACTGTCAGATATTTTTAGGCACCGGCACACAGACAGAGGAGAGAGGTCCCATAGCAGAGATTCAGGCTTCATGTCATATTAGAGAATCAGGCTTCATGTCATAGCAGAGAATCAGGCTTCAAGTCATAGCAGAGAATCAGGCTTCATGTCATAGCAGAGAATCAGGCATCACGTCACCCACCACTGGAACAGGCCATTGTCAGATATTTAGGCCCTGGCTCCCGGACCGAGGAGAGAGGTCCCATAGCAGAGAATCATGCTTCATGGCATAGCAGAGAATCAGGCTTCACGTCACCCACCACTGGAACAGGCTATTGTCAGATATTTAGGCCCCGGCACCCAGACAGAGGAAAGAGGTCCCATAGCAGAGAATCAGGCTTCATGTCACCCACCACTGGAACAGGCCATTGTCAGATATTTTTAGGCCCCGGCACCCAGACAGAAGAGAGAGGTCCCATAGCAGAGATTCAGGCTTCATGTTATATTAGAGAAATATGCTTTACGTCACCCACCACTGGAACAGGCTATTGTCAGATATTTAGGCCCCGGCACCCAGAGAGAGGAGAGAGGTCCCATAGCAGAGAATCAGGCTTCATGCCATAGCAGAGAATCAGGCTTCATGTCACCCACCACTGGAACAGGCCACTGTCAGATATTTTTAGGCCCCGGCACACAGACAGAGGAGACAGGTCCCATAGCAGAGATTCAGGCTTCATGTCATAGTAGAGAATCAGGCTTCATGTCATAACAGAGAATCAGGCTTCATGTCATAGCAGAGAATCAGGCTTCACGTAACCCACGACTTGAACAGGCCATTGTCAGATATTTAGGCCCCGGCACCCAGACAGATGATAGCGGTCCCATAGCAGAGAATCAGGCTTCATTTCATAGCAGAGAATCAGGCTTCAATTCATAGCAGAGAATCAGGCTTCATGTCACCCACCACTGGAACAGGCCATTGTCAGATATTTAGGCCCCGGCACCCAGACAGAGGAGAGAGGTCCCAAAGCAGAGAATCATGCTTCATGGCATAGCAGAGAATCAGGCTTCACGTCACCCACCACTGGAACAGGCTATTGTCAGATATTTAGGCCCCGACACCCAGACAGAGGAGAGAGGTCCCATTGCAGAGACTCAGACTTCATGTAATAGCAGAGAATCAGGATTTACGTCACCCACCACTGGAACAGGCCACTGTCAGATATTTTTAGGCCCCGGCACACAGACAGAGGAGAGAGGTCCCATAGCAGAGATTCAGGCTTCATGTCATATTAGAGAATCAGGCTTCATGTCATAGCAGTGAATCAGGCTTCATGTCATAGCAGAGAATCAGGCTTCACGTCACCTACCCCTGGAACAGGCCATTGTCAGATATTTAGGCCCCGACACCCAGACAGAGGACAGAGGTCCCATAGCAGAGAATCAGGCTTCATGTCATAGCAGAGAATCAGGCTTCACGTAACCCACCACTTGAACAGGCCATTGTCAGATATTTAGGCCCCGGCACCCAGACAGATGATAGAGGTCCCATAGCAGAGAATCAGGCTTCATGTCATAGCAGAGAATCAGGCTTCAATTCATAACAGAGAATCAGGCTTCATGTCATAGCAGAAAATCAGGCTTCATGTCACCCACCACTGGAACAGGCCATTGTCAGATATTTAGGCCCCGGCACCCAGACAGAGGAGAGAGGTCCCATAGCAGAGATGCAGGCTTCATGTCACCCACCACTGGAACAGGCCATTGTCAGATATTTTTAGGCCCCGGCACCCAGACAGAGGATAGAGGTCCCAAAGCAGAGATTCAGGCTTCATGTTATATTAGAGAAATATGCTTTACGTCACCCACCACTGGAACAGGCTATTGTCAGATATTTAGGCCCCGGCACCCAGACAGAGGAGAGAGGTCCCATAGCAGAGAATCAGGCTTCATGTCATAGCAGAGAATCAGGCATCACGTCACCCACCACTGGAAAAGGCCATTGTCAGATATTTAGGCCCTTGCTCCCGGACAGAGGAGAGAGGTCCCAAAGCAGAAAATCATGCTTCATGGCATAGCAGAGAATCAGGCTTCACGTCACCCACCACTGGAACAGGCTATTGTCAGATATTTGGGCCCCGGCACCCAGACAGAGGAGAGAGGTCCCATAGCAGAGAATCAGGCTTCATGTCACCCACCACTGAAACAGGCCATTGTCAGATATTTTTAGGCCCCGGCACCCAGACAGAGGAGAGAGGTCCCATAGCAGAGATTCAGGCTACATGTTATATTAGAGAAATATGCTTTACGTCACCCACCACTGGAACAGGCTATTGTCAGATATTTAGGCCCCGGCACCCAGACAGAGGAGAGAGGTCCCATAGCAGAGAATCAGGCTTCATGTCATAGCAGAGAATCAGGCTTCATGTCACCCACCACTGGAACAGGCCACTGTCAGATATTTTTAGGCCCCGGCACACAGACAGAGGAGACAGGTCCCATAGCAGAGATTCAGGCTTCATGTCATAGCAGAGATTTAGGCTTCAAGTCATAGCAGAGAATCAGGCTTCATGTCATAGCAGAGAATCAGGCATCACGTCACCCACCACTGGTACAGGCCATTGTCAGATATTTAGGCCCTGGCTCCCGGACAGAGGAGAGAGGTCCCATAGCAGAGAATCATGCTTCATGGCATAGCAGAGAATCAGGCTTCACGTCACCCACCACTGGAACAGGCTATTGTCAGATATTTGGGCCCCAGGCACCCAGACAGAGGAAAGAGGTCCCATAGCAGAGAATCAGGCTTCATGTCACCCACCACTGGAACAGGCCATTGTCAGATATTTTTAGGCCCCGGCACCCAGACAGAGGAGAGAGGTCCCATAGCAGAGATTCAGGCTTCATGTTATATTAGAGAAATATGCTTTACGTCACCCACCACTGGAACAGGCTATTGTCAGATATTTAGGCCCCGGCACCCAGACAGAGGAGAGAGGTCCCATAGCAGAGAATCAGGCTTCATGTCACCCACCACTGGAACAGGCTACTGTCAGATATTTTTAGGCCCCGGCACACAGACAGAGGAGACAGGTCACATAGCAGAGATTCAGGCTTCATGTCATAGCAGAGAATCAGGTTTCACGTAACCCACCACTTGAACAGGCCATTGTCAGATATTTAGGCCCCGGCACCCAGACAGATGATAGAGGTCCCATAGCAGAGAATCAGGCTTCATGTCATAGCAGAGAATCAGGCTTCAATTCATAGCAGAGAATCAGGCTTCATGTCATAGCAGAGAATCAGGCTTCATGTCACCCACCACTGGAACAGGCCATTGTCAGATATTTAGGCCCCGGCACCCAGAAAGAGGAGAGAGATCCCATAGCAGAGAATCATGCTTCATGGCATAGCAGAGAATCAGGCTTCACGTCACCCACCACTGGAACAGGCTATTGTCAGATATTTAGGTCCCGACACCCAGACAGAGGAGAGAGGTCCCATTGCAGAGACTCAATCTTCATGTAATAGCAGAGAATCAGGATTTACGTCACCCACCACTGGAACAGGCCATTGTCAGATATTTAGGCCCCGGCACCCAGACAGAGGAGAGAGGTCCCATAGCAGAGAATCATGCTTCATGGCATAGCAGAGAATCAGGCATTACGTCACCCACCACTGGAACAGGCTATTGTCAGATATTTAGGCCCCGACACCCAGACAGAGGAGAGAGGTCCCATTGCAGAGAATCAGACTTCATGTCATAGCAGAGATTTAGGCTTCAAGTCATAGCAGAGAATCAGGCTTCATGTCATAGCAGAGAATCAGGCATCACGTCACCCACCACTGGTACAGGCCATTGTCAGATATTTAGGCCCTGGCTCCCGGACAGAGGAGAGAGGTCCCATAGCAGAGAATCATGCTTCATGGCATAGCAGAGAATCAGGCTTCACGTCACCCACCACTGGAACAGGCTATTGTCAGATATTTGGGCCCCGGCACCCAGACAGAGGAAAGAGGTCCCATAGCAGAGAATCAGGCTTCATGTCACCCACCACTGGAACAGGCCATTGTCAGATATTTTTAGGCCCCGGCACCCAGACAGAGGAGAGAGGTCCCATAGCAGAGATTCAGGCTTCATGTTATATTAGAGAAATATGCTTTACGTCACCCACCACTGGAACAGGCTATTGTCAGATATTTAGGCCCCGGCACCCAGACAGAGGAGAGAGGTCCCATAGCAGAGAATCAGGCTTCATGTCATAGCAGAGAATCAGGCTTCATGTCACCCACCACTGGAACAGGCCACTGTCAGATATTTTTAGGCCCCGGCACACAGACAGAGGAGACAGGTCACATAGCAGAGATTCAGGCTTCATGTCATAGCAGAGAATCAGGTTTCACGTAACCCACCACTTGAACAGGCCATTGTCAGATATTTAGGCCCCGGCACCCAGACAGATGATAGAGGTCCCATAGCAGAGAATCAGGCTTCATGTCATAGCAGAGAATCAGGCTTCAATTCATAGCAGAGAATCAGGCTTCATGTCATAGCAGAGAATCAGGCTTCATGTCACCCACCACTGGAACAGGCCATTGTCAGATATTTAGGCCCCGTTACCCAGAAAGAGGAGAGAGGTCCCATAGCAGAGAATCATGCTTCATGGCATAGCAGAGAATCAGGCTTCACGTCATCCACCACTGGAACAGGCTATTGTCAGATATTTAGGTCCCGACACCCAGACAGAGGAGAGAGGTCCCATTGCAGAGACTCAATCTTCATGTAATAGCAGAGAATCAGGATTTACGTCACCCACCACTGGAACAGGCCATTGTCAGATATTTAGGCCCCGGCACCCAGACAGAGGAGAGAGGTCCCATAGCAGAGAATCATGCTTCATGGCATAGCAGAGAATCAGGCTTCACGTCACCCACCACTGGAACAGGCTATTGTCAGATATTTGGGCCCCGGCACCCAGACAGAGGAAAGAGGTCCCATAGCAGAGAATCAGGCTTCATGTCACCCACCACTGGAACAGGCCATTGTCAGATATTTTTAGGCCCCGGCACCCAGACAGAGGAGAGAGGTCCCATAGCAGAGATTCAGGCTTCATGTTATATTAGAGAAATATGCTTTACGTCACCCACCACTGGAATAGGCTATTGTCAGATATTTAGGCCCCGGCACCCAGACAGAGGAGAGAGGTCCCATAGCAGAGAATCAGGCTTCATGTCATAGCAGAGAATCAGGCTTCATGTCACCCACCACTGGAACAGGCCACTGTCAGATATTTTTAGGGCCCCGGCACCCAGACAGAGGAGAGAGGTCCCATAGCAGAGATTCAGGCTTCATGTTATATTAGAGAAATATGCTTTACGTCACCCACCACTGGAATAGGCTATTGTCAGATATTTAGGCCCCGGCACCCAGACAGAGGAGAGAGGTCCCATAGCAGAGAATCAGGCTTCATGTCATAGCAGAGAATCAGGCTTCATGTCACCCACCACTGGAACAGGCCACTGTCAGATATTTTTAGGCTCCGGCACACAGACAGAGGAGACAGGTCACATAGCAGAGATTCAGGCTTCATGTCATAGTAGAGAATCAGGCTTCATGTCATAGCAGAGAATCAGGCTTCATGTCATAGCAGAGAACCAGGCTTCACGTAACCCACCACTTGAACAGGCCATTGTCAGATATTTAGGCCCCGGCACCCAGACAGATGATAGAGGTCCCATAGCAGAGAATCAGGCTTCATTTCATAGCAGAGAATCAGGCTTCAATTCATAGCAGAGAATCAGGCTTCATGTCACCCACCACTGGAACAGGCCATTGTCAGATATTTAGGCCCCGACATTCAGACAGAGGAGAGAGGTCCCAAAGCAGAGAATCATGCTTCATGGCATAGCAGAGAATCAGGCTTCACGTCAACCACCACTGGAACAGGCCATTGTCAGATATTTAGGCCCCGACACACAGACAGAGGAGAGAGGTTCCATAGCAGAGATTCAGGCTTCATGTCATAGCAGAGAATCAGGCTTCAATTCATAGCAGAGAATCAGGCTTCATGTCACCCACCACTGGAACAGGCCATTGTCCGATATTTAGGCCCCGACACCCAGACAGAGGAGAAAAGTCCCATAGCAGAGATTCAGGCTTCATGTCATATTAGAGAATCAGGCTTCATGTCATAGCAGAGAATCAGGCTTCATGTCATAGCAGAGAATCAGGATTCACGTCACCCACCACTGGAACAGGCCATTGTCAGATATTTAGGCCCCGACACCTAGACAGAGGAGAGAGGTCCCATAGCAGAGAATCAGGCTTCATGTCATAGCAGAGAATCAGGCTTCAAGTCATAGCAGAGAATCAGGCTTCATGTCATAGCAGAGAATCAGGCATCACGTCACCCACCACTGGTACAGGCCATTGTCAGATATTTAGGCTCTGGCTCCCAGACAGAGGAGACAGGTCCCATAGCAGAGATTCAGGCTTCATGTCATAGTAGAGAATCAGGCTTCATGTCATAGCAGAGAATCAGGCTTCATGTCATAGCAGAGAATCAGGCTTCACGTAACCCACCACTTGAACAGGCCATTGTCAGATATTTAGGCCCCGGCACCCAGACAGATGATAGAGGTCCCATAGCAGAGAATCAGGCTTCATTTCATAGCAGAGAATCAGGCTTCAATTCATAGCAGAGAATCAGGCTTCAATTCATAGCAGAGAATCAGGCTTCATGTCACCCACCACTGGAACAGGCCACTGTCAGATATTTTTAGGCCCCGACACACAGACAGAGGAGAGAGGTTCCATAGCAGAGATTCAGGCTTCATGTCATAGCAGAGAATCAGGCTTCAATTCATAGCAGAGAATCAGGCTTCATGTCACCCACCACTGGAACAGGCCATTGTCCGATATTTAGGCCCCGACACCCAGACAGAGGAGAGAAGTCCCATAGCAGAGATTCAGGCTTCATGTCATATTAGAGAATCAGGCTTCATGTCATAGCAGAGAATCAGGCTTCATGTCATAGCAGAGAATCAGGATTCACGTCACCCACCACTGGAACAGGCCATTGTCAGATATTTAGGCCCCGACACCTAGACAGAGGAGAGAGGTCCCATAGCAGAGAATCAGGCTTCATGTCATAGCAGAGAATCAGGCTTCAAGTCATAGCAGAGAATCAGGCTTCATGTCATAGCAGAGAATCAGGCATCACGTCACCCACCACTGGTACAGGCCATTGTCAGATATTTAGGCTCTGGCTCCCAGACAGAGGAGACAGGTCCCATAGCAGAGATTCAGGCTTCATGTCATAGTAGAGAATCAGGCTTCATGTCATAGCAGAGAATCAGGCTTCATGTCATAGCAGAGAATCAGGCTTCACGTAACCCACCACTTGAACAGGCCATTGTCAGATATTTAGGCCCCGGCACCCAGACAGATGATAGAGGTCCCATAGCAGAGAATCAGGCTTCATTTCATAGCAGAGAATCAGGCTTCAATTCATAGCAGAGAATCAGGCTTCAATTCATAGCAGAGAATCAGGCTTCATGTCACCCACCACTGGAACAGGCCATTGTCAGATATTTTTAGGCCCCGCCACCCAGACAGAGGAGAGAGGTCCCATAGCAGAGATTCAGGCTTCATGTTATATTAGAGAAATATGCTTTACGTCACCCACCACTGAAACAGGCTATTGTCAGATATTTAGGCCCCGGCACCCAGACAGAGGAGAGAGGTCCCATGGCAGAGAATCAGGCTTCATGTCATATTAGAGAATCAGGCTTCATGTCATAGCAGAGAATCAGGATTTACGTCACACACCACTGGAACAGGCCACTGTCAGATATTTTTAGGCCCCGGCACACAGACAGAGGAGAGAGGTCCCATAGCAGAGATTCAGGCTTCATGTCATATTAGAGAATCAGGCTTCATGTCATAGCAGAGAATCAGGCTTTATGTCATAGCAGAGAATCAGGCTTCACGTCACCCACCACTGGAACAGGCCATTGTCAGATATTTAGGCCCCGACACCCAGACAGAGGAGAGAGGTCCCATAGCAGAGAATAAGGCTTCATGTCAAAGCAGAGAATCAGGCTTCGAGTCATAGCAGAGAATCAGACTTCATGTCATAGTAGAGAATCAGGCTTCACGTCACCTACCACTGGAACAGGCCATTGTCAGATATTTAGACCCCGGCGCCCAGACAGAGGAGAGAGGTCCCATTGCAGAGAATCAGGCTTCATTGCATAGCATATAATTAGGCTTCACGTCACCCACCACTGGAACAGGCCACTGTCAGATATTTTTAGACCCCGACACACAGACAGAGGAGAGAGGTCCCATAGCAGAGATACAGGCTTCATGTCATAGCAGAGAATCAGGCTTCAAGTCATAGCAGAGAATCAGGATTCATGTCATAGCAGAGAATCAGGCTTCACGTCACCCACCACTGGAACAGGTTATTGTCATTTATTTAGGCCCCGGCACCCAGACAGAGGAGAGAGGTCCCATAGCAGAGAATCAGGCTTCATGTCATAGCAGAGAATCAGGCTTCAAGTCATAGCAGAGAATCAGGCTTCATGTCATAGCAGAGAATCAGGCATCACGTCACCCACCACTGGAACAGGCCATTGTCAGATATTTAGGCCCTGGCTCCCGGACAGAGGAGAGAGGTCCCATAGCAGAGAATCATGCTTCATGGCATAGCAGAGAATCAGGCTTCATGTCACCCACCACTGGAACAGGCAATTGTCAGATATTTTTAGGCCCCGGCACCCAGACAGAGGAGAGAGGTCCCATAGCAGAGATTCAGGCTTCATGTTATATTAGAGAAATATGCTTTACGTCACCCACCACTGGAACAGGCTATTGTCAGATATTTAGGCCCCGGCACCCAGACAGAGGAGAGAGGTCCCATAGCAGAGAATCAGGTTTCATGTCATAGCAGAGAATCAGGCTTCATGTCACCCACCACTGGAACAGGCCACTGTCAGATATTTTTAGGCCCCGGCACACAGACAGAGGAGACAGGTCCCATAGCAGAGATTCAGGCTTCATGTCATAGTAGAGAATCAGGCTTCATGTCATAGCAGAGAATCAGGCTTCATGTCATAGCAGAGAATCAGGCTTCACGTAACCCACCACTTGAACAGGTCCATTGTCAGATATTTAGGCCCCGGCACCCAGACAGATGATAGAGGTCCCATAGCAGAGAATCAGGCTTCATTTCATAGCAGAGAATCAAGCTTCAATTCATAGCAGAGAATCAGGCTTCATGTCACCCACCACTGGAACAGGCCATTGTCAGATATTTAGGCCCCGGCACCCAGACAGAGGAGAGAGGTACCATAGCAGAGAATCATGCTTCATGGCATAACAGAGAATCAGGCTTCACGTCACCCACCACTGGAACAGGCTATTGTCAGATATTTAGGCCCCGACACCCAGACAGAGGAGAGAGGTCCCATTGCAGAGAATCAGACTTCATGTCATAGCAGAGAATCAGGATTTACGTCACCCACCACTGGAACAGGCCACTGTCAGATATTTTTTGGCCCCGGCACACAGACAGAGGAGAGAGGTCCCATAGCAGAGATTCAGGCTTCATGTCATATTAGAGAATCAGGCTTCATGTCATAGCAGAGAATCAGGCTTCATGTCATAGCAGAGAATCAGGCTTCACGTCACCCACCACTGGAACAGGCCATTGTCAAATATTTAGGCCCCGTCACCCAGACAGAGGAGAGAGGTCCCATAGCAGAGAATCAGGCTTCATGTCATAGCAGAGAATCAGGCTTCAAGTCATAGCAGAGAATCAGGCTTCATGTCATAGCAGAGAATCAGGCATTACGTCACCCACCACTGGAACAGGCCATTGTCAGATATTTAGGCCCTGGCTCCCGGACAGAGGAGAGAGGTCCCATAGCAGAGAATCATGCTTCATGGCATAGCAGAGAATTTGCATCACGTCACCCACCACTGGAACAGGCTATTGTCAGATATTTGGGCCCCGGCACCCAGACAGAGGAGAGAGGTCCCATAGCAGAGAATCAGGCTTCATGTCACCAACCACTGGAACAGGCCATTGTCAGATATTTTTAGGCCCCGCCACCCAGACAGAGGAGAGAGGTCCCATAGCAGAGATTCAGGCTTCATGTTATATTAGAGAAATATGCTTTACGTCACCCACCACTGGAACAGGCTATTGTCAGATATTTAGGCCCCGGCACCCAGACAGAGGAGAGAGGTCCCATGGCAGAGAATCAGGCTTCATGTCATAGCAGAGAATCAGGATTTACATCACCCACCACTGGAACAGGCCACTGTCAGATATTTTTAGGCCCCGGCACACAGACAGAGGAGAGAAGTCCCATAGCAGAGATTCAGGCTTCATGTCATATTAGAGAATCAGGCTTCATGTCATAGCAGAGAATCAGGCTTCATGTCATAGCAGAGAATCAGACTTCACGTCACCCACCACTGGAACAGGCCATTGTCAGATATTTAGGCCCCGACACCCAGACAGAGGAGAGAGGTCCTATAGCAGAGAATCAGGCTTCATGTCATAGCAGAGAATCAGGCTTCGAGTCATAGCAGAGAATCAGACTTCATGTCATAGCAGAGAATCAGGCTTCACGTCACCTACCACTGGAACAGGCCATTGTCAGATATTTAGACCCCGGCGCCCAGACAGAGGAGAGAGGTCCCATTGCAGAAAATCAGGCTTCATGGCATAGCAGAGAATCAGGCTTCAAGTCATAGCAGAGAATCAGGCTTCATGTCATAGCAGAAAATCAGGCATCACGTCACCCACCACTGGAACAGGCCATTGTCAGATATTTAGGCCCTGGCTCCCGGACAGAGGAGAGAGGTCCCATAGCAGAGAATCATGCTTCATGGCATAGCAGAGAATCAGGCTTCACGTCACCCACCACTGGAACAGGCTATTGTCAGATATTTGGGCCCCGGCACCCAGACAGAGGAGAGAGGTCCCATAGCAGAGAATCAGGCTTCATGTCACCCACCACTGGAACAGGCCATTGTCAGATATTTTTAGGCCCCGGCACCCAGACAGAGGAGAGAGGTCCCATAGCAGAGATTTAGGCTTCATGTTATATTAGAGAAATATGCTTTACGTCACCCACCACTGGAACAGGCTATTGTCAGATATTTAGGCCCCGGCACCCAGACAGAGGAGAGAGGTCCCATAGCAGAGAATCAGGCTTCATGTCATTGCAGAGAATCAGGCTTCATGTCACCCACCACTGGAACAGGCCACTGTTAGATATTTTTAGGCCCCGGCACACAGACAGAGGAGACAGGTCACATAGCAGAGATTCAGGCTTCATGTCATAGCAGAGAATCAGGCTTCATGTAACCCACCACTTGAACAGGCCATTGTCAGATATTTAGGCCCCGGCACCCAGACAGATGATAGAGGTCCCATAGCAGAGAATCAGGCTTCATGTCATAGCAGAGAATCAGGCTTCAATTCATAGCAGAGAATCAGGCTTCATGTCATAGCAGAGAATCAGGCTTCATGTCACCCACCACTGGAACAGGCCATTGTCAGATATTTAGGCCCCGGCACCCAGACAGAGGAGAGAGGTCCCATAGCAGAGAATCATGCTTCATGGCATAGCAGAGAATCAGGCTTCACGTCACCCACCACTGGAACAGGCTATTGTCAGATATTTAGGCCCCGAAACCCAGACAGAGGAGAGAGGTCCCATTGCAGAGAATCAGACTTCATGTCATAGCAGAGAATCAGGATTTACGTCACCCACCACTGGAACAGGCCACTGTCAGATATTTTTAGGCACCGGCACACAGACAGAGGAGAGAGGTCCCATAGCAGAGATTCAGGCTTCATGTCATATTAGAGAATCAGGCTTCATGTCATAGCAGAGAATCAGGCTTCAAGTCATAGCAGAGAATCAGGCTTCATGTCATAGCAGAGAATCAGGCATCACGTCACCCACCACTGGTACAGGCCATTGTCAGATATTTAGGCCCTGGCTCCCGGACAGAGGAGAGAGGTCCCATAGCAGAGAATCATGCTTCATGGCATAGCAGAGAATCAGGCTTCACGTCACCCACCACTGGAACAGGCTATTGTCAGATATTTTGGCCCCGGCACCCAGACAGAGGAGAGAGGTCCCATAGCAGAGAATCAGGCTTCATGTCACCCACCACTGGAACAGGCCATTGTCAGATATTTTTAGGCCCCGGCACCCAGACAGAGGAGAGAGGTCCCATAGCAGAGATTCAGGCTTCATGTTATATTAGAGAAATATGCTTTACGTCACCCACCACTGGTACAGGCTATTGTCAGATATTTAGGCCCCGGCACCCAGACAGAGGAGAGAGGTCCCATAGCAGAGAATCAGGCTTCATGTCATAGCAGAGAATCAGGCTTCATGTCACCCACCACTGGAACAGGCCACAGTCAGATATTTTTAGGCCCCGGCACACAGACAGAGGAGACAGGTCACATAGCAGAGATTCAGGCTTCATGTCATAGCAGAGAATCAGGCTTCACGTAACCCACCACTTGAACAGGCCATTGTCAGATATTTAGGCCCCGGCACCCAGACAGATGATAGAGGTCCCATAGCAGAGAATCAGGCTTCATGTCATAGCAGAGAATCAGGCTTCAATTCATAGCAGAGAATCAGGCTTCATGTCATAGCAGAGAATCAGGCTTCATGTCACCCACCACTGGAACAGGCCATTGTCAGATATTTAGGCCCCGGCACCCAGACAGAGGAGAGAGGTCCCATAGCAGAGAATCATGCTTCATGGCATAGCAGAGAATCAGGCTTCACGTCACCCACCACTGGAACAGGCTATTGTCAGATATTTAGGCCCCGACACCCAGACAGAGGAGAGAGGTCCCATTGCAGAGAATCAGACTTCATGTCATAGCAGAGAATCAGGATTTAAGTCACCCACCACTGGAACAGGCCACTGTCAGATATTTTTAGGCACCGGCACACAGACAGAGGAGAGAGGTCCCATAGCAGAGATTCAGGCTTCATGTAATATTAGAGAATCAGGCTTCATGTCATAGCAGAGAATCAGGCTTCAAGTCATAGCAGAGAATCAGGCTTCATGTCATAGCAGAGAATCAGGCATCACGTCACCCACCACTGGTACAGGCCATTGTCAGATATTTAGGCCCTGGCTCCCGGACAGAGGAGAGAGGTCCCATAGCAGAGAATCATGCTTCATGGCATAGCAGAGAATCAGGCTTCACGTCACCCACCACTGGAACAGGCTATTGTCAGATATTTAGGCCCCGGCAGCCAGACAGAGGAAAGAGGTCCCATAGCAGAGAATCAGGCTTCATGTCACCCACCACTGGAACAGGCCATTGTCAGATATTTTTAGGCCCCGGCACCCAGACAGAGGAGAGAGGTCCCATAGCAGAGAATCAGGCTTCATGTCATAGCAGAGAATCAGGCTTCAAGTCATAGCAGAGAATTTAGGCTTCATGTCATAGCAGAGAATCAGGCATCACGTCACCCACCACTGGAACAGGCCATTGTCATTTATTTAGGCCCCGGCACCCAGACAGAGGAGAGAGGTCCCATAGCAGAGAATCAGGCTTCATGTCATAGCAGAGAATCAGGCTTCAAGTCATAGCAGAGAATTAGGCTTCATGTCATAGCAGAGAATCAGGCATCACGTCACCCACCACTGGAACAGGCCATTGTCAGATATTTAGGCCCTGGCTCCCGGACAGAGGAGAGAGGTCCCATAGCAGAGAATCATGCTTCATGGCATAGCAGAGAATCAGGCTTCATGTCACCCACCACTGGAACAGGCCATTGTCAGATATTTTTAGGCCCCGGCACCCAGACAGAGGAGAGAGGTCCCATAGCAGAGATTCAGGCTTCATGTTATATTAGAGAAATATGCTTAACGTCACCCACCACTGGAACAGGCTATTGTCAGATATTTAGGCCCCGGCACCCAGACAGAGGAGAGAGGTCCCATAGCAGAGAATCAGGCTTCATGTCATAGCAGAGAATCAGGCTTCATGTCACCCACCACTGGAACAGGCCACTGTCAGATATTTTTAGGCCCCGGCATACAGACAGAGGAGAGAGGTCCCATAGCAGAGATTCATGCTTCATGTCATAGCAGAGAATCAGGCTTCACGTAACCCACCACTTGAACAGGCCATTGTCAGATATTTAGGCCCCGGCACCCAGACAGATGATAGAGGTCCCATAGCAGAGAATCAGGCTTCATGTCATAGCAGAGAATCAGGCTTCAATTCATAGCAGAGAATCAGGCTTCATGTCATAGCAGAGATTCAGGCTTTATGTCAACCACCACTGGAACAGGCCATTGTCAGATATTTAGGCCCCGGCACCCAGACAGAGGAGAGAGGTCCCATAGCAGAGAATCATGCTTCATGGCATAGCAGAGAATCAGGCTTCACGTCACCCACCACTGGAACAGGCTATTGTCAGATATTTAGGCCCCGACACTCAGACAGAGGAGAGAGGTCCCATTGCAGAGACTCAGACTTCATGTAATAGCAGAGAATCAGGATTTACGTCACCCACCACTGGAACAGGCCATTGTCAGATATTTAGGCCCCGGCACCCAGACAGAGGAGAGAGGTCCCATAGCAGAGAATCATGCTTCATGGCATAGCAGAGAATCAGGCTTCACGTCACCCACCACTGGAACAGGCTATTGTCAGATATTTAGGCCCCGACACCCAGACAGAGGAGAGAGGTCCCATTGCAGAGAATCAGACTTCATGTCATAGCAGAGAATCAGGATTTACGTCACCCACCACTGGAACAGGCCACTGTCAGATATTTTTAGGCACCGGCACACAGACAGAGGAGAGAGGTCCCATAGCAGAGATTCAGGCTTCATGTCATATTAGAGAATCAGGCTTCATGTCATAGCAGAGAATCAGGCTTCAAGTCATAGCAGAGAATCAGGCTTCATGTCATAGCAGAGAATCAGGCATCACGTCACCCACCACTTGTACAGGCCATTGTCAGATATTTAGGCCCTGGCTCCCGGACAGAGGAGAGAGGTCCCATAGCAGAGAATCATGCTTCATGGCATAGCAGAGAATCAGGCTTCACGTCACCCACCACTGGAACAGGCTATTGTCAGATATTTGGGCCCCGGCACCCAGACAGAGGAAAGAGGTCCCATAGCAGAGAATCAGGCTTCATGTCACCCACCACTGGAACAGGCCATTGTCAGATATTTCTAGGCCCCGGCACCCAGACAGAGGAGAGAGGTCCCATAGCAGAGATTCAGGCTTCATGTTATATTAGAGAAATATGCTTTACATCACCCACCACTGGAACAGGCTATTGTCAGATATTTAGGCCCCGGCACCCAGACAGAGGAGAGAGGTTCCATAGCAGAGAATCAGGCTTCATGTCATAGCAGAGAATCAGGCTTCATGTCACCCACCACTGGAACAGGCCACTGTCAGATATTTTTAGGCCCCGGCACACAGACAGAGGAGACAGGTCCCATAGCAGAAATTCAGGCTTCATGTCATAGTAGAGAATCAGGCTTCATGTCATAGCAGAGAATCAGGCTTCATGTCATAGCAGAGAATCAGGCTTCACGTAACCCACCACTTGAACAGGCCATTGTCAGATATTTAGGCCCCGGCACCCAAACAGATGATAGAGGTCCCATAGCAGAGAATCAGGCTTCATTTCATAGCAGAGAATCAGGCTTCAATTCATAGCAGAGAATCAGGCTTCATGTCACCCACCACTGGAACAGGCCATTGTCAGATATTTAGGCCCCGGCACCCAGACAGAGGAGAGAGGTCCCATAGCAGAGAATCATGCATTATGGCATAGCAGAGAATCAGGCTTCACGTCACCCACCACTGGAACAGGCTATTGTCAGATATTTAGGCCCCGACACCCAGACAGAGGAGAGAGGTCGCATTGCAGAGACTCAGACTTCATGTAATAGCAGAGAATCAGGATTTACGTCACCCACCACTGGAACAGGACACTGTCAGATATTTTTAGGCCCCGGCACACAGACAGAGGAGAGATGTCCCATAGCAGAGATTCAGGCTTCATGTCATATTAGAGAATTAGGCTTCATGTCATAGCAGTGAATCAGGCTTCATGTCATAGCAGAGAATCAGGCTTCACGTCAACCACCACTGGAACAGGCCATTGTCAGATATTTAGGCCCCGACACCCAGACAGAGGAGAAAGGTCCCATAGCAGAGAATCAGGCTTCATGTCATAGCAGAGAATCAGGCTTCAAGTCATAGCAGAGAATCAGGCTGCATGTCATAGCAGAGAATCAGGCTTCACGTCACCCACCACTGGAACAGACCATTGTCAGATATTTAGGCCCAGGCACCCAGACAGAGGAGAGAGGTCCCATAGCAGAGAATCAGGCTTCATGTCATAGCAGAGAATCAGGCTTCAATTCATAGCAGAGAATCAGGCTTCATGTCATAGCAGAGAATCAGGCATCACGTCACCCACCACTGGAACAGGCAATTGTCAGATATTTAGGCCCTGGCTCCCGGACAGAGGAGAGAGGTCCCATAGCAGAGAATCATGCTTCATGGCATAGCAGAGAATCAGGCTTCTCGTCACCCACCACTGGAATAGGCTATTGTCAGATATTTGGGCCCCGGCACCCATACAGAGGAGAGAGGTCCCATAGCAGAGAATCAGGCTTCATGTCACCCACCACTGGAACAGGCCATTGTCAGATATTTTTAGGCCCCGGCACCCAGACAGAGGAGAGAGGTCCCATAGCAGAGATTCAGGCTTCATGTCATAGCAGAAAATCAGGCTTCATGTCACCCACCACTGGAACAGGCCACTGTCAGATATTTTTAGGCCCCGGCACACAGACAGAGGAGACAGGTCCTATAGCAGAGATTCAGGCTTCATGTCATAGCAGAGAATCAGGCTTCATGTCATAGCAGAGAATCAGGCTTCACGTAACCCACCACTTGAACAGGCCATTGTCAGATATTTAGGCCCCTGCACCCAGACAGATGATAGAGGTCCCATAGCAGAGAATCAGGCTTCATGTCATAGCAGAGAATCAGGCTTCAATTCATAGCAGAGAATCAGGCTTCATGTCATAGCAGAGAATCAGGCTTCATGTCACCCACCACTGGAACAGGCCATTGTCAGATATTTAGGCCCCGGCACCCAGACAGAGGAGAGAGGTTCCATAGCAGAGAATCATGCTTCATGGCATAGCAGAGAATCAGGCTTCACGTCACCCACCACTGGAACAGGCTATTGTCAGATATTTAGGCCCCGACACCCAGACAGAGGAGAGAGGTCCCATTGCAGAGAATCAGACTTCATGTCATAGCAGAGAATCAGGATTTACGTCACCCACCACTGGAACAGGCCACTGTCAGATATTTTTAGGCCCCGGCACACAGACAGAGGAGAGAGGTCCCATAGCAGAGATTCAGGCTTCATGTCATATTAGAGAATCAGGCTTCGAGTCATAGCAGAGAATCAGACTTCATGTCATAGCAGAGAATCAGTCTTCACGTCACCCACCACTGGAACAGGCTATTGTCAGATATTTAGACCCCGGCGCCCAGACAGAGGAGAGAGGTCCCATTGCAGAGAATCAGGCTTCATGTCATAGCAGAGAATCAGGCTTCGAGTCATAGCAGAGAATCAGACTTCATGTCATAGCAGAGAATCAGGCTTCACGTCACCTACTACTGGAACAGGCCATTGTCAGATATTTAGACCCCGGCGCCCAGACAGAGGAGAGAGGTCCCATTGCAGAGAATCAGGCTTCATGGCATAGCATATAATCAGGCTTCACGTCACCCACCACTGGAACAGGCCACTGTCAGATATTTTTAGGCCCCGGCACCCAGACAGAGGAGAGAGGTCCCATAGCAGAGATTCAGGCTTCATGTTATATTAGAGAAATATGCTTTACGTCACCCACCACTGGAATAGGCTATTGTCAGATATTTAGGCCCCGGCACCCAGACAGAGGAGAGAGGTCCCATAGCAGAGAATCAGGCTTCATGTCATAGCAGAGAATCAGGCTTCATGTCACCCACCACTGGAACAGGCCACTGTCAGATATTTTTAGGCTCCGGCACACAGACAGAGGAGACAGGTCACATAGCAGAGATTCAGGCTTCATGTCATAGTAGAGAATCAGGCTTCATGTCATAGCAGAGAATCAGGCTTCATGTCATAGCAGAGAACCAGGCTTCACGTAACCCACCACTTGAACAGGCCATTGTCAGATATTTAGGCCCCGGCACCCAGACAGATGATAGAGGTCCCATAGCAGAGAATCAGGCTTCATTTCATAGCAGAGAATCAGGCTTCAATTCATAGCAGAGAATCAGGCTTCATGTCACCCACCACTGGAACAGGCCATTGTCAGATATTTAGGCCCCGACATTCAGACAGAGGAGAGAGGTCCCAAAGCAGAGAATCATGCTTCATGGCATAGCAGAGAATCAGGCTTCACGTCAACCACCACTGGAACAGGCTATTGTCAGATATTTAGGCCCAGACACCCAGACAGAGGAGAGAGGTCCCATTGCAGAGAATCAGACTTCATGTCATAGCAGAGAATCAGGATTTACGTCACCCACCACTGGAACAGGCCACTGTCAGATATTTTTAGGCCCCGGCACACAGACAGAGGAGAGAGGTCCCATAGCAGAGATTCAGGCTTCATGTCATATTAGAGAATCAGGCTTCATGGCATAGCAGAGAATCAGGCTTCATGTCATAGCAGAGAATCAGGCTTCACGTCACCCACCACTGGAACAGGCCATTGTCAGATATTTAGGCCCCGACACCCAGACAGAGGAGAGAGGTCCCATAGCAGAGAATCAGGCTTCATGTCATAGCAGAGAATCAGGCTTCAAGTCATAGCAGAGAATCAGGCTTCATGTCATAGCAGAGAATTAGGCATCACGTCACCCACCACTGGAACAGGCCATTGTCAGATATTTAGGCCCTGGCTCCCGGACAGAGGAGAGAGGTCCCATAGCAGAGAATCATGCTTCATGGCATAGCAGAGAATCAGGCTTCACGTCACCCACCACTGGAACAGGCTATTGTCAGATATTTGGGCCCCGGCACCCAGACAGAGGAGAGAGGTCCCATAGCAGAGAATCAGGCTTCATGTCACCCACCACTGGAACAGGCCATTGTCAGATATTTTTAGGCCCCGCCACCCAGACAGAGGAGAGAGGTCCCATAGCAGAGATTCAGGCTTCATGTTATATTAGAGAAATATGCTTTACGTCACCCACCACTGGAACAGGCTATTGTCAGATATTTAGGCCCCGGCACCCAGACAGAGGAGAGAGGTCCCATGGCAGAGAATCAGGCTTCATGTCATAGCAGAGAATCAGGATTTACGTCACCCACCACTGGAACAGGCCACTGTCAGATATTTTTAGTCTCCGGCACACAGACAGAGGAGAGAAGTCCCATAGCAGAGATTCAAGCTTCATGTCATATTAGAGAATCAGGCTTCATGTCATAGCAGAGAATCAGGCTTCATGTCATAGCAGAGAATCAGGCTTCACGTCACCTACCACTGGAACAGGCCATTGTCAGATATTTAGGCCCCGACACCCAGACAGAGGAGAGAGGTCCCATAGCAGAGAATCAGGCTTCATGTCATAGCAGAGAATCAGGCTTCGAGTCATAGCAGAGGATCAGACTTCATGTCTTAGCAGAGAATCAGGCTTCACGTCACCTACCACTGGAACAGGCCATTGTCAGATATTTAGACCCCGGCGCCCAGACAGAGGAGAGAGGTCCCATTGCAGAGAATCAGGCTTCATGGCATAGCATATAATCAGGCTTCACGTCACCCACCACTGGAACAGGCCACTGTCAGATATTTTTAGGCCCCGACACACAGACAGAGGAGAGAGGTTCCATAGCAGAGATTCAGGCTGCATGTCATAGCAGAGAATCAGGCTTCACGTCACCCACCACTGGAACAGGCTATTGTCAGATATTTGGGCCCCGGCACCCAGACAGAGGAGAGAGGTCCCATAGCAGAGAATCAGGCTTCATGTCACCCACCACTGGAACAGGCCATTGTCAGATATTTTTAGGCCCCGCCACCCAGACAGAGGAGAGAGGTCCCATAGCAGAGATTCAGGCTTCATGTTATATTAGAGAAATATGCTTTACGTCACCCACCACTGGAACAGGCTATTGTCAGATATTTAGGCCCCGGCACCCAGACAGAGGAGAGAGGTCCCATGGCAGAGAATCAGGCTTCATGTCATAGCAGAGAATCAGGATTTACGTCACCCACCACTGGAACAGGCCACTGTCAGATATTTTTAGGCCCCGGCACACAGACAGAGGAGAGAAGTCCCATAGCAGAGATTCAGGCTTCATGTCATATTAGAGAATCAGGCTTCATGTCATAGCAGAGAATCAGGCTTCATGTCATAGCAGAGAATCAGGCTTCACGTCACCCACCACTGGAACAGGCCATTGTCAGATATTTAGGCCCCGACACCCAGACAGAGGAGAGAGGTCCCATAGCAGAGAATCAGGCTTCATGTCATAGCAGAGAATCAGGCTTCGAGTCATAGCAGAGAATCAGACTTCATGTCATAGCAGAGAATCAGGCTTCACGTCACCTACCACTGGAACAGGCCATTGTCAGATATTTAGACCCCGGCGCCCAGACAGAGGAGAGAGGTCCCATTGCAGAGAATCAGGCTTCATGGCATAGCATATAATCAGGCTTCACGTCACCCACCACTGGAACAGGCCACTGTCAGATATTTTTAGGCCCCGACACACAGACAGAGGAGAGAGGTTCCATAGCAGAGATTCAGGCTTCATGTCATAGCAGAGAATCAGGCTTCAATTCATAGCAGAGAATCAGGCTTCATGTCACCCACCACTGGAACAGGCCATTGTCCGATATTTAGGCCCCGACACCCAGACAGAGGAGAAAAGTCCCATAGCAGAGATTCAGGCTTCATGTCATATTAGAGAATCAGGCTTCATGTCATAGCAGAGAATCAGGCTTCATGTCATAGCAGAGAATCAGGATTCACGTCACCCACCACTGGAACAGGCCATTGTCAGATATTTAGGCCCCGACACCTAGACAGAGGAGAGAGGTCCCATAGCAGAGAATCAGGCTTCATGTCATAGCAGAGAATCAGGCTTCAAGTCATAGCAGAGAATCAGGCTTCATGTCATAGCAGAGAATCAGGCATCACGTCACCCACCACTGGTACAGGCCATTGTCAGATATTTAGGCTCTGGCTCCCAGACAGAGGAGACAGGTCCCATAGCAGAGATTCAGGCTTCATGTCATAGTAGAGAATCAGGCTTCATGTCATAGCAGAGAATCAGGCTTCATGTCATAGCAGAGAATCAGGCTTCACGTAACCCACCACTTGAACAGGCCATTGTCAGATATTTAGGCCCCGGCACCCAGACAGATGATAGAGGTCCCATAGCAGAGAATCAGGCTTCATTTCATAGCAGAGAATCAGGCTTCAATTCATAGCAGAGAATCAGGCTTCAATTCATAGCAGAGAATCAGGCTTCATGTCACCCACCACTGGAACAGGCCACTGTCAGATATTTTTAGGCCCCGACACACAGACAGAGGAGAGAGGTTCCATAGCAGAGATTCAGGCTTCATGTCATAGCAGAGAATCAGGCTTCAATTCATAGCAGAGAATCAGGCTTCATGTCACCCACCACTGGAACAGGCCATTGTCCGATATTTAGGCCCCGACACCCAGACAGAGGAGAGAAGTCCCATAGCAGAGATTCAGGCTTCATGTCATATTAGAGAATCAGGCTTCATGTCATAGCAGAGAATCAGGCTTCATGTCATAGCAGAGAATCAGGATTCACGTCACCCACCACTGGAACAGGCCATTGTCAGATATTTAGGCCCCGACACCTAGACAGAGGAGAGAGGTCCCATAGCAGAGAATCAGGCTTCATGTCATAGCAGAGAATCAGGCTTCAAGTCATAGCAGAGAATCAGGCTTCATGTCATAGCAGAGAATCAGGCATCACGTCACCCACCACTGGTACAGGCCATTGTCAGATATTTAGGCTCTGGCTCCCAGACAGAGGAGACAGGTCCCATAGCAGAGATTCAGGCTTCATGTCATAGTAGAGAATCAGGCTTCATGTCATAGCAGAGAATCAGGCTTCATGTCATAGCAGAGAATCAGGCTTCACGTAACCCACCACTTGAACAGGCCATTGTCAGATATTTAGGCCCCGGCACCCAGACAGATGATAGAGGTCCCATAGCAGAGAATCAGGCTTCATTTCATAGCAGAGAATCAGGCTTCAATTCATAGCAGAGAATCAGGCTTCAATTCATAGCAGAGAATCAGGCTTCATGTCACCCACCACTGGAACAGGCCATTGTCAGATATTTAGGCCCCGGCACCCAGACAGAGGAGAGAGGTCCCATAGCAGAGAATCATGCTTCATGGCATAGCAGAGAATCAGGCTTCACGTCACCCACCACTGGAACAGGCCACTGTCAGATATTTTTAGGCCCCGGCACACAGACAGAGGAGAGAGGTCCCATAGCAGAGATTCAGGCTTCATGTCATATTAGAGAATCAGGCTTCATGTCATAGCAGAGAATCAGGCTTCATGTCATAGCAGAGAATCAGGCTTCACGTAACCCACCACTGGAACAGGCCATTGTCAGATATTAGGCCCCGACACCCAGACAGAGGAGAGAGGTCCCATAGCAGAGAATCAGGCTTCATGTCATAGCAGAGAATCAGGCTTCAAGTCATAGCAGAGAATCAGGCTTCATGTCATAGCAGAGAATCAGGCATCACGTCACCCACCACTGGAACAGGCCATTGTCAGATATTTAGGCCCTGGCTCCCGGACAGAGGAGAGAGGTCCCATAGCAGAGAATCATGCTTCATGGCATAGCAGAGAATCAGGCTTCACGTCACCCACCACTGGAACAGGCTATTGTCAGATATTTGGGCCCCGACACCCAGACAGAGGAGAGAGGTCCCATAGCAGAGAATCAGGCTTCATGTCACCCACCACTGGAACAGGCCATTGTCAGATATTTTTAGGCCCCGCCACCCAGACAGAGGAGAGAGGTCCCATAGCAGAGATTCAGGCTTCATGTTATATTAGAGAAATATGCTTTACGTCACCCACCACTGGAACAGGCTATTGTCAGATATTTAGGCCCCGGCACCCAGACAGAGGAGAGAGGTCCCATGGCAGAGAATCAGGCTTCATGTCATAGCAGAGAATCAGGATTTACGTCACACACCACTGGAACAGGCCACTGTCAGATATTTTTAGGCCCCGGCACACAGACAGAGGAGAGAGGTCCCATAGCAGAGATTCAGGCTTCAAGTCATATTAGAGAATCAGGCTTCATGTCATAGCAGAGAATCAGGCTTTATGTCATAGCAGAGAATCAGGCTTCACGTCACCCACCACTGGAACAGGCCATTGTCAGATATTTAGGCCCCGACACCCAGACAGAGGAGAGAGGTCCCATAGCAGAGAATAAGGCTTCATGTCAAAGCAGAGAATCAGGCTTCGAGTCATAGCAGAGAATCAGACTTCATGTCATAGTAGAGAATCAGGCTTCACGTCACCTACCACTGGAACAGGCCATTGTCAGATATTTAGACCCCGGCGCCCAGACAGAGGAGAGAGGTCCCATTGCAGAGAATCAGGCTTCATGGCATAGCATATAATTAGGCTTCACGTCACCCACCACTGGAACAGGCCACTGTCAGATATTTTTAGACCCCGACACACAGACAGAGGAGAGAGGTCCCATAGCAGAGATACAGGCTTCATGTCATAGCAGAGAATCAGGCTTCAAGTCATAGCAGAGAATCAGGATTCATGTCATAGCAGAGAATCAGGCTTCACGTCACCCACCACTGGAACAGGTTATTGTCATTTATTTAGGCCCCGGCACCCAGACAGAGGAGAGAGGTCCCATAGCAGAGAATCAGGCTTCATGTCATAGCAGAGAATCAGGCTTCAAGTCATAGCAGAGAATCAGGCTTCATGTCATAGCAGAGAATCAGGCATCACGTCACCCACCACTGGAACAGGCCATTGTCAGATATTTAGGCCCTGGCTCCCGGACAGAGGAGAGAGGTCCCATAGCAGAGAATCATGCTTCATGGCATAGCAGAGAATCAGGCTTCACGTCACCCACCACTGGAACAGGCTATTGTCAGATATTTGGGCCCCGGCACCCAGACAGAGGAGAGAGGTCCCATAGCAGAGAATCAGGCTTTATGTCACCCACCACTGGAACAGGCCATTGTCAGATATTTTTAGGCCCCGGCACCCAGACAGAGGAGAGAGGTCCCATAGCAGAGATTTAGGCTTCATGTTATATTAGAGAAATATGCTTTACGTCACCCACCACTGGAACAGGCTATTGTCAGATATTTAGTCCCCGGCACCCAGACAGAGGAGAGAGGTCCCATAGCAGAGAATCAGGCTTCATGTCATAGCAGAGAATCAGGCTTCATGTCACCCACCACTGGAACAGGCCACTGTTAGATATTTTTAGGCCCCGGCACACAGACAGAGGAGACAGGTCACATAGCAGAGATTCAGGCTTCATGTGATAGCAGAGAATCAGGCTTCACGTAACCCACCACTTGAACAGGCCATTGTCAGATATTTAGGCCCCGGCACCCAGACAGATGATAGAGGTCCCATAGCAGAGAATCAGGCTTCATGTCATAGCAGAGAATCAGGCTTCAATTCATAGCAGAGAATCAGGCTTCATGTCATAGCAGAGAATCAGGCTTCATGTCACCCACCACTGGAACAGGCCATTGTCAGATATTTAGGCCCCGGCACCCAGACAGAGGAGAGAGGTCCCATAGCAGAGAATCATGCTTCATGGCATAGCAGAGAATCAGGCTTCACGTCACCCACCACTGGAACATTCTATTGTCAGATATTTAGGCCCCGACACCCAGACAGAGGAGAGAGGTCCCATTGCAGAGACTCAGACTTCATGTAATAGCAGAGAATCAGGATTTACGTCACCCACCACTGGAACAGGCCATTATCAGATATTTAGGCCCCGGCACCCAGACAGAGGAGAGAGGTCCCATAGCAGAGAATCATGCTTCATGGCATAGCATTGAATCAGGCTTCACGTAACCCACCACTGGAACAGGCTAAAGTCAGATATTTAGGCCCCGACACCCAGACAGAGGAGAGAGGTCCCATTGCAGAGAATCAGACTTCATGTCATAGCAGAGAATCAGGATTTACGTCACCCACCACTGGAACAGGCCACTGTCAGATATTTTTAGGCACCGGCACACAGACAGAGGAGAGAGGTCCCATAGCAGAGATTCAGGCTTCATGTCATATTAGAGAATCAGGCTTCATGTCATAGCAGAGAATCAGGCTTTAAGTCATAGCAGAGAATCAGGCTTCATGTCATAGCAGAGAATCAGGCATCACGTCACCCACCACTGGTACAGGCCATTGTCAGATATTTAGGCCCTGGCTCCCGGACAGAGGAGAGAGGTCCCATAGCAGAGAATCATGCTTCATGGCATAGCAGAGAATCAGGCTTCACGTCACCCACCACTGGAACAGGCTATTGTCAGATATTTGGGCCCCGGCACCCAGACAGAGGAAAGAGGTCCCATAGCAGAGAATCAGGCTTCATGTCACCCACCACTGGAACAGGCAATTGTCAGATATTTTTAGGCCCCGGCACCCAGACAGAGGAGAGAGGTCCCATAGCAGAGATTCAGGCTTCATGTTATATTAGAGAAATATGCTTTACGTCACCCACCACTGGAACAGGCTATTGTCAGATATTTAGGCCCCGGCACCCAGACAGAGGAGAGAGGTCCCATAGCAGAGAATCAGGCTTCATGTCATAGCAGAGAATCAGGCTTCATGTCACCCACCACTGGAACAGGCCACTGTCAGATATTTTTAGGCCCCGGCACACAGACAGAGGAGACAGGTCCCATAGCAGAGATTCAGGCTTCATGTCATAGTAGAGAATCAGGCTTCATGTCATAGCAGAGAATCAGGCTTCATGTCATAGCAGAGAATCAGTCTTCACGTAACCCACCACTTGAACAGGCCATTGTCAGATATTTAGGCCCCGGCACCCAGACAGATGATAGAGGTCCCATAGCAGAGAATCAGGCTTCATTTCATAGCAGAGAATCAAGCTTCAATTCATAGCAGAGAATCAGGCTTCATGTCACCCACCACTGGAACAGGCCATTGTCAGATATTTAGGCCCCGGCACCCAGACAGAGGAGAGAGGTACCATAGCAGAGAATCATGCTTCATGGCATAACAGAGAATCAGGCTTTACGTCACCCACCACTGGAACAGGCTATTGTCAGATATTTAGGCCCCGACACCCAGACAGAGGAGAGAGGTCCCATTGCAGAGAATCAGACTTCATGTCATAGCAGAGAATCAGGATTTACGTCACCCACCACTGGAACAGGCCACTGTCAGATATTTTTTGGCCCCGGCACACAGACAGAGGAGAGAGGTCCCATAGCAGAGATTCAGGCTTCATGTCATATTAGAGAATCAGGCTTCATGTCATAGCAGAGAATCAGGCTTCATGTCATAGCAGAGAATCAGGCTTCACGTCACCCACCACTGGAACAGGCCATTGTCAAATATTTAGGCCCCGTCACCCAGACAGAGGAGAGAGGTCCCATAGCAGAGAATCAGGCTTCATGTCATAGCAGAGAATCAGGCTTCAAGTCATAGCAGAGAATCAGGCTTCATGTCATAGCAGAGAATCAGGCATTACGTCACCCACCACTGGAACAGGCCATTGTCAGATATTTAGGCCCTGGCTCCCGGACAGAGGAGAGAGGTCCCATAGCAGAGAATCATGCTTCATGGCATAGCAGAGAATCAGGCTTCACGTCACCCACCACTGGAACAGGCTATTGTCAGATATTTGGGCCCCGACACCCAGACAGAGGAGAGAGGTCCCATAGCAGAGAATCAGGCTTCATGTCACCCACCACTGGAACAGGCCATTGTCAGATATTTTTAGGCCCCGCCACCCAGACAGAGGAGAGAGGTCCCATAGCAGAGATTCAGGCTTCATGTTATATTAGAGAAATATGCTTTACGTCACCCACCACTGGAACAGGCTATTGTCAGATATTTAGGCCCCGGCACCCAGACAGAGGAGAGAGGTCCCATGGCAGAGAATCAGGCTTCATGTCATAGCAGAGAATCAGGATTTACGTCACACACCACTGGAACAGGCCACTGTCAGATATTTTTAGGCCCCGGCACACAGACAGAGGAGAGAGGTCCCATAGCAGAGATTCAGGCTTCAAGTCATATTAGAGAATCAGGCTTCATGTCATAGCAGAGAATCAGGCTTTATGTCATAGCAGAGAATCAGGCTTCACGTCACCCACCACTGGAACAGGCCATTGTCAGATATTTAGGCCCCGACACCCAGACAGAGGAGAGAGGTCCCATAGCAGAGAATAAGGCTTCATGTCAAAGCAGAGAATCAGGCTTCGAGTCATAGCAGAGAATCAGACTTCATGTCATAGTAGAGAATCAGGCTTCACGTCACCTACCACTGGAACAGGCCATTGTCAGATATTTAGACCCCGGCGCCCAGACAGAGGAGAGAGGTCCCATTGCAGAGAATCAGGCTTCATGGCATAGCATATAATTAGGCTTCACGTCACCCACCACTGGAACAGGCCACTGTCAGATATTTTTAGACCCCGACACACAGACAGAGGAGAGAGGTCCCATAGCAGAGATACAGGCTTCATGTCATAGCAGAGAATCAGGCTTCAAGTCATAGCAGAGAATCAGGATTCATGTCATAGCAGAGAATCAGGCTTCACGTCACCCACCACTGGAACAGGTTATTGTCATTTATTTAGGCCCCGGCACCCAGACAGAGGAGAGAGGTCCCATAGCAGAGAATCAGGCTTCATGTCATAGCAGAGAATCAGGCTTCAAGTCATAGCAGAGAATCAGGCTTCATGTCATAGCAGAGAATCAGGCATCACGTCACCCACCACTGGAACAGGCCATTGTCAGATATTTAGGCCCTGGCTCCCGGACAGAGGAGAGAGGTCCCATAGCAGAGAATCATGCTTCATGGCATAGCAGAGAATCAGGCTTCACGTCACCCACCACTGGAACAGGCTATTGTCAGATATTTGGGCCCCGGCACCCAGACAGAGGAGAGAGGTCCCATAGCAGAGAATCAGGCTTTATGTCACCCACCACTGGAACAGGCCATTGTCAGATATTTTTAGGCCCCGGCACCCAGACAGAGGAGAGAGGTCCCATAGCAGAGATTTAGGCTTCATGTTATATTAGAGAAATATGCTTTACGTCACCCACCACTGGAACAGGCTATTGTCAGATATTTAGTCCCCGGCACCCAGACAGAGGAGAGAGGTCCCATAGCAGAGAATCAGGCTTCATGTCATAGCAGAGAATCAGGCTTCATGTCACCCACCACTGGAACAGGCCACTGTTAGATATTTTTAGGCCCCGGCACACAGACAGAGGAGACAGGTCACATAGCAGAGATTCAGGCTTCATGTGATAGCAGAGAATCAGGCTTCACGTAACCCACCACTTGAACAGGCCATTGTCAGATATTTAGGCCCCGGCACCCAGACAGATGATAGAGGTCCCATAGCAGAGAATCAGGCTTCATGTCATAGCAGAGAATCAGGCTTCAATTCATAGCAGAGAATCAGGCTTCATGTCATAGCAGAGAATCAGGCTTCATGTCACCCACCACTGGAACAGGCCATTGTCAGATATTTAGGCCCCGGCACCCAGACAGAGGAGAGAGGTCCCATAGCAGAGAATCATGCTTCATGGCATAGCAGAGAATCAGGCTTCACGTCACCCACCACTGGAACATTCTATTGTCAGATATTTAGGCCCCGACACCCAGACAGAGGAGAGAGGTCCCATTGCAGAGACTCAGACTTCATGTAATAGCAGAGAATCAGGATTTACGTCACCCACCACTGGAACAGGCCATTATCAGATATTTAGGCCCCGGCACCCAGACAGAGGAGAGAGGTCCCATAGCAGAGAATCATGCTTCATGGCATAGCATTGAATCAGGCTTCACGTAACCCACCACTGGAACAGGCTAAAGTCAGATATTTAGGCCCCGACACCCAGACAGAGGAGAGAGGTCCCATTGCAGAGAATCAGACTTCATGTCATAGCAGAGAATCAGGATTTACGTCACCCACCACTGGAACAGGCCACTGTCAGATATTTTTAGGCACCGGCACACAGACAGAGGAGAGAGGTCCCATAGCAGAGATTCAGGCTTCATGTCATATTAGAGAATCAGGCTTCATGTCATAGCAGAGAATCAGGCTTTAAGTCATAGCAGAGAATCAGGCTTCATGTCATAGCAGAGAATCAGGCATCACGTCACCCACCACTGGTACAGGCCATTGTCAGATATTTAGGCCCTGGCTCCCGGACAGAGGAGAGAGGTCCCATAGCAGAGAATCATGCTTCATGGCATAGCAGAGAATCAGGCTTCACGTCACCCACCACTGGAACAGGCTATTGTCAGATATTTGGGCCCCGGCACCCAGACAGAGGAAAGAGGTCCCATAGCAGAGAATCAGGCTTCATGTCACCCACCACTGGAACAGGCAATTGTCAGATATTTTTAGGCCCCGGCACCCAGACAGAGGAGAGAGGTCCCATAGCAGAGATTCAGGCTTCATGTTATATTAGAGAAATATGCTTTACGTCACCCACCACTGGAACAGGCTATTGTCAGATATTTAGGCCCCGGCACCCAGACAGAGGAGAGAGGTCCCATAGCAGAGAATCAGGCTTCATGTCATAGCAGAGAATCAGGCTTCATGTCACCCACCACTGGAACAGGCCACTGTCAGATATTTTTAGGCCCCGGCACACAGACAGAGGAGACAGGTCCCATAGCAGAGATTCAGGCTTCATGTCATAGTAGAGAATCAGGCTTCATGTCATAGCAGAGAATCAGGCTTCATGTCATAGCAGAGAATCAGTCTTCACGTAACCCACCACTTGAACAGGCCATTGTCAGATATTTAGGCCCCGGCACCCAGACAGATGATAGAGGTCCCATAGCAGAGAATCAGGCTTCATTTCATAGCAGAGAATCAAGCTTCAATTCATAGCAGAGAATCAGGCTTCATGTCACCCACCACTGGAACAGGCCATTGTCAGATATTTAGGCCCCGGCACCCAGACAGAGGAGAGAGGTACCATAGCAGAGAATCATGCTTCATGGCATAACAGAGAATCAGGCTTCACGTCACCCACCACTGGAACAGGCTATTGTCAGATATTTAGGCCCCGACACCCAGACAGAGGAGAGAGGTCCCATTGCAGAGAATCAGACTTCATGTCATAGCAGAGAATCAGGATTTACGTCACCCACCACTGGAACAGGCCACTGTCAGATATTTTTGGCCCCGGCACACAGACAGAGGAGAGAGGTCCCATAGCAGAGATTCAGGCTTCATGTCATATTAGAGAATCAGGCTTCATGTCATAGCAGAGAATCAGGCTTCATGTCATAGCAGAGAATCAGGCTTCACGTCACCCACCACTGGAACAGGCCATTGTCAAATATTTAGGCCCCGTCACCCAGACAGAGGAGAGAGGTCCCATAGCAGAGAATCAGGCTTCATGTCATAGCAGAGAATCAGGCTTCAAGTCATAGCAGAGAATCAGGCTTCATGTCATAGCAGAGAATCAGGCATTACGTCACCCACCACTGGAACAGGCCATTGTCAGATATTTAGGCCCTGGCTCCCGGACAGAGGAGAGAGGTCCCATAGCAGAGAATCATGCTTCATGGCATAGCAGAGAATTTGCATCACGTCACCCACCACTGGAACAGGCTATTGTCAGATATTTGGGCCCCGGCACCCAGACAGAGGAGAGAGGTCCCATAGCAGAGAATCAGGCTTCATGTCACCAACCACTGGAACAGGCCATTGTCAGATATTTTTAGGCCCCGCCACCCAGACAGAGGAGAGAGGTCCCATAGCAGAGATTCAGGCTTCATGTTATATTAGAGAAATATGCTTTACGTCACCCACCACTGGAACAGGCTATTGTCAGATATTTAGGCCCCGGCACCCAGACAGAGGAGAGAGGTCCCATGGCAGAGAATCAGGCTTCATGTCATAGCAGAGAATCAGGATTTACATCACCCACCACTGGAACAGGCCACTGTCAGATATTTTTAGGCCCCGGCACACAGACAGAGGAGAGAAGTCCCATAGCAGAGATTCAGGCTTCATGTCATATTAGAGAATCAAGCTTCATGTCATAGCAGAGAATCAGGCTTCATGTCATAGCAGAGAATCAGACTTCACGTCACCCACCACTGGAACAGGCCATTGTCAGATATTTAGGCCCCGACACCCAGACAGAGGAGAGAGGTCCTATAGCAGAGAATCAGGCTTCATGTCATAGCAGAGAATCAGGCTTCGAGTCATAGCAGAGAATCAGACTTCATGTCATAGCAGAGAATCAGGCTTCACGTCACCTACCACTGGAACAGGCCATTGTCAGATATTTAGACCCCGGCGCCCAGACAGAGGAGAGAGGTCCCATTGCAGAAAATCAGGCTTCATGGCATAGCAGAGAATCAGGCTTCAAGTCATAGCAGAGAATCAGGCTTCATGTCATAGCAGAAAATCAGGCATCACGTCACCCACCACTGGAACAGGCCATTGTCAGATATTTAGGCCCTGGCTCCCGGACAGAGGAGAGAGGTCCCATAGCAGAGAATCATGCTTCATGGCATAGCAGAGAATCAGGCTTCACGTCACCCACCACTGGAACAGGCTATTGTCAGATATTTGGGCCCCGGCACCCAGACAGAGGAGAGAGGTCCCATAGCAGAGAATCAGGCTTCATGTCACCCACCACTGGAACAGGCCATTGTCAGATATTTTTAGGCCCCGGCACCCAGACAGAGGAGAGAGGTCCCATAGCAGAGATTTAGGCTTCATGTTATATTAGAGAAATATGCTTTACGTCACCCACCACTGGAACAGGCTATTGTCAGATATTTAGGCCCCGGCACCCAGACAGAGGAGAGAGGTCCCATAGCAGAGAATCAGGCTTCATGTCATAGCAGAGAATCAGGCTTCATGTCACCCACCACTGGAACAGGCCACTGTTAGATATTTTTAGGCCCCGGCACACAGACAGAGGAGACAGGTCACATAGCAGAGATTCAGGCTTCATGTCATAGCAGAGAATCAGGCTTCATGTAACCCACCACTTGAACAGGCCATTGTCAGATATTTAGGCCCCGGCACCCAGACAGATGATAGAGGTCCCATAGCAGAGATTCAGGCTTCATGTCATATTAGAGAATCAAGCTTCATGTCATAGCAGAGAATCAGGCTTCATGTCATAGCAGAGAATCAGACTTCACGTCACCCACCACTGGAACAGGCCATTGTCAGATATTTAGGCCCCGACACCCAGACAGAGGAGAGAGGTCCTATAGCAGAGAATCAGGCTTCATGTCATAGCAGAGAATCAGGCTTCGAGTCATAGCAGAGAATCAGACTTCATGTCATAGCAGAGAATCAGGCTTCACGTCACCTACCACTGGAACAGGCCATTGTCAGATATTTAGACCCCGGCGCCCAGACAGAGGAGAGAGGTCCCATTGCAGAAAATCAGGCTTCATGGCATAGCAGAGAATCAGGCTTCAAGTCATAGCAGAGAATCAGGCTTCATGTCATAGCAGAAAATCAGGCATCACGTCACCCACCACTGGAACAGGCCATTGTCAGATATTTAGGCCCTGGCTCCCGGACAGAGGAGAGAGGTCCCATAGCAGAGAATCATGCTTCATGGCATAGCAGAGAATCAGGCTTCACGTCACCCACCACTGGAACAGGCTATTGTCAGATATTTGGGCCCCGGCACCCAGACAGAGGAGAGAGGTCCCATAGCAGAGAATCAGGCTTCATGTCACCCACCACTGGAACAGGCCATTGTCAGATATTTTTAGGCCCCGGCACCCAGACAGAGGAGAGAGGTCCCATAGCAGAGATTTAGGCTTCATGTTATATTAGAGAAATATGCTTTACGTCACCCACCACTGGAACAGGCTATTGTCAGATATTTAGGCCCCGGCACCCAGACAGAGGAGAGAGGTCCCATAGCAGAGAATCAGGCTTCATGTCATAGCAGAGAATCAGGCTTCATGTCACCCACCACTGGAACAGGCCACTGTTAGATATTTTTAGGCCCCGGCACACAGACAGAGGAGACAGGTCACATAGCAGAGATTCAGGCTTCATGTCATAGCAGAGAATCAGGCTTCATGTAACCCACCACTTGAACAGGCCATTGTCAGATATTTAGGCCCCGGCACCCAGACAGATGATAGAGGTCCCATAGCAGAGAATCAGGCTTCATGTCATAGCAGAGAATCAGGCTTCAATTCATAGCAGAGAATCAGGCTTCATGTCATAGCAGAGAATCAGGCTTCATGTCACCCACCACTGGAACAGGCCATTGTCAGATATTTAGGCCCCGGCACCCAGACAGAGGAGAGAGGTCCCATAGCAGAGAATCATGCTTCATGGCATAGCAGAGAATCAGGCTTCACGTCACCCACCACTGGAACAGGCTATTGTCAGATATTTAGGCCCCGAAACCCAGACAGAGGAGAGAGGTCCCATTGCAGAGAATCAGACTTCATGTCATAGCAGAGAATCAGGATTTACGTCACCCACCACTGGAACAGGCCACTGTCAGATATTTTTAGGCACCGGCACACAGACAGAGGAGAGAGGTCCCATAGCAGAGATTCAGGCTTCATGTCATATTAGAGAATCAGGCTTCATGTCATAGCAGAGAATCAGGCTTCAAGTCATAGCAGAGAATCAGGCTTCATGTCATAGCAGAGAATCAGGCATCACGTCACCCACCACTGGTACAGGCCATTGTCAGATATTTAGGCCCTGGCTCCCGGACAGAGGAGAGAGGTCCCATAGCAGAGAATCATGCTTCATGGCATAGCAGAGAATCAGGCTTCACGTCACCCACCACTGGAACAGGCTATTGTCAGATATTTTGGCCCGGCACCCAGACAGAGGAGAGAGGTCCCATAGCAGAGAATCAGGCTTCATGTCACCCACCACTGGAACAGGCCATTGTCAGATATTTTTAGGCCCCGGCACCCAGACAGAGGAGAGAGGTCCCATAGCAGAGATTCAGGCTTCATGTTATATTAGAGAAATATGCTTTACGTCACCCACCACTGGTACAGGCTATTGTCAGATATTTAGGCCCCGGCACCCAGACAGAGGAGAGAGGTCCCATAGCAGAGAATCAGGCTTCATGTCATAGCAGAGAATCAGGCTTCATGTCACCCACCACTGGAACAGGCCACAGTCAGATATTTTTAGGCCCCGGCACACAGACAGAGGAGACAGGTCACATAGCAGAGATTCAGGCTTCATGTCATAGCAGAGAATCAGGCTTCACGTAACCCACCACTTGAACAGGCCATTGTCAGATATTTAGGCCCCGGCACCCAGACAGATGATAGAGGTCCCATAGCAGAGAATCAGGCTTCATGTCATAGCAGAGAATCAGGCTTCAATTCATAGCAGAGAATCAGGCTTCATGTCATAGCAGAGAATCAGGCTTCATGTCACCCACCACTGGAACAGGCCATTGTCAGATATTTAGGCCCCGGCACCCAGACAGAGGAGAGAGGTCCCATAGCAGAGAATCATGCTTCATGGCATAGCAGAGAATCAGGCTTCACGTCACCCACCACTGGAACAGGCTATTGTCAGATATTTAGGCCCCGACACCCAGACAGAGGAGAGAGGTCCCATTGCAGAGAATCAGACTTCATGTCATAGCAGAGAATCAGGATTTAAGTCACCCACCACTGGAACAGGCCACTGTCAGATATTTTTAGGCACCGGCACACAGACAGAGGAGAGAGGTCCCATAGCAGAGATTCAGGCTTCATGTAATATTAGAGAATCAGGCTTCATGTCATAGCAGAGAATCAGGCATCACGTCACCCACCACTGGTACAGGCCATTGTCAGATATTTAGGCCCTGGCTCCCGGACAGAGGAGAGAGGTCCCATAGCAGAGAATCATGCTTCATGGCATAGCAGAGAATCAGGCTTCACGTCACCCACCACTGGAACAGGCTATTGTCAGATATTTGGGCCCCGGCAGCCAGACAGAGGAAAGAGGTCCCATAGCAGAGAATCAGGCTTCATGTCACCCACCACTGGAACAGGCCATTGTCAGATATTTTTAGGCCCCGGCACCCAGACAGAGGAGAGAGGTCCCATAGCAGAGAATCAGGCTTCATGTCATAGCAGAGAATCAGGCTTCAAGTCATAGCAGAGAATTTAGGCTTCATGTCATAGCAGAGAATCAGGCATCACGTCACCCACCACTGGAACAGGCCATTGTCATTTATTTAGGCCCCGGCACCCAGACAGAGGAGAGAGGTCCCATAGCAGAGAATCAGGCTTCATGTCATAGCAGAGAATCAGGCTTCAAGTCATAGCAGAGAATTAGGCTTCATGTCATAGCAGAGAATCAGGCATCACGTCACCCACCACTGGAACAGGCCATTGTCAGATATTTAGGCCCTGGCTCCCGGACAGAGGAGAGAGGTCCCATAGCAGAGAATCATGCTTCATGGCATAGCAGAGAATCAGGCTTCATGTCACCCACCACTGGAACAGGCCATTGTCAGATATTTTTAGGCCCCGGCACCCAGACAGAGGAGAGAGGTCCCATAGAAGAGATTCAGGCTTCATGTTATATTAGAGAAATATGCTTTACGTCACCCACCACTGGAACAGGCTATTGTCAGATATTTAGGCCCCGGCACCCAGACAGAGGAGAGAGGTCCCATAGCAGAGAATCAGGCTTCATGTCATAGCAGAGAATCAGGCTTCATGTCACCCACCACTGGAACAGGCCACTGTCAGATATTTTTAGGCCCCGGCATACAGACAGAGGAGAGAGGTCCCATAGCAGAGATTCATGCTTCATGTCATAGCAGAGAATCAGGCTTCACGTAACCCACCACTTGAACAGGCCATTGTCAGATATTTAGGCCCCGGCACCCAGACAGATGATAGAGGTCCCATAGCAGAGAATCAGGCTTCATGTCATAGCAGAGAATCAGGCTTCAATTCATAGCAGAGAATCAGGCTTCATGTCATAGCAGAGATTCAGGCTTTATGTCAACCACCACTGGAACAGGCCATTGTCAGATATTTAGGCCCCGGCACCCAGACAGAGGAGAGAGGTCCCATAGCAGAGAATCATGCTTCATGGCATAGCAGAGAATCAGGCTTCACGTCACCCACCACTGGAACAGGCTATTGTCAGATATTTAGGCCCCGACACTCAGACAGAGGAGAGAGGTCCCATTGCAGAGACTCAGACTTCATGTAATAGCAGAGAATCAGGATTTACGTCACCCACCACTGGAACAGGCCATTGTCAGATATTTAGGCCCCGGCACCCAGACAGAGGAGAGAGGTCCCATAGCAGAGAATCATGCTTCATGGCATAGCAGAGAATCAGGCTTCACGTCACCCACCACTGGAACAGGCTATTGTCAGATATTTGGGCCCCGGCACCCAGACAGAGGAAAGAGGTCCCATAGCAGAGAATCAGGCTTCATGTCACCCACCACTGGAACAGGCCATTGTCAGATATTTTTAGGCCCCGGCACCCAGACAGAGGAGAGAGGTCCCATAGCAGAGATTCAGGCTTCATGTTATATTAGAGAAATATGCTTTACGTCACCCACCACTGGAACAGGCTATTGTCAGATATTTAGGCCCCGGCACCCAGACAGAGGAGAGAGGTTCCATAGCAGAGAATCAGGCTTCATGTCATAGCAGAGAATCAGGCTTCATGTCACCCACCACTGGAACAGGCCACTGTCAGATATTTTTAGGCCCCGGCACACAGACAGAGGAGACAGGTCCCATAGCAGAAATTCAGGCTTCATGTCATAGTAGAGAATCAGGCTTCATGTCATAGCAGAGAATCAGGCTTCATGTCATAGCAGAGAATCAGGCTTCACGTAACCCACCACTTGAACAGGCCATTGTCAGATATTTAGGCCCCGGCACCCAAACAGATGATAGAGGTCCCATAGCAGAGAATCAGGCTTCATTTCATAGCAGAGAATCAGGCTTCAATTCATAGCAGAGAATCAGGCTTCATGTCACCCACCACTGGAACAGGCCATTGTCAGATATTTAGGCCCCGGCACCCAGACAGAGGAGAGAGGTCCCATAGCAGAGAATCATGCATTATGGCATAGCAGAGAATCAGGCTTCACGTCACCCACCACTGGAACAGGCTATTGTCAGATATTTAGGCCCCGACACCCAGACAGAGGAGAGAGGTCGCATTGCAGAGACTCAGACTTCATGTAATAGCAGAGAATCAGGATTTACGTCACCCACCACTGGAACAGGACACTGTCAGATATTTTTAGGCCCCGGCACACAGACAGAGGAGAGATGTCCCATAGCAGAGATTCAGGCTTCATGTCATATTAGAGAATTAGGCTTCATGTCATAGCAGTGAATCAGGCTTCATGTCATAGCAGAGAATCAGGCTTCACGTCAACCACCACTGGAACAGGCCATTGTCAGATATTTAGGCCCCGACACCCAGACAGAGGAGAAAGGTCCCATAGCAGAGAATCAGGCTTCATGTCATAGCAGAGAATCAGGCTTCAAGTCATAGCAGAGAATCAGGCTGCATGTCATAGCAGAGAATCAGGCTTCACGTCACCCACCACTGGAACAGACCATTGTCAGATATTTAGGCCCAGGCACCCAGACAGAGGAGAGAGGTCCCATAGCAGAGAATCAGGCTTCATGTCATAGCAGAGAATCAGGCTTCAATTCATAGCAGAGAATCAGGCTTCATGTCATAGCAGAGAATCAGGCATCACGTCACCCACCACTGGAACAGGCAATTGTCAGATATTTAGGCCCTGGCTCCCGGACAGAGGAGAGAGGTCCCATAGCAGAGAATCATGCTTCATGGCATAGCAGAGAATCAGGCTTCTCGTCACCCACCACTGGAATAGGCTATTGTCAGATATTTGGGCCCCGGCACCCATACAGAGGAGAGAGGTCCCATAGCAGAGAATCAGGCTTCATGTCACCCACCACTGGAACAGGCCATTGTCAGATATTTTTAGGCCCCGGCACCCAGACAGAGGAGAGAGGTCCCATAGCAGAGATTCAGGCTTCATGTTATATTAGAGAAATATGCTTTACGTCACCCACCACTGGAACAGGCTATTGTCAGATATTTAGGCCCCGGCACCCAGACAGAGGAGAGAGGTCCCATAGCAGAGAATCAGGCTTCATGTCATAGCAGAAAATCAGGCTTCATGTCACCCACCACTGGAACAGGCCACTGTCAGATATTTTTAGGCCCCGGCACACAGACAGAGGAGACAGGTCCTATAGCAGAGATTCAGGCTTCATGTCATAGCAGAGAATCAGGCTTCATGTCATAGCAGAGAATCAGGCTTCACGTAACCCACCACTTGAACAGGCCATTGTCAGATATTTAGGCCCCTGCACCCAGACAGATGATAGAGGTCCCATAGCAGAGAATCAGGCTTCATGTCATAGCAGAGAATCAGGCTTCAATTCATAGCAGAGAATCAGGCTTCATGTCATAGCAGAGAATCAGGCTTCATGTCACCCACCACTGGAACAGGCCATTGTCAGATATTTAGGCCCCGGCACCCAGACAGAGGAGAGAGGTCCCATAGCAGAGAATCATGCTTCATGGCATAGCAGAGAATCAGGCTTCACGTCACCCACCACTGGAACAGGCTATTGTCAGATATTTAGGCCCCGACACCCAGACAGAGGAGAGAGGTCCCATTGCAGAGAATCAGACTTCATGTCATAGCAGAGAATCAGGATTTACGTCACCCACCACTGGAACAGGCCACTGTCAGATATTTTTAGGCCCCGGCACACAGACAGAGGAGAGAGGTCCCATAGCAGAGATTCAGGCTTCATGTCATATCAGAGAATCAGGCTTCGAGTCATAGCAGAGAATCAGACTTCATGTCATAGCAGAGAATCAGTCTTCACGTCACCCACCACTGGAACAGGCTATTGTCAGATATTTAGACCCCGGCGCCCAGACAGAGGAGAGAGGTCCCATTGCAGAGAATCAGGCTTCATGTCATAGCAGAGAATCAGACTTCGAGTCATAGCAGAGAATCAGACTTCATGTCATAGCAGAGAATCAGGCTTCACGTCACCTACCACTGGAACAGGCCATTGTCAGATATTTAGACCCCGGCGCCCAGACAGAGGAGAGAGGTCCCATTGCAGAGAATCAGGCTTCATGGCATAGCATATAATCAGGCTTCACGTCACCCACCACTGGAACAGGCCACTGTCAGATATTTTTAGGCCCCGACACAGAGACAGAGGAGAGAGGTCCCATAGCAGAGATTCAGGCTTCATGTCATAGCAGAGAATCAGGCTTCAAGTCATAGCAAAGAATCAGGATTCATGTCATAGCAGAGAATCAGGCTTCACGTCACCCACCACTGGAACAGGCCATTGTCATTTATTTAGGCCCCGGCACCCAGACAGAGGAGAGAGGTCCCATAGCAGAGAATCAGGCTTCATGTCATAGCAGAGAATCAGGCTTCAAGTCATAGCAGAGAATCAGGCTTCATGTCATAGCAGAGAATCAGGCATCACGTCACCCACCACTGGAACAGGCCATTGTCAGATATTTAGGCCCTGGCTCCCGGACAGAGGAGAGAGGTCCCATAGCAGAGAATCATGCTTCATGGCATAGCAGAGAATCAGGCTTCACGTCACCCACCACTGGAACAGGCTATTGTCAGATATTTGGGCCCTGGCACCCAGACAGAGGAGAGAGGTCCCATAGCAGAGAATCAGGCTTCATGTCACCCACCACTGGAACAGGCCATTGTCAGATATTTTTAGGCTCCGCCACCCAGACAGAGGAGAGAGGTCCCATAGCAGAGATTCAGGCTTCATGTTACATTAGAGAAATATGCTTTACGTCACCCACCACTGGAACAGGCTATTGTCAGATATTTAGGCCCCGGCACCCAGACAGAGGAGAGAGGTCCCATGGCAGAGAATCAGGCTTCATGTCATAGCAGAGAATCAGGATTTACGTCACCCACCACTGGAACAGGCCACTGTCAGATATTTTAAGGCCCCGGCACACAGACAGAGGAGAGAGGTCCCATAGCAGAGATTCAGGCTTCATGTCATATTAGAGAATCAGGCTTCATGTCATAGCAGAGAAACAGGCTTCATGTCATAGCAGAGAATCAGGCTTCACGTCACCCACCACTGGAACAGGCCATTGTCAGATATTTAGGCCCCGAAACCCAGACAGAGGAGAGAGGTCCCATAGCAGAGAATCAGGCTTCATGTCATAGCAGAGAATCAGGCTTCGAGTCATAGCAGAGAATCAGACTTCATGTCATAGCAGAGAATCAGGCTTCACGTCACCTACCACTGGAACAGGCCATTGTCAGATATTTAGACCCCGGCGCCCAGACAAAGGAGAGAGGTCCCATTGCAGAGAATCAGGCTTCATGGCATAGCATATAATCAGGCTTCACGTCACCCACCACTGGAACAGGCCACTGTCAGATATTTTTAGGCCCCGACACACAGACAGAGGAGAGAGGTCCCATAGCAGAGATTCAGGCTTCATGTCATAGCAGAGAATCAGGCTTCAAGTCATAGCAGAGAATCAGGATTCATGTCATAGCAGAGAATCAGGCTTCACGTCACCCACCACTGGAACAGGCCATTGTCATTTATTTAGGCCCCGGCACCCAGACAGAGGAGAGAGGTCCCATAGCAGAGAATCAGGCTTCATGTCATAGCAGAGAATCAGGCTTCAAGTCATAGCAGAGAATCAGGCTTCATGTCATAGCAGAGAATCCGGCATCACGTCACCCACCACTGGTACAGGCCATTGTCAGATATTTAGGCCCTGGCTCCCGGACAGAGGAGAGAGGTCCCATAGCAGAGAATCATGCTTCATGGCATAGCAGAGAATCAGGCTTCACGTCACCCACCACTGGAACAGGCTATTGTCAGATATTTGTGCCCCGGCACCCAGACAGAGGAGAGAGGTCCCATAGCAGAGAATCAGGCTTCATGTCACCCACCACTGGAACAGGCCATTGTCAGATATTTTTAGGCCCCGCCACCCAGACAGAGGAGAGAGGTCCCATAGCAGAGATTCAGGCTTCATGTTATATTAGAGAAATATGCTTTACGTCACCCAGCACTGGAACAGGCTATTGTCAGATATTTAGGCCCCGGCACCCAGACAGAGGAGAGAGGTCCCATGGCAGAGAATCAGGCTTCATGTCATAGCAGAGAATCAGGATTTACGTCACCCACCACTGGAACAGGCCACTGTCAGATATTTTAAGGCCCCGGCACACAGACAGAGGAGAGAGGTCCCATAGCAGAGATTCAGGCTTCATGTCATATTAGAGAATCAGGCTTCATGTCATAGCAGAGAATCAGGCTTCATGTCATAGCAGAGAATCAGGCTTCACGTCACCCACCACTGGAACAGGCCATTGTCAGATATTTAGGCCCCGAAACCCAGACAGAGGAGAGAGGTCCCATAGCAGAGAATCAGGCTTCATGTCATAGCAGAGAATCAGGCTTCGAGTCATAGCAGAGAATCAGACTTCATGTCATAGCAGAGAATCAGGCTTCACGTCACCTACCACTTGAACAGGCCATTGTCAGATATTTAGACCCCGGCGCCCAGACAGAGGAGAGAGGTCCCATTGCAGAGAATCAGGCTTCATGGCATAGCATATAATCAGGATTCACGTCACCCACCACTGGAACAGGCCACTGTCAGATATTTTTAGGCCCCGACACACAGACAGAGGAGAGAGGTCCCATAGCAGAGATTCAGGCTTCATGTCATAGCAGAGAATCAGGCTTCAAGTCATAGCAGAGAATCAGGATTCATGTCATAGCAGAGAATCAGGCTTCACGTCACCCACCACTGGAACAGGCCATTGTCATTTACTTAGGCCCCGGCACCCAGACAGAGGAGAGAGGTCCCATAGCAGAGAATCAGGCTTCATGTCATAGCAGAGAATCAGGCTTCAAGTCATAGCAGAGAATCAGGCTTCATGTCATAGCAGAGAATCAGGCATCACGTCACCCACCACTGGAACAGGCCATTGTCAGATATTTAGGCCCTGGCTCCCGGACAGAGGAGAGAGGTCCCATAGCAGAGAATCATGCTTCATGGCATAGCAGAGAATCAGGCTTCACGTCACCCACCACTGGAACAGGCTATTGTCAGATATTTGGGCCCCGGCACCCAGACAGAGGAGAGAGGTCCCATAGCAGAGAATCAGGCTTCATGTCACCTACCACTGGAACAGGCCATTGTCAGATATTTTTAGGCCCCGCCACCCAGACAGAGGAGAGAGGTCCCATAGCAGAGATTCAGGCTTCATGTTATATTAGAGAAATATGCTTTACGTCACCCACCACTGGAACAGGCTATTGTCAGATATTTAGGCCCCGGCACCCAGACAGAGGAGAGAGGTCCCATGGCAGAGAATCAGGCTTCATGTCATAGCAGAGAATCAGGATTTACGTCACCCACCACTGGAACAGGCCACTGTCAGATATTTTTAGGCCCCGGCACACAGACAGAGGAGAGAGGTCCCATAGCAGAGATTCAGGCTTCATGTCATATTAGAGAATCAGGCTTCATGTCATAGCAGAGAATCAGGCTTCATGTCATAGCAGAGAATCAGGCTTCACGTCACCCACCACTGGAACAGGCCATTGTCAGATATTTAGGCCCCGACACCCAGACAGAGGAGAGAGGTCCCATAGCAGAGAATCAGGCTTCATGTCATAGCAGAGAATCAGGCTTCGAGTCATAGCAGAGAATCAGACTTCATGTCATAGCAGAGAATCAGGCTTCACGTCACCCACCACTGGAACAGGCCATTGTCAGATATTTAGGCCCCGACACCCAGACAGAGGAGAGAGGTCCCAAAGCAGAGAATCATGCTTCATGGTATAGCAGAGAATCAGGCTTCACGTCACCCACCACTGGAACAGGCTATTGTCAGATATTTAGGCCCCGACACCCAGACAGAGGAGAGAGGTCCCATTGCAGAGACTCAGACTTCATGTAATAGCAGAGAATCAGGTTTTACGTGACCCACCACTGGAACAGGCCATTGTCAGATATTTAGGCCCCGACATTCAGACAGAGGAGAGAGGTCCCAAAGCAGAGAATCATGCTTCATGGCATAGCAGAGAATCAGGCTTCACGTCACCCACCACTGGAACAGGCTATTGTCAGATATTTAGGCCCCGACACCCAGACAGAGGAGAGAGGTCCCATTGCAGAGACTCAGACTTCATGTAATAGCAGAGAATCAGGTTTTACGTCACCCTCCACTGGAACAGGCCATTGTCAGATATTTAGGCCCCGACATTCAGACAGAGGAGAGAGGTCCCAAAGCAGAGAATCATGCTTCATGGCATAGCAGAGAATCAGGCTTCACGTCACCCACCACTGGAACAGGCTATTGTCAGATATTTAGGCCCCGACACCCAGACAGAGGAGAGAGGTCCCATTGCAGAGAATCAGACTTCATGTCATAGCAGAGAATCAGGATTTACGTCACCCACCACTGGAACAGGCCACTGTCAGATATTTTTAGGCACCGGCACACAGACAGAGGAGAGAGGTCCCATAGCAGAGATTCAGGCTTCATGTCATATTAGAGAATCAGGCTTCATGTCATAGCAGAGAATCAGGCTTCAAGTCATAGCAGAGAATCAGGCTTCATGTCATAGCAGAGAATCAGGCATCACGTCACCCACCATTGGTACAGGCCATTGTTAGATATTTAGGCCCTGGCTCCCGGACAGAGGAGAGAGGTCCCATAGCAGAGAATCACGCTTCATGGCATAGCAGAGAATCAGGCTTCACGTCACCCACCACTGGAACAGGCTATTGTCAGATATTTGGGCCCCGGCACCCAGACAGAGGAAAGAGGTCCCATAGCAGAGAATCAGGCTTCATGTCACCCACCACTGGAACAGGCCATTGTCAGATATTTTTAGGCCCCGACACCCAGACAGAGGAGAGAGGTCCCATAGCAGAGATTCAGGCTTCATGTTATATTAGAGAAATATGCTTTACGTCACCCACCACTGGAACAGGCTATTGTCAGATATTTAGGCCCCGGCACCCAGACAGAGGAGAGAGGTTCCATAGCAGAGAATCAGGCTTCATGTCATAGCAGAGAATCAGGCTTCATGTCACCCACCACTGGAACAGGCCACTGTCAGATATTTTTAGGACCCGGCACACAGACAGAGGAGACAGGTCCCATAGCAGAGATTCAGGCTTCATGTCATAGTAGAGAATCAGGCTTCATGTCATAGCAGAGAATCAGGCTTCATGTCATAGCAGAGAATCAGGCTTCACGTAACCCACCACTTGAACAGGCCATTGTCAGATATTTAGGCCCCGGCACCCAGACAGATGATAGAGGTCCCATAGCAGAGAATCAGGCTTCATTTCATAGCAGAGAATCAAGCTTCAATTCATAGCAGAGAATCAGGCTTCATGTCACCCACCACTGGAACAGGCCATTGTCAGATATTTAGGCCCCGGCACCCAGACAGAGGAGAGAGGTACCATAGCAGAGAATCATGCTTCATGGCATAACAGAGAATCAGGCTTCACGTCACCCACCACTGGAACAGGCTATTGTCAGATATTTAGGCCCCGACACCCAGACAGAGGAGAGAGGTCCCATTGCAGAGAATCAGACTTCATGTCATAGCAGAGAATCAGGATTTACGTCACCCACCACTGGAACAGGCCACTGTCAGATATTTTTTGGCCCCGGCACACAGACAGAGGAGAGAGGTCCCATAGCAGAGATTCAGGCTTCATGTCATATTAGAGAATCAGGCTTCATGTCATAGCAGAGAATCAGGCTTCATGTCATAGCAGAGAATCAGGCTTCACGTCACCCACCACTGGAACAGGCCATTGTCAAATATTTAGGCCCCGTCACCCAGACAGAGGAGAGAGGTCCCATAGCAGAGAATCAGGCTTCATGTCATAGCAGAGAATCAGGCTTCAAGTCATAGCAGAGAATCAGGCTTCATGTCATAGCAGAGAATCAGGCATTACGTCACCCACCACTGGAACAGGCCATTGTCAGATATTTAGGCCCTGGCTCCCGGACAGAGGAGAGAGGTCCCATAGCAGAGAATCATGCTTCATGGCATAGCAGAGAATCAGGCTTCACGTCACCCACCACTGGAACAGGCTATTGTCAGATATTTAGGCCCCGGCACCCAGACAGAGGAGAGAGGTCCCATGGCAGAGAATCAGGCTTCATGTCATAGCAGAGAATCAGGATTTACATCACCCACCACTGGAACAGGCCACTGTCAGATATTTTTAGGCCCCGGCACACAGACAGAGGAGAGAAGTCCCATAGCAGAGATTCAGGCTTCATGTCATATTAGAGAATCAGGCTTCATGTCATAGCAGAGAATCAGGCTTCATGTCATAGCAGAGAATCAGACTTCACGTCACCCACCACTGGAACAGGCCATTGTCAGATATTTAGGCCCCGACACCCAGACAGAGGAGAGAGGTCCTATAGCAGAGAATCAGGCTTCATGTCATAGCAGAGAATCAGGCTTCGAGTCATAGCAGAGAATCAGACTTCATGTCATAGCAGAGAATCAGGCTTCACGTCACCTACCACTGGAACAGGCCATTGTCAGATATTTAGACCCCGGCGCCCAGACAGAGGAGAGAGGTCCCATTGCAGAAAATCAGGCTTCATGGCATAGCAGAGAATCAGGCTTCAAGTCATAGCAGAGAATCAGGCTTCATGTCATAGCAGAAAATCAGGCATCACGTCACCCACCACTGGAACAGGCCATTGTCAGATATTTAGGCCCTGGCTCCCGGACAGAGGAGAGAGGTCCCATAGCAGAGAATCATGCTTCATGGCATAGCAGAGAATCAGGCTTCACGTCACCCACCACTGGAACAGGCTATTGTCAGATATTTGGGCCCCGGCACCCAGACAGAGGAGAGAGGTCCCATAGCAGAGAATCAGGCTTCATGTCACCCACCACTGGAACAGGCCATTGTCAGATATTTTTAGGCCCCGGCACCCAGACAGAGGAGAGAGGTCCCATAGCAGAGATTTAGGCTTCATGTTATATTAGAGAAATATGCTTTACGTCACCCACCACTGGAACAGGCTATTGTCAGATATTTAGGCCCCGGCACCCAGACAGAGGAGAGAGGTCCCATAGCAGAGAATCAGGCTTCATGTCATAGCAGAGAATCAGGCTTCATGTCACCCACCACTGGAACAGGCCACTGTTAGATATTTTTAGGCCCCGGCACACAGACAGAGGAGACAGGTCACATAGCAGAGATTCAGGCTTCATGTCATAGCAGAGAATCAGGCTTCATGTAACCCACCACTTGAACAGGCCATTGTCAGATATTTAGGCCCCGGCACCCAGACAGATGATAGAGGTCCCATAGCAGAGAATCAGGCTTCATGTCATAGCAGAGAATCAGGCTTCAATTCATAGCAGAGAATCAGGCTTCATGTCATAGCAGAGAATCAGGCTTCATGTCACCCACCACTGGAACAGGCCATTGTCAGATATTTAGGCCCCGGCACCCAGACAGAGGAGAGAGGTCCCATAGCAGAGAATCATGCTTCATGGCATAGCAGAGAATCAGGCTTCACGTCACCCACCACTGGAACAGGCTATTGTCAGATATTTAGGCCCCGAAACCCAGACAGAGGAGAGAGGTCCCATTGCAGAGAATCAGACTTCATGTCATAGCAGAGAATCAGGATTTACGTCACCCACCACTGGAACAGGCCACTGTCAGATATTTTTAGGCACCGGCACACAGACAGAGGAGAGAGGTCCCATAGCAGAGATTCAGGCTTCATGTCATATTAGAGAATCAGGCTTCATGTCATAGCAGAGAATCAGGCTTCAAGTCATAGCAGAGAATCAGGCTTCATGTCATAGCAGAGAATCAGGCATCACGTCACCCACCACTGGTACAGGCCATTGTCAGATATTTAGGCCCTGGCTCCCGGACAGAGGAGAGAGGTCCCATAGCAGAGAATCATGCTTCATGGCATAGCAGAGAATCAGGCTTCACGTCACCCACCACTGGAACAGGCTATTGTCAGATATTTTGGCCCCGGCACCCAGACAGAGGAGAGAGGTCCCATAGCAGAGAATCAGGCTTCATGTCACCCACCACTGGAACAGGCCATTGTCAGATATTTTTAGGCCCCGGCACCCAGACAGAGGAGAGAGGTCCCATAGCAGAGATTCAGGCTTCATGTTATATTAGAGAAATATGCTTTACGTCACCCACCACTGGTACAGGCTATTGTCAGATATTTAGGCCCCGGCACCCAGACAGAGGAGAGAGGTCCCATAGCAGAGAATCAGGCTTCATGTCATAGCAGAGAATCAGGCTTCATGTCACCCACCACTGGAACAGGCCACAGTCAGATATTTTTAGGCCCCGGCACACAGACAGAGGAGACAGGTCACATAGCAGAGATTCAGGCTTCATGTCATAGCAGAGAATCAGGCTTCACGTAACCCACCACTTGAACAGGCCATTGTCAGATATTTAGGCCCCGGCACCCAGACAGATGATAGAGGTCCCATAGCAGAGAATCAGGCTTCATGTCATAGCAGAGAATCAGGCTTCAATTCATAGCAGAGAATCAGGCTTCATGTCATAGCAGAGAATCAGGCTTCATGTCACCCACCACTGGAACAGGCCATTGTCAGATATTTAGGCCCCGGCACCCAGACAGAGGAGAGAGGTCCCATAGCAGAGAATCATGCTTCATGGCATAGCAGAGAATCAGGCTTCACGTCACCCACCACTGGAACAGGCTATTGTCAGATATTTAGGCCCCGACACCCAGACAGAGGAGAGAGGTCCCATTGCAGAGAATCAGACTTCATGTCATAGCAGAGAATCAGGATTTAAGTCACCCACCACTGGAACAGGCCACTGTCAGATATTTTTAGGCACCGGCACACAGACAGAGGAGAGAGGTCCCATAGCAGAGATTCAGGCTTCATGTAATATTAGAGAATCAGGCTTCATGTCATAGCAGAGAATCAGGCATCACGTCACCCACCACTGGTACAGGCCATTGTCAGATATTTAGGCCCTGGCTCCCGGACAGAGGAGAGAGGTCCCATAGCAGAGAATCATGCTTCATGGCATAGCAGAGAATCAGGCTTCACGTCACCCACCACTGGAACAGGCTATTGTCAGATATTTGTGCCCCGGCACCCAGACAGAGGAGAGAGGTCCCATAGCAGAGAATCAGGCTTCATGTCACCCACCACTGGAACAGGCCATTGTCAGATATTTTTAGGCCCCGGCACCCAGACAGAGGAGAGAGGTCCCATAGCAGAGAATCAGGCTTCATGTCATAGCAGAGAATCAGGCTTCAAGTCATAGCAGAGAATTTAGGCTTCATGTCATAGCAGAGAATCAGGCATCACGTCACCCACCACTGGAACAGGCCATTGTCATTTATTTAGGCCCCGGCACCCAGACAGAGGAGAGAGGTCCCATAGCAGAGAATCAGGCTTCATGTCATAGCAGAGAATCAGGCTTCAAGTCATAGCAGAGAATTAGGCTTCATGTCATAGCAGAGAATCAGGCATCACGTCACCCACCACTGGAACAGGCCATTGTCAGATATTTAGGCCCTGGCTCCCGGACAGAGGAGAGAGGTCCCATAGCAGAGAATCATGCTTCATGGCATAGCAGAGAATCAGGCTTCATGTCACCCACCACTGGAACAGGCCATTGTCAGATATTTTTAGGCCCCGGCACCCAGACAGAGGAGAGAGGTCCCATAGCAGAGATTCAGGCTTCATGTTATATTAGAGAAATATGCTTTACGTCACCCACCACTGGAACAGGCTATTGTCAGATATTTAGGCCCCGGCACCCAGACAGAGGAGAGAGGTCCCATAGCAGAGAATCAGGCTTCATGTCATAGCAGAGAATCAGGCTTCATGTCACCCACCACTGGAACAGGCCACTGTCAGATATTTTTAGGCCCCGGCATACAGACAGAGGAGAGAGGTCCCATAGCAGAGATTCATGCTTCATGTCATAGCAGAGAATCAGGCTTCACGTAACCCACCACTTGAACAGGCCATTGTCAGATATTTAGGCCCCGGCACCCAGACAGATGATAGAGGTCCCATAGCAGAGAATCAGGCTTCATGTCATAGCAGAGAATCAGGCTTCAATTCATAGCAGAGAATCAGGCTTCATGTCATAGCAGAGATTCAGGCTTTATGTCAACCACCACTGGAACAGGCCATTGTCAGATATTTAGGCCCCGGCACCCAGACAGAGGAGAGAGGTCCCATAGCAGAGAATCATGCTTCATGGCATAGCAGAGAATCAGGCTTCACGTCACCCACCACTGGAACAGGCTATTGTCAGATATTTAGGCCCCGACACTCAGACAGAGGAGAGAGGTCCCATTGCAGAGACTCAGACTTCATGTAATAGCAGAGAATCAGGATTTACGTCACCCACCACTGGAACAGGCCATTGTCAGATATTTAGGCCCCGGCACCCAGACAGAGGAGAGAGGTCCCATAGCAGAGAATCATGCTTCATGGCATAGCAGAGAATCAGGCTTCACGTCACCCACCACTGGAACAGGCTATTGTCAGATATTTGGGCCCCGGCACCCAGACAGAGGAAAGAGGTCCCATAGCAGAGAATCAGGCTTCATGTCACCCACCACTGGAACAGGCCATTGTCAGATATTTTTAGGCCCCGGCACCCAGACAGAGGAGAGAGGTCCCATAGCAGAGATTCAGGCTTCATGTTATATTAGAGAAATATGCTTTACGTCACCCACCACTGGAACAGGCTATTGTCAGATATTTAGGCCCCGGCACCCAGACAGAGGAGAGAGGTTCCATAGCAGAGAATCAGGCTTCATGTCATAGCAGAGAATCAGGCTTCATGTCACCCACCACTGGAACAGGCCACTGTCAGATATTTTTAGGCCCCGGCACACAGACAGAGGAGACAGGTCCCATAGCAGAAATTCAGGCTTCATGTCATAGTAGAGAATCAGGCTTCATGTCATAGCAGAGAATCAGGCTTCATGTCATAGCAGAGAATCAGGCTTCACGTAACCCACCACTTGAACAGGCCATTGTCAGATATTTAGGCCCCGGCACCCAAACAGATGATAGAGGTCCCATAGCAGAGAATCAGGCTTCATTTCATAGCAGAGAATCAGGCTTCAATTCATAGCAGAGAATCAGGCTTCATGTCACCCACCACTGGAACAGGCCATTGTCAGATATTTAGGCCCCGGCACCCAGACAGAGGAGAGAGGTCCCATAGCAGAGAATCATGCATTATGGCATAGCAGAGAATCAGGCTTCACGTCACCCACCACTGGAACAGGCTATTGTCAGATATTTAGGCCCCGACACCCAGACAGAGGAGAGAGGTCGCATTGCAGAGACTCAGACTTCATGTAATAGCAGAGAATCAGGATTTACGTCACCCACCACTGGAACAGGACACTGTCAGATATTTTTAGGCCCCGGCACACAGACAGAGGAGAGATGTCCCATAGCAGAGATTCAGGCTTCATGTCATATTAGAGAATTAGGCTTCATGTCATAGCAGTGAATCAGGCTTCATGTCATAGCAGAGAATCAGGCTTCACGTCAACCACCACTGGAACAGGCCATTGTCAGATATTTAGGCCCCGACACCCAGACAGAGGAGAAAGGTCCCATAGCAGAGAATCAGGCTTCATGTCATAGCAGAGAATCAGGCTTCAAGTCATAGCAGAGAATCAGGCTGCATGTCATAGCAGAGAATCAGGCTTCACGTCACCCACCACTGGAACAGACCATTGTCAGATATTTAGGCCCAGGCACCCAGACAGAGGAGAGAGGTCCCATAGCAGAGAATCAGGCTTCATGTCATAGCAGAGAATCAGGCTTCAATTCATAGCAGAGAATCAGGCTTCATGTCATAGCAGAGAATCAGGCATCACGTCACCCACCACTGGAACAGGCAATTGTCAGATATTTAGGCCCTGGCTCCCGGACAGAGGAGAGAGGTCCCATAGCAGAGAATCATGCTTCATGGCATAGCAGAGAATCAGGCTTCTCGTCACCCACCACTGGAATAGGCTATTGTCAGATATTTGGGCCCCGGCACCCATACAGAGGAGAGAGGTCCCATAGCAGAGAATCAGGCTTCATGTCACCCACCACTGGAACAGGCCATTGTCAGATATTTTTAGGCCCCGGCACCCAGACAGAGGAGAGAGGTCCCATAGCAGAGATTCAGGCTTCATGTTATATTAGAGAAATATGCTTTACGTCACCCACCACTGGAACAGGCTATTGTCAGATATTTAGGCCCCGGCACCCAGACAGAGGAGAGAGGTCCCATAGCAGAGAATCAGGCTTCATGTCATAGCAGAAAATCAGGCTTCATGTCACCCACCACTGGAACAGGCCACTGTCAGATATTTTTAGGCCCCGGCACACAGACAGAGGAGACAGGTCCTATAGCAGAGATTCAGGCTTCATGTCATAGCAGAGAATCAGGCTTCATGTCATAGCAGAGAATCAGGCTTCACGTAACCCACCACTTGAACAGGCCATTGTCAGATATTTAGGCCCCTGCACCCAGACAGATGATAGAGGTCCCATAGCAGAGAATCAGGCTTCATGTCATAGCAGAGAATCAGGCTTCAATTCATAGCAGAGAATCAGGCTTCATGTCATAGCAGAGAATCAGGCTTCATGTCACCCACCACTGGAACAGGCCATTGTCAGATATTTAGGCCCCGGCACCCAGACAGAGGAGAGAGGTCCCATAGCAGAGAATCATGCTTCATGGCATAGCAGAGAATCAGGCTTCACGTCACCCACCACTGGAACAGGCTATTGTCAGATATTTAGGCCCCGACACCCAGACAGAGGAGAGAGGTCCCATTGCAGAGAATCAGACTTCATGTCATAGCAGAGAATCAGGATTTACGTCACCCACCACTGGAACAGGCCACTGTCAGATATTTTTAGGCCCCGGCACACAGACAGAGGAGAGAGGTCCCATAGCAGAGATTCAGGCTTCATGTCATATTAGAGAATCAGGCTTCGAGTCATAGCAGAGAATCAGACTTCATGTCATAGCAGAGAATCAGTCTTCACGTCACCCACCACTGGAACAGGCTATTGTCAGATATTTAGACCCCGGCGCCCAGACAGAGGAGAGAGGTCCCATTGCAGAGAATCAGGCTTCATGTCATAGCAGAGAATCAGGCTTCGAGTCATAGCAGAGAATCAGACTTCATGTCATAGCAGAGAATCAGGCTTCACGTCACCTACCACTGGAACAGGCCATTGTCAGATATTTAGACCCCGGCGCCCAGACAGAGGAGAGAGGTCCCATTGCAGAGAATCAGGCTTCATGGCATAGCATATAATCAGGCTTCACGTCACCCACCACTGGAACAGGCCACTGTCAGATATTTTTAGGCCCCGACACAGAGACAGAGGAGAGAGGTCCCATAGCAGAGATTCAGGCTTCATGTCATAGCAGAGAATCAGGCTTCAAGTCATAGCAAAGAATCAGGATTCATGTCATAGCAGAGAATCAGGCTTCACGTCACCCACCACTGGAACAGGCCATTGTCATTTATTTAGGCCCCGGCACCCAGACAGAGGAGAGAGGTCCCATAGCAGAGAATCAGGCTTCATGTCACCCACCACTGGAACAGGCCATTGTCAGATATTTTTAGGCTCCGCCACCCAGACAGAGGAGAGAGGTCCCATAGCAGAGATTCAGGCTTCATGTTATATTAGAGAAATATGCTTTACGTCACCCACCACTGGAACAGGCTATTGTCAGATATTTAGGCCCCGGCACCCAGACAGAGGAGAGAGGTCCCATGGCAGAGAATCAGGCTTCATGTCATAGCAGAGAATCAGGATTTACGTCACCCACCACTGGAACAGGCCACTGTCAGATATTTTAAGGCCCCGGCACACAGACAGAGGAGAGAGGTCCCATAGCAGAGATTCAGGCTTCATGTCATATTAGAGAATCAGGCTTCATGTCATAGCAGAGAAACAGGCTTCATGTCATAGCAGAGAATCAGGCTTCACGTCACCCACCACTGGAACAGGCCATTGTCAGATATTTAGGCCCCGAAACCCAGACAGAGGAGAGAGGTCCCATAGCAGAGAATCAGGCTTCATGTCATAGCAGAGAATCAGGCTTCGAGTCATAGCAGAGAATCAGACTTCATGTCATAGCAGAGAATCAGGCTTCACGTCACCTACCACTTGAACAGGCCATTGTCAGATATTTAGACCCCGGCGCCCAGACAGAGGAGAGAGGTCCCATTGCAGAGAATCAGGCTTCATGGCATAGCATATAATCAGGATTCACGTCACCCACCACTGGAACAGGCCACTGTCAGATATTTTTAGGCCCCGACACACAGACAGAGGAGAGAGGTCCCATAGCAGAGATTCAGGCTTCATGTCATAGCAGAGAATCAGGCTTCAAGTCATAGCAAAGAATCAGGATTCATGTCATAGCAGAGAATCAGGCTTCACGTCACCCACCACTGGAACAGGCCATTGTCAGATATTTAGGCCCTGGCTCCCGGACAGAGGAGAGAGGTCCCATAGCAGAGAATCATGCTTCATGGCATAGCAGAGAATCAGGCTTCACGTCACCCACCACTGGAACAGGCTATTGTCAGATATTTGGGCCCCGGCACCCAGACAGAGGAGAGAGGTCCCATAGCAGAGAATCAGGCTTCATGTCACCTACCACTGGAACAGGCCATTGTCAGATATTTTTAGGCCCCGCCACCCAGACAGAGGAGAGAGGTCCCATAGCAGAGATTCAGGCTTCATGTTATATTAGAGAAATATGCTTTACGTCACCCACCACTGGAACAGGCTATTGTCAGATATTTAGGCCCCGGCACCCAGACAGAGGAGAGAGGTCCCATGGCAGAGAATCAGGCTTCATGTCATAGCAGAGAATCAGGATTTACGTCACCCACCACTGGAACAGGCCACTGTCAGATATTTTTAGGCCCCGGCACACAGACAGAGGAGAGAGGTCCCATAGCAGAGATTCAGGCTTCATGTCATATTAGAGAATCAGGCTTCATGTCATAGCAGAGAATCAGGCTTCATGTCATAGCAGAGAATCAGGCTTCACGTCACCCACCACTGGAACAGGCCATTGTCAGATATTTAGGCCCCGACACCCAGACAGAGGAGAGAGGTCCCATAGCAGAGAATCAGGCTTCATGTCATAGCAGAGAATCAGGCTTCGAGTCATAGCAGAGAATCAGACTTCATGTCATAGCAGAGAATCAGGCTTCACGTCACCCACCACTGGAACAGGCCATTGTCAGATATTTAGGCCCCGACACCCAGACAGAGGAGAGAGGTCCCAAAGCAGAGAATCATGCTTCATGGTATAGCAGAGAATCAGGCTTCACGTCACCCACCACTGGAACAGGCTATTGTCAGATATTTAGGCCCCGACACCCAGACAGAGGAGAGAGGTCCCATTGCAGAGACTCAGACTTCATGTAATAGCAGAGAATCAGGTTTTACGTGACCCACCACTGGAACAGGCCATTGTCAGATATTTAGGCCCCGACATTCAGACAGAGGAGAGAGGTCCCAAAGCAGAGAATCATGCTTCATGGCATAGCAGAGAATCAGGCTTCACGTCACCCACCACTGGAACAGGCTATTGTCAGATATTTAGGCCCCGACACCCAGACAGAGGAGAGAGGTCCCATTGCAGAGACTCAGACTTCATGTAATAGCAGAGAATCAGGTTTTACGTCACCCTCCACTGGAACAGGCCATTGTCAGATATTTAGGCCCCGACATTCAGACAGAGGAGAGAGGTCCCAAAGCAGAGAATCATGCTTCATGGCATAGCAGAGAATCAGGCTTCACGTCACCCACCACTGGAACAGGCTATTGTCAGATATTTAGGCCCCGACACCCACACAGAGGAGAGAGGTCCCATTGCAGAGAATCAGACTTCATGTCATAGCAGAGAATCAGGATTTACGTCACCCACCACTGGAACAGGCCACTGTCAGATATTTTTAGGCACCGGCACACAGACAGAGGAGAGAGGTCCCATAGCAGAGATTCAGGCTTCATGTCATATTAGAGAATCAGGCTTCATGTCATAGCAGAGAATCAGGCTTCAAGTCATAGCAGAGAATCAGGCTTCATGTCATAGCAGAGAATCAGGCATCACGTCACCCACCATTGGTACAGGCCATTGTTAGATATTTAGGCCCTGGCTCCCGGACAGAGGAGAGAGGTCCCATAGCAGAGAATCACGCTTCATGGCATAGCAGAGAATCAGGCTTCACGTCACCCACCACTGGAACAGGCTATTGTCAGATATTTGGGCCCCGGCACCCAGACAGAGGAAAGAGGTCCCATAGCAGAGAATCAGGCTTCATGTCACCCACCACTGGAACAGGCCATTGTCAGATATTTTTAGGCCCCGACACCCAGACAGAGGAGAGAGGTCCCATAGCAGAGATTCAGGCTTCATGTTATATTAGAGAAATATGCTTTACGTCACCCACCACTGGAACAGGCTATTGTCAGATATTTAGGCCCCGGCACCCAGACAGAGGAGAGAGGTTCCATAGCAGAGAATCAGGCTTCATGTCATAGCAGAGAATCAGGCTTCATGTCACCCACCACTGGAACAGGCCACTGTCAGATATTTTTAGGACCCGGCACACAGACAGAGGAGACAGGTCCCATAGCAGAGATTCAGGCTTCATGTCATAGTAGAGAATCAGGCTTCATGTCATAGCAGAGAATCAGGCTTCATGTCATAGCAGAGAATCAGGCTTCACGTAACCCACCACTTGAACAGGCCATTGTCAGATATTTAGGCCCCGGCACCCAGACAGATGATAGAGGTCCCATAGCAGAGAATCAGACTTCATTTCATAGCAGAGAATCAGGCTTCAATTCATAGCAGAGAATCAGGCTTCATGTCACCCACCACTGGAACAGGCCATTGTCAGATATTTAGGCCCCGTCACCCAGACAGAGGAGAGAGGTCCCATAGCAGAGAATCATGCATTATGGCATAGCAGAGAATCAGGCTTCACGTCACCCACCACTGGAACAGGCTATTGTCAGATATTTAGGCCCCGACACCCAGACAGAGGAGAGAGGTCCCATTGCAGAGACTCAGACTTCATGTAATAGCAGAGAATCAGGATTTACGTCACCCACCACTGGAACAGGACACTGTCAGATATTTTTAGGCCCCGGCACACAGACAGAGGAGAGAGGTCCCATAGCAGAGATTCAGGCTTCATGTCATAGCAGAGAATCAGGCTTCAAGTCATAGCAGAGAATCAGGCTGCATGTCATAGCAGAGAATCAGGCTTCACATCACCCACCACTGGAACAGACCATTGTCAGATATTTAGGCCCAGGCACCCAGACAGAGGAGAGAGGTCCCATAGCAGAGAATCAGGCTTCATGTTATAGCAGAGAATCAGGCTTCAATTCATAGCAGAGAATCAGGCTTCATGTCATAGCAGAGAATCAGGCATCACGTCACCCACCACTGGAACAGGCAATTGTCAGATATTTAGGCCCTGGCTCCCGGACAGTGGAGAGAGGTCCCATAGCAGAGAATCATGCTTCATGGCATAGCAGAGATTCAGGCTTCTCGTCACCCTCCACTGGAATAGGCTATTGTCAGATATTTGTGCCCCGGCACCCAGACAGAGGAGAGAGGTCCCATAGCAGAGAATCAGGCTTCATGTCACCCACCACTGGAACAGGCCATTGTCAGATATTTTTAGGCCCCGGCACCCAGACAGAGGAGAGAGGTCCCATAGCAGAGATTCAGGCTTCATGTTATATTAGAGAAATATGCTTTACGTCACCCACCACTGGAACAGGCTATTGTCAGATATTTAGGCCCCGGCACCCAGACAGAGGAGAGAGGTCCCATAGCAGAGAATCAGGCTTCATGTCATAGCAGAAAATCAGGCTTCATGTCACCCACCTCTGGAACAGGCCACTGTCAGATATTTTTAGGCCCCGGCACACAGACAGAGGAGACAGGTCCCATAGCAGAGATTCAGGCTTCATGTCATAGCAGAGAATCAGGCTTAATGTCATAGCAGAGAATCAGGCTTCACGTAACCCACCACTTGAACAGGCCATTGTCAGATATTTAGGCCCCGGCACCCAGACAGATGATAGAGGTCCCATAGCAGAGATACAGGCTTCACGTCATAGCAGAGAATCAGGCTTCAATTCATAGCAGAGAATCAGGCTTCATGTCATAGCAGAGAATCAGGCTTCATGTCACCCACCACTGGAACAGGCCATTGTCAGATATTTAGGCCCCGGCACCCAGACAGAGGAGAGAGGTCCCATAGCAGAGAATCATGCTTCATGGCATAGCAGAGAATCAGGCTTCACGTCACCCACCACTGGAACAGGCTATTGTCAGATATTTAGGCCCCGACACCCAGACAGAGGAGAGAGGTCCCAATGCAGAGAATCAGACTTCATATCATAGCAGAGAATCAGGATTTACGTCACCCACCACTGGAACAGGCCACTGTCAGATATTTTTAGGCCCCGGCACACAGACAGAGGAGAGAGGTCCCATAGCAGAGATTCAGGCTTCATGTCATATTAGAGAATCAGGCTTCATGTCATAGCAGAGAATCAGGCTTCATGTCATAGCAGAGAATCAGGCTTCACGTCACCCACCACTGGAACAGGCCATTGTCAGATATTTAGGCCCCGACACCCAGACAGAGTAGAGAGGTCCCATAGCAGAGAATCAGGCTTCATGTCATAGCAGAGAATCAGGCTTCACGTCATTGCAGAGAATCAGGCTTCATGTCATAGCAGAGAATCAGGCTTCACGTCACCCACCACTGGAACAGGCCATTGTCAGATATTTAGACCCCGGCGCACAGACAGAGGAGAGAGGTCCCATAGCAGAGGATCAGGCTTCATGGCATAGCATATAATCAGGCTTCACGTCACCCACCACTGGGACAGGCCACTGTCAGATTTTTTTAGGCCCCGACACACAGACAGAGGAGAGAGGTCCCATAGCAGAGATTCAGGCTTCATGTCATAGCAGAGAATCAGGCTTCATGTCATAGCAGAGAATCAGGATTCATGTCATAGCAGAGAATCAGGCTTCACGTCACCCACCACTGGAACAGGCCATTGTCAGATATTTAGGCCCCGGCACCCAGACAGAGGAGAGTGGTCCCATAGCAGAGAATCAGGCTTCATGTCATAGCAGAGAATCAGGCTTCAAGTCATAGCAGAGAATCAGGCTTCATGTCATAGCAGAGAATCAGGCATCACGTCACCCACCACTGGAACAGGCCATTGTCAGATATTTAGGCCCTGGCTCCCGGACAGAGGAGAGAGGTCCCATAGAAGAGAATCATGCTTCATGGCATAGCAGAGAATCAGGCTTCACGTCACCCACCACTGGAACAGGCTATTGTCAGATATTTGGGCCCCGGCACCCAGACAGAAGAGAGAGGTCCCATAGCAGAGAATCAGGCTTCATGTCACCCACCACTGGAACAGGCCATTGTCAGATATTTTTAGGCCCCGGCACCCAGACAGAGGAGAGAGGTCCCAAAGTAGAGATTCAGGCTTCATGTTATAGTAGAGAAATATGCTTTACGTCACCCACCACTGGAACAGGCTATTGTCAGATATTTAGGCCCCGGCACCCAGACAGAGGAGAGAGGTCCCATAGCAGAGAATCAGGCTTCATGTCATAGCAGAGAATCAGGCTTCATGTCACCCACCACTGGAACAGGCCACTGTCAGATATTTTGAAGCCACGGCACACAGACAGAGGAGACAGGTCACATAGCAGAAATTCAGGCTTCATGTCATAGCAGAGAATCAGGCTTCACGTAACCCACCACTTGAACAGGCCATTGTCAGATATTTAGGCCAGGGCACCCAGACAGATGATAGAGGTCCCAAAGCAGAGAATCAGGCTTCATGTCATAGCAGAGAATCAGGCTTCATGTCATAGCAGAGAATCAGGCTTCATGTCATAGCAGAGAATCAGGCTTCATGTCACCCACCACTGGAACAGGCCATTGTCAGATATTTAGGCCCCGGCACCCAGACAGAGGAGAGAGGTCCCATAGCAGAGAATCATGTTTCATGGCATAGCAGAGAATCAGGCTTCACGTAACCCACCACTGGAACAGGCTATTGTCAGATATTTAGGCCCCGACACCCAGACAGAGGAGAGAGGTCCCATTGCAGAGACTCAGACTTCATGTAATAACAGAGAATCAGGATTTACGTCACCCACCACTGGAACAGGCCATTGTCAGATATTTAGGCCCCGGCACCCAGACAGAGGAGAGAGGTCCCATAGCAGAGAATCATGCTTCATGGCATAGCAGAGAATCAGGCTTCACGTCACCCACCACTGGAACAGGCTATTGTCAGATATTTAGGCCCCGACACCCAAACAGAGGAGAGAGGTCCCATTGCAGAGAATCAGACTTCATGTCATAGCAGAGAATCAGGATTTTCGTCACCCACCACTGGAACAGGCCACTGTCAGATATTTTTAGGCCCCGGCACACAGACAGAGGAGAGAGGTCCCATAGCAGAGATTCAAGCTTCATGTCATATCAGAGAATCAGGCTTCATGTCATAGCAGAGAATTAGGCTTCATGTCATAGCAGAGAATCAGGCTTCACGTCACCCACCACTGGAACAGGCCATTGTCAGATATTTAGGCCCCGACACCCAGACAGAGGAGAGAGGTCCAATAGCAGAGAATCAGGCTTCATGTCATAGCAGAGAATCAGGCTTCAAGTCATAGCAGAGAATCAGGCTTCATGTCATAGCAGAGAATCAGGCATCACGTCACCCACCACTGGAACAGACCATTGTCAGATATTTAGGCCCTGGCTCCCGGACAGAGGAGAGAGGTCCCATAGCAGAGAATCATGCTTCATGGCATAGCAGAGAATCAGGCTTCACGTCACCCACCACTGGAACAGGCTATTGTCAGATATTTGGGCCCCGGCACCCAGACAGAGGAGAGAGGTCCCATAGCAGAGAATAAGGCTTCATGTCACCCACCACTGGAACAGGCCATTGTCAGATATTTTTAGGCCCCGGCTCCCAGACAGAGGAGAGAGGTCCCATAGCAGAGATTCAGGCTTCATGTTATATTAGAGAAATATGCTTTACGTCACCCACCACTGGAACAGGCTATTGTCAGATATTTAGGCCCCGGCACCCAGACAGAGGAGAGAGGTCCCATGGCAGAGAATCAGGCTTCATGTCATAGCAGAGAATCAGGATTTACGTCACCCACCACTGGAACAGGCCACTGTCAGATATTTTTAGGCCCCGGCACACAGACAGAGGAGAGAGGTCCCATAGCAGAGATTCAGGCTTCATGTCATATTAGAGAATCAGGCTTCATGTCATAGCAGAGAATCAGGCTTCATGTCATAGCAGAGAATCAGGCTTCACGTCACCTACCACTGGAACAGACCATTGTCAGATATTTAGACCCCGGCGCCCAGACAGAGGAGAGAGGTCCCATAGAAGAGAATCAGGCTTCATGTCATAGCAGAGAATCAGGCTTCAAGTCATAGCAGAGAATCAGACTTCATGTCATAGCAGAGAATCAGGCTTCACGTCACCTACCACTGGAACAGGCCATTGTCAGATATTTAGACCCCGGCGCCCAGACAGAGGAGAGAGGTCCCATTGCAGAGAATCAGGCTTCATGGCATAGCATATAATCAGGCTTCACGTCACCCACCACTGGAACAGGCCACTGTCAGATATTTTTAGGCCCCGACACACAGACAGAGGAGAGAGGTCCCATAGCAGAGATTCAGGCTTCATGTCATAGCAGAGAATCATGCTTCAAGTCATAGCAGAGAATCAGGATTCATGTCATAGCAGAGAATCAGGCTTCACGTCACCCACCACTGGAACAGGCCATTGTCATTTATTTAGGCCCCGGCACCCAGACAGAGGAAAGAGGTCCCATAGCAGAGAATCAGGCTTCATGTCATAGCAGAGAATCAGGCTTCAAGTCATAGCGGAGAATCAGGCTTCATGTCATAGCAGAGAATCAGGCATCACGTCACCCACCACTGGAAAAGGCCATTGTCAGATATTTAGGCCCTTGCTCCCGGACAGAGGAGAGAGGTCCCAAAGCAGAGAATCATGCTTCATGGCATAGCAGAGAATCAGGCTTCACGTCACCCACCACTGGAACAGGCTATTGTCAGATATTTGGGCCCCGGCACCCAGACAGAGGAGAGAGGTCCCATAGCAGAGAATCAGGCTTCATGTCACCCACCACTGGAACAGGCCATTGTCAGATATTTTTAGGGCCCTGACACCCAGACAGAGGAGAGAGGTCCCATAGCAGAGATTCAGGCTTCATGTTATATTAGAGAAATATGCTTTACGTCACCCACCACTGGAACAGGCTATTGTCAGATATTTAGGCCCCGGCACCCAGACAGAGGAGAGAGGTCCCATAGCAGAGAATCAGGCTTCATGTCATAGCAGAGAATCAGGCTTCAAGTCATAGCAGAGAATCAGGCTTTATGTCATAGCAGAGAATCAGGCATCACGTCACCCACCACTGGAACAGACCATTGTCAGATATTTAGGCCCTGGCTCCCGGACAGAGGAGAGAGGTCCCATAGCAGAGAATCATGCTTCATGGCATAGCAGAGAATCAGGCTTCACGTCACCCACCACTGGAACAGGCTATTGTCAGATATTTGGGCCCGGCACCCAGACAGAGGAGAGAGGTCCCATAGCAGAGAATAAGGCTTCATGTCACCCACCACTGGAACAGGCCATTGTCAGATTTTTTTAGGCCCCGGCTCCCAGACAGAGGAGAGAGGTCCCATAGCAGAGATTCAGGCTTCATGTTATATTAGAGAAATATGCTTTACGTCACCCACCACTGGAACAGGCTATTGTCAGATATTTAGGCCCCGGCACCCAGACAGAGGAGAGAGGTCCCATGGCAGAGAATCAGGCTTCATGTCATAGCAGAGAATCAGGATTTACGTCACCCACCACTGGAACAGGCCACTGTCAGATATTTTTAGGCCCCGGCACACAGACAGAGGAGAGAGGTCCCATAGCAGAGATTCAGGCTTCATGTCATATTAGAGAATCAGGCTTCATGTCATAGCAGAGAATCAGGCTTCATGTCATAGCAGAGAATCAGGCTTCACGTCACCTACCACTGGAACAGACCATTGTCAGATATTTAGACCCCGGCGCCCAGACAGAGGAGAGAGGTCCCATTGCAGAGAATCAGGCTTCATGGTATAGCATATAAACAGGCTTCACGTCACCCACCACTGGAACAGGCCACTGTCAGATATTTTTAGGCCCCGACACACAGACAGAGGAGAGAGGTCCCATAGCAGAGATTCAGGCTTCATGTCATAGCAGAGAATCAGGCTTCAAGTCATAGCAGAGAATCAGGATTCATGTCATAGCAGAGAATCAGGCTTCACGTCACCCACCATTGGAACAGGCCATTGTCATTTATTTAGGCCCCGGCACCCAGACAGAGGAGAGAGGTCCCATAGCAGAGAATCAGGCTTTATGTCATAGCAGAGAATCAGGCTTCAAGTCATAGCAGAGAATCAGGCTTCATGTCATAGCAGAGAATCAGGCATCACGTCACCCACCACTGGAACAGGCCATTGTCAGATATTTAGGCCCCGACACCCAGACAGAGGAGAGAGGTCCCATAGCAGAGAATCAGGCTTCATGTCATAGCAGAGAATCAGGCTTCAAGTCATAGCAGAGAATCAGACTTCATGTCATAGCAGAGAATCAGGCTTCACGTCACCTACCACTGGAACAGGCCATTGTCAGATATTTAGACCCCGGCGCCCAGACAGAGGAGAGAGGTCCCATTGCAGAGAATCAGGCTTCATGGCATAGCATATAATCAGGCTTCACGTCACCCACCACTGGAACAGGCCACTGTCAGATATTTTTAGGCCCCGACACACAGACAGAGGAGAGAGGTCCCATAGCAGAGATTCAGGCTTCATGTCATAGCAGAGAATCAGGCTTCAAGTCATAGCAGAGAATCAGGATTCATGTCATAGCAGAGAATCAGGCTTCACGTCACCCACCACTGGAACAGGCCATTGTCAGATATTTAGGCCCCGGCACCCAGACAGAGGAAAGAGGTCCCATAGCAGAGAATCAGGCTTCATGTCATAGCAGAGAATCAGGCTTCAAGTCATAGCGGAGAATCAGGCTTAATGTCATAGCAGAGAATCAGGCATCACGTCACCCACCACTGGAAAAGGCCATTGTCAGATATTTAGGCCCTTGCTCCCGGACAGAGGAGAGAGGTCCCAAAGCAGAGAATCATGCTTCATGGCATAGCAGAGAATCAGGCTTCACGTCACCCACCACTGGAACAGGCTATTGTCAGATATTTGGGCCCCGGCACCCAGACAGAGGAGAGAGGTCCCATAGCAGAGAATCAGGCTTCATGTCACCCACCACTGGAACAGGCCATTGTCAGATATTTTTAGGCCCCGGCACCCAGACAGAGGAGAGAGGTCCCATAGCAGAGATTCAGGCTTCATGTTATATTAGAGAAATATGCTTTACGTCACCCACCACTGGAACAGGCTATTGTCAGATATTTAGGCCCCGGCACCCAGACAGAGGAGAGAGGTCCCATAGCAGAGAATCAGGCTTCATGTCATAGCAGAGAATCAGGCTTCATGTCACCCACCACTGGAACAGGCCACTGTCAGATATTTTTAGGCCCCGGCACACAGACAGAGGAGACAGGTCACATAGCAGAGATTCAGGCTTCATGTCATAGCAGAGAATCAGGCTTCATGTAACCCACCACTTGAACAGGCCATTGTCAGATATTTAGGCCCCGGCACCCAGACAGATGATAGAGGTCCCATAGCAGAGAATCAGGCTTCATGTCATAGCAGAGAATCAGGCTTCAATTCATAGCAGAGAATCAGGCTTCATGTCATAGCAGAGAATCAGGCTTCATGTCACCCACCACTGTAACAGGCCATTGTCAGATATTTATCCCCTGGCTCCCGGACCGAGGAGAGAGGTCCCATAGCAGAGAATCATGCTTCATGGCATAGCAGAGAATCAGGCTTCACGTCACCCACCACTGGAACAGGCTATTGTCAGATATTTGGGCCCCGGCATCCAGACAGAGGAAAGAGGTCCCATAGCAGAGAATCAGGCTTCATGTCACCCACCACTGGAACAGGCCATTGTCAGATATTTTTAGGCCCGGCACCCAGACAGAAGAGAGAGGTCCCATAGCAGAAATTCAGGCTTCATGTTATATTAGAGAAATATGCTTTACGTCACCCACCACTGGAACAGGCTATTGTCAGATATTTAGGCCCCGGCACCCAGACAGAGGAGAGAGGTCCCATAGCAGAGAATCAGGCTTCATGTCATAGCAGAGAATCAGGCTTAATGTCACCCACCACTGGAACAGGCCACTGTCAGATATTTTTAGGCCCCGGCACACAGACAGAGGAGACAGGTCCCATAGCAGAGATTCAGGCTTCATGTCATAGTAGAGAATCAGGCTTCATATCATAACAGAGAATCAGGCTTCATGTCATAGCAGAGAATCAGGCTTCACGTAACCCACCACTTGAACAGGCCAGTGTCAGATATTTAGGCCCCGACACCCAGACAGAGGAGAGAGGTCCCATTGCAGAGACTCAGACTTCATGTAATAACAGAGAATCAGGATTTACGTCACCCACCACTGGAACAGGCCATTGTCAGATATTTAGGCCCCGGCACCCAGACAGAGGAGAGAGGTCCCATAGCAGAGAATCATGCTTCATGGCATAGCAGAGAATCAGGCTTCACGTCACCCACCACTGGAACAGGCTATTGTCAGATATTTAGGCCCCGACACCCAGACAGAGGAGAGAGGTCCCTTTGCAGAGAATCAGACTTCATGTCATAGCAGAGAATCAGGATTTACGTCACCCACCACTGGAACAGGCCACTGTCAGATATTTTTAGGCCCCGGCACACAGACAGAGGAGAGAGGTCCCATAGCAGAGATTCAAGCTTCATGTCATATCAGAGAATCAGGCTTCATGTCATAGCATAGAATTAGGCTTCATGTCATAGCAGAGAATCAGGCTTCACGTCACCCACCACTGGAACAGGCTATTGTCAGATATTTGGGCCCCGGCACCCAGACAGAGGAGAGAGGTCCCATAGCAGAGAATCAGGCTTCATGTCACCTACCACTGGAACAGGCCATTGTCAGATATTTTTAGGCCCCGCCACCCAGACAGAGGAGAGAGGTCCCATAGCAGAGATTCAGGCTTCATGTTATATTAGAGAAATATGCTTTACGTCACCCACCACTGGAACAGGCTATTGTCAGATATTTAGGCCCCGGCACCCAGACAGAGGAGAGAGGTCCCATGGCAGAGAATCAGGCTTCATGTCATAGCAGAGAATCAGGATTTACGTCACCCACCACTGGAACAGGCCACTGTCAGATATTTTTAGGCCCCGGCACACAGACAGAGGAGAGAGGTCCCATAGCAGAGATTCAGGCTTCATGTCATATTAGAGAATCAGGCTTCATGTCATAGCAGAGAATCAGGCTTCATGTCATAGCAGAGAATCAGGCTTCACGTCACCCACCACTGGAACAGGCCATTGTCAGATATTTAGGCCCCGACACCCAGACAGAGGAGAGAGGTCCCATAGCAGAGAATCAGGCTTCATGTCATAGCAGAGAATCAGGCTTCGAGTCATAGCAGAGAATCAGACTTCATGTCATAGCAGAGAATCAGGCTTCACGTCACCCACCACTGGAACAGGCCATTGTCAGATATTTAGGCCCCGACACCCAGACAGAGGAGAGAGGTCCCAAAGCAGAGAATCATGCTTCATGGTATAGCAGAGAATCAGGCTTCACGTCACCCACCACTGGAACAGGCTATTGTCAGATATTTAGGCCCCGACACCCAGACAGAGGAGAGAGGTCCCATTGCAGAGACTCAGACTTCATGTAATAGCAGAGAATCAGGTTTTACGTGACCCACCACTGGAACAGGCCATTGTCAGATATTTAGGCCCCGACATTCAGACAGAGGAGAGAGGTCCCAAAGCAGAGAATCATGCTTCATGGCATAGCAGAGAATCAGGCTTCACGTCACCCACCACTGGAACAGGCCATTGTCAGATATTTAGGCCCCGGCACCCAGACAGAGGAGAGAGGTCCCATAGCAGAGAATCAGGCTTCATGTCATAGCAGAGAATCAGGCTTCAAGTCATAGCAGAGAATCAGGCTTCATGTCATAGCAGAGAATCAGGCATCACGTCACCCACCACTGGAACAGGCCATTGTCAGATATTTAGGCCCTGGCTCCCGGACAGAGGAGAGAGGTCCCATAGAAGAGAATCATGCTTCATGGCATAGCAGAGAATCAGGCTTCACGTCACCCACCACTGGAACAGGCTATTGTCAGATATTTGGGCCCCGGCACCCAGACAGAAGAGAGAGGTCCCATAGCAGAGAATCAGGCTTCATGTCACCCACCACTGGAGCAGGCCATTGTCAGATATTTTTAGGCCCCGGCACCCAGACAGAGGAGAGAGGTCCCAAAGTAGAGATTCAGGCTTCATGTTATAGTAGAGAAATATGCTTTACGTCACCCACCACTGGAACAGGCTATTGTCAGATATTTAGGCCCCGGCACCCAGACAGAGGAGAGAGGTCCCATAGCAGAGAGTCAGGCTTCATGTCATAGCAGAGAATCAGGCTTCATGTCACCCACCACTGGAACAGGCCACTGTCAGATATTTTGAAGCCACGGCACACAGACAGAGGAGACAGGTCACATAGCAGAAATTCAGGCTTCATGTCATAGCAGAGAATCAGGCTTCACGTAACCCACCACTTGAACAGGCCATTGTCAGATATTTAGGCCAGGGCACCCAGACAGATGATAGAGGTCCCAAAGCAGAGAATCAGGCTTCATGTCATAGCAGAGAATCAGGCTTCATGTCATAGCAGAGAATCAGGCTTCATGTCATAGCAGAGAATCAGGCTTCATGTCACCCACCACTGGAACAGGCCATTGTCAGATATTTAGGCCCCGGCACCCAGACAGAGGAGAGAGGTCCCATAGCAGAGAATCATGTTTCATGGCATAGCAGAGAATCAGGCTTCACGTAACCCACCACTGGAACAGGCTATTGTCAGATATTTAGGCCCCGACACCCAGACAGAGGAGAGAGGTCCCATTGCAGAGACTCAGACTTCATGTAATAACAGAGAATCAGGATTTACGTCACCCACCACTGGAACAGGCCATTGTCAGATATTTAGGCCCCGGCACCCAGACAGAGGAGAGAGGTCCCATAGCAGAGAATCATGCTTCATGGCATAGCAGAGAATCAGGCTTCACGTCACCCACCACTGGAACAGGCTATTGTCAGATATTTAGGCCCCGACACCCAGACAGAGGAGAGAGGTCCCATTGCAGAGAATCAGACTTCATGTCATAGCAGAGAATCAGGATTTACGTCACCCACCACTGGAACAGGCCACTGTCAGATATTTTTAGGCCCCGGCACACAGACAGAGGAGAGAGGTCCCATAGCAGAGATTCAAGCTTCATGTCATATCAGAGAATCAGGCTTCATGTCATAGCAGAGAATTAGGCTTCATGTCATAGCAGAGAATCAGGCTTCACGTCACCCACCACTGGAACAGGCCATTGTCAGATATTTAGGCCCCGACACCCAGACAGAGGAGAGAGGTCCAATAGCAGAGAATCAGGCTTCATGTCATAGCAGAGAATCAGGCTTCAAGTCATAGCAGAGAATCAGGCTTCATGTCATAGCAGAGAATCAGGCATCACGTCACCCACCACTGGAACAGACCATTGTCAGATATTTAGGCCCTGGCTCCCGGACAGAGGAGAGAGGTCCCATAGCAGAGAATCATGCTTCATGGCATAGCAGAGAATCAGGCTTCACGTCACCCACCACTGGAACAGGCTATTGTCAGATATTTGGGCCCCGGCACCCAGACAGAGGAGAGAGGTCCCATAGCAGAGAATAAGGCTTCATGTCACCCACCACTGGAACAGGCCATTGTCAGATATTTTTAGGCCCCGGCTCCCAGACAGAGGAGAGAGGTCCCATAGCAGAGATTCAGGCTTCATGTTATATTAGAGAAATATGCTTTACGTCACCCACCACTGGAACAGGCTATTGTCAGATATTTAGGCCCCGGCACCCAGACAGAGGAGAGAGGTCCCATGGCAGAGAATCAGGCTTCATGTCATAGCAGAGAATCAGGATTTACGTCACCCACCACTGGAACAGGCCACTGTCAGATATTTTTAGGCCCCGGCACACAGACAGAGGAGAGAGGTCCCATAGCAGAGATTCAGGCTTCATGTCATATTAGAGAATCAGGCTTCATGTCATAGCAGAGAATCAGGCTTCATGTCATAGCAGAGAATCAGGCTTCACGTCACCTACCACTGGAACAGACCATTGTCAGATATTTAGACCCGGCGCCCAGACAGAGGAGAGAGGTCCCATTGCAGAGAATCAGGCTTCATGGTATAGCATATAAACAGGCTTCACGTCACCCACCACTGGAACAGGCCACTGTCAGATATTTTTAGGCCCCGACACACAGACAGAGGAGAGAGGTCCCATAGCAGAGATTCAGGCTTCATGTCATAGCAGAGAATCAGGCTTCAAGTCATAGCAGAGAATCAGGATTCATGTCATAGCAGAGAATCAGGCTTCACGTCACCCACCATTGGAACAGGCCATTGTCATTTATTTAGGCCCCGGCACCCAGACAGAGGAGAGAGGTCCCATAGCAGAGAATCAGGCTTTATGTCATAGCAGAGAATCAGGCTTCAAGTCATGGCAGAGAATCAGGCTTCATGTCATAGCAGAGAATCAGGCATCACGTCACCCACCACTGGAACAGGCCATTGTCAGATATTTAGGCCCCGACACCCAGACAGAGGAGAGAGGTCCCATAGCAGAGAATCAGGCTTCATGTCATAGCAGAGAATCAGGCTTCAAGTCATAGCAGAGAATCAGACTTCATGTCATAGCAGAGAATCAGGCTTCACGTCACCTACCACTGGAACAGGCCATTGTCAGATATTTAGACCCCGGCGCCCAGACAGAGGAGAGAGGTCCCATTGCAGAGAATCAGGCTACATGGCATAGCATATAATCAGGCTTCACGTCACCCACCACTGGAACAGGCCACTGTCAGATATTTTTAGGCCCCGACACACAGACAGAGGAGAGAGGTCCCATAGCAGAGATTCAGGCTTCATGTCATAGCAGAGAATCAGGCTTCAAGTCATAGCAGAGAATCAGGATTCATGTCATAGCAGAGAATCAGGCTTCACGTCACCCACCACTGGAACAGGCCATTGTCATTTATTTAGGCCCCGGCACCCAGACAGAGGAAAGAGGTCCCATAGCAGAGAATCAGGCTTCATGTCATAGCAGAGAATCAGGCTTCAAGTCATAGCGGAGAATCAGGCTTCATGTCATAGCAGAGAATCAGGCATCACGTCACCCACCACTGGAAAAGGCCATTGTCAGATATTTAGGCCAGGGCACCCAGACAGATGATAGAGGTCCCAAAGCAGAGAATCAGGCTTCATGTCATAGCAGAGAATCAGGCTTCATGTCATAGCAGAGAATCAGGCTTCATGTCATAGCAGAGAATCAGGCTTCATGTCACCCACCACTGGAACAGGCCATTGTCAGATATTTAGGCCCCGGCACCCAGACAGAGGAGAGAGGTCCCATAGCAGAGAATCATGTTTCATGGCATAGCAGAGAATCAGGCTTCACGTAACCCACCACTGGAACAGGCTATTGTCAGATATTTAGGCCCCGACACCCAGACAGAGGAGAGAGGTCCCATTGCAGAGACTCAGACTTCATGTAATAACAGAGAATCAGGATTTACGTCACCCACCACTGGAACAGGCCATTGTCAGATATTTAGGCCCCGGCACCCAGACAGAGGAGAGAGGTCCCATAGCAGAGAATCATGCTTCATGGCATAGCAGAGAATCAGGCTTCACGTCACCCACCACTGGAACAGGCTATTGTCAGATATTTGGGCCCCGGCACCCAGACAGAGGAGAGAGGTCCCATAGCAGAGAATCAGGCTTCATGTCACCCACCACTGGAACAGGCCATTGTCAGATATTTTTAGGCCCCGGCACCCAGACAGAGGAGAGAGGTCCCATAGCAGAGATTCAGGCTTCATGTTATATTAGAGAAATATGCTTTACGTCACCCACCACTGGAACAGGCTATTGTCAGATATTTAGGCCCCGGCACCCAGACAGAGGAGAGAGGTCCCATAGCAGAGAATCAGGCTTCATGTCATAGCAGAGAATCAGGCTTCAAGTCATAGCAGAGAATCAGGCTTTATGTCATAGCAGAGAATCAGGCATCACGTCACCCACCACTGGAACAGACCATTGTCAGATATTTAGGCCCTGGCTCCCGGACAGAGGAGAGAGGTCCCATAGCAGAGAATCATGCTTCATGGCATAGCAGAGAATCAGGCTTCACGTCACCCACCACTGGAACAGGCTATTGTCAGATATTTGGGCCCCGGCACCCAGACAGAGGAGAGAGGTCCCATAGCAGAGAATAAGGCTTCATGTCACCCACCACTGGAACAGGCCATTGTCAGATTTTTTTAGGCCCCGGCTCCCAGACAGAGGAGAGAGGTCCCATAGCAGAGATTCAGGCTTCATGTTATATTAGAGAAATATGCTTTACGTCACCCACCACTGGAACAGGCTATTGTCAGATATTTAGGCCCCGGCACCCAGACAGAGGAGAGAGGTCCCATGGCAGAGAATCAGGCTTCATGTCATAGCAGAGAATCAGGATTTACGTCACCCACCACTGGAACAGGCCACTGTCAGATATTTTTAGGCCCCGGCACACAGACAGAGGAGAGAGGTCCCATAGCAGAGATTCAGGCTTCATGTCATATTAGAGAATCAGGCTTCATGTCATAGCAGAGAATCAGGCTTCATGTCATAGCAGAGAATCAGGCTTCACGTCACCTACCACTGGAACAGACCATTGTCAGATATTTAGACCCCGGCGCCCAGACAGAGGAGAGAGGTCCCATTGCAGAGAATCAGGCTTCATGGTATAGCATATAAACAGGCTTCACGTCACCCACCACTGGAACAGGCCACTGTCAGATATTTTTAGGCCCCGACACACAGACAGAGGAGAGAGGTCCCATAGCAGAGATTTCAGGCTTCATGTCATAGCAGAGAATCAGGCTTCAAGTCATAGCAGAGAATCAGGATTCATGTCATAGCAGAGAATCAGGCTTCACGTCACCCACCATTGGAACAGGCCATTGTCATTTATTTAGGCCCCGGCACCCAGACAGAGGAGAGAGGTCCCATAGCAGAGAATCAGGCTTCATGTCACCTACCACTGGAACAGGCCATTGTCAGATATTTTTAGGCCCCGCCACCCAGACAGAGGAGAGAGGTCCCATAGCAGAGATTCAGGCTTCATGTTATATTAGAGAAATATGCTTTACGTCACCCACCACTGGAACAGGCTATTGTCAGATATTTAGGCCCCGGCACCCAGACAGAGGAGAGAGGTCCCATGGCAGAGAATCAGGCTTCATGTCATAGCAGAGAATCAGGATTTACGTCACCCACCACTGGAACAGGCCACTGTCAGATATTTTTAGGCCCCGGCACACAGACAGAGGAGAGAGGTCCCATAGCAGAGATTCAGGCTTCATGTCATATTAGAGAATCAGGCTTCATGTCATAGCAGAGAATCAGGCTTCATGTCATAGCAGAGAATCAGGCTTCACGTCACCCACCACTGGAACAGGCCATTGTCAGATATTTAGGCCCCGACACCCAGACAGAGGAGAGAGGTCCCATAGCAGAGAATCAGGCTTCATGTCATAGCAGAGAATCAGGCTTCGAGTCATAGCAGAGAATCAGACTTCATGTCATAGCAGAGAATCAGGCTTCACGTCACCCACCACTGGAACAGGCCATTGTCAGATATTTAGGCCCCGACACCCAGACAGAGGAGAGAGGTCCCAAAGCAGAGAATCATGCTTCATGGTATAGCAGAGAATCAGGCTTCACGTCACCCACCACTGGAACAGGCTATTGTCAGATATTTAGGCCCCGACACCCAGACAGAGGAGAGAGGTCCCATTGCAGAGACTCAGACTTCATGTAATAGCAGAGAATCAGGTTTTACGTGACCCACCACTGGAACAGGCCATTGTCAGATATTTAGGCCCCGACATTCAGACAGAGGAGAGAGGTCCCAAAGCAGAGAATCATGCTTCATGGCATAGCAGAGAATCAGGCTTCACGTCACCCACCACTGGAACAGGCTATTGTCAGATATTTAGGCCCCGACACCCAGACAGAGGAGAGAGGTCCCATTGCAGAGACTCAGACTTCATGTAATAGCAGAGAATCAGGTTTTACGTCACCCACCACTGGAACAGGCCATTGTCAGATATTTAGGCCCCGACATTCAGACAGAGGAGAGAGGTCCCAAAGCAGAGAATCATGCTTCATGGCATAGCAGAGAATCAGGCTTCACGTCACCCACCACTGGAACAGGCTATTGTCAGATATTTAGGCCCCGACACCCAGACAGAGGAGAGAGGTCCCATTGCAGAGAATCAGACTTCATGTCATAGCAGAGAATCAGGATTTACGTCACCCACCACTGGAACAGGCCACTGTCAGATATTTTTAGGCACCGGCACACAGACAGAGGAGAGAGGTCCCATAGCAGAGATTCAGGCTTCATGTCATATTAGAGAATCAGGCTTCATGTCATAGCAGAGAATCAGGCTTCAAGTCATAGCAGAGAATCAGGCTTCATGTCATAGCAGAGAATCAGGCATCACGTCACCCACCATTGGTACAGGCCATTGTTAGATATTTAGGCCCTGGCTCCCGGACAGAGGAGAGAGGTCCCATAGCAGAGAATCACGCTTCATGGCATAGCAGAGAATCAGGCTTCACGTCACCCACCACTGGAACAGGCTATTGTCAGATATTTGGGCCCCGGCACCCAGACAGAGGAAAGAGGTCCCATAGCAGAGAATCAGGCTTCATGTCACCCACCACTGGAACAGGCCATTGTCAGATATTTTTAGGCCCCGACACCCAGACAGAGGAGAGAGGTCCCATAGCAGAGATTCAGGCTTCATGTTATATTAGAGAAATATGCTTTACGTCACCCACCACTGGAACAGGCTATTGTCAGATATTTAGGCCCCGGCACCCAGACAGAGGAGAGAGGTTCCATAGCAGAGAATCAGGCTTCATGTCATAGCAGAGAATCAGGCTTCATGTCACCCACCACTGGAACAGGCCACTGTCAGATATTTTTAGGACCCGGCACACAGACAGAGGAGACAGGTCCCATAGCAGAGATTCAGGCTTCATGTCATAGTAGAGAATCAGGCTTCATGTCATAGCAGAGAATCAGGCTTCATGTCATAGCAGAGAATCAGGCTTCACGTAACCCACCACTTGAACAGGCCATTGTCAGATATTTAGGCCCCGGCACCCAGACAGATGATAGAGGTCCCATAGCAGAGAATCAGACTTCATTTCATAGCAGAGAATCAGGCTTCATTTCATAGCAGAGAATCAGGCTTCATGTCACCCACCACTGGAACAGGCCATTGTCAGATATTTAGGCCCCGTCACCCAGACAGAGGAGAGAGGTCCCATAGCAGAGAATCATGCATTATGGCATAGCAGAGAATCAGGCTTCACGTCACCCACCACTGGAACAGGCTATTGTCAGATATTTAGGCCCCGACACCCAGACAGAGGAGAGAGGTCCCATTGCAGAGACTCAGACTTCATGTAATAGCAGAGAATCAGGATTTACGTCACCCACCACTGGAACAGGACACTGTCAGATATTTTTAGGCCCCGGCACACAGACAGAGGAGAGAGGTCCCATAGCAGAGATTCAGGCTTCATGTCATAGCAGAGAATCAGGCTTCAAGTCATAGCAGAGAATCAGGCTGCATGTCATAGCAGAGAATCAGGCTTCACATCACCCACCACTGGAACAGACCATTGTCAGATATTTAGGCCCAGGCACCCAGACAGAGGAGAGAGGTCCCATAGCAGAGAATCAGGCTTCATGTTATAGCAGAGAATCAGGCTTCAATTCATAGCAGAGAATCAGGCTTCATGTCATAGCAGAGAATCAGGCATCACGTCACCCACCACTGGAACAGGCAATTGTCAGATATTTAGGCCCTGGCTCCCGGACAGAGGAGAGAGGTCCCATAGCAGAGAATCATGCTTCATGGCATAGCAGAGATTCAGGCTTCTCGTCACCCTCCACTGGAATAGGCTATTGTCAGATATTTGTGCCCCGGCACCCAGACAGAGGAGAGAGGTCCCATAGCAGAGAATCAGGCTTCATGTCACCCACCACTGGAACAGGCCATTGTCAGATATTTTTAGGCCCCGGCACCCAGACAGAGGAGAGAGGTCCCATAGCAGAGATTCAGGCTTCATGTTATATTAGAGAAATATGCTTTACGTCACCCACCACTGGAACAGGCTATTGTCAGATATTTAGGCCCCGGCACCCAGACAGAGGAGAGAGGTCCCATAGCAGAGAATCAGGCTTCATGTCATAGCAGAAAATCAGGCTTCATGTCACCCACCTCTGGAACAGGCCACTGTCAGATATTTTTAGGCCCCGGCACACAGACAGAGGAGACAGGTCCCATAGCAGAGATTCAGGCTTCATGTCATAGCAGAGAATCAGGCTTAATGTCATAGCAGAGAATCAGGCTTCACGTAACCCACCACTTGAACAGGCCATTGTCAGATATTTAGGCCCCGGCACCCAGACAGATGATAGAGGTCCCATAGCAGAGATACAGGCTTCACGTCATAGCAGAGAATCAGGCTTCAATTCATAGCAGAGAATCAGGCTTCATGTCATAGCAGAGAACCAGGCTTCATGTCACCCACCACTGGAACAGGCCATTGTCAGATATTTAGGCCCCGGCACCCAGACAGAGGAGAGAGGTCCCATAGCAGAGAATCATGCTTCATGGCATAGCAGAGAATCAGGCTTCACGTCACCCACCACTGGAACAGGCTATTGTCAGATATTTAGGCCCCGACACCCAGACAGAGGAGAGAGGTCCCAATGCAGAGAATCAGACTTCATATCATAGCAGAGAATCAGGATTTACGTCACCCACCACTGGAACAGGCCACTGTCAGATATTTTTAGGCCCCGGCACACAGACAGAGGAGAGAGGTCCCATAGCAGAGATTCAGGCTTCATGTCATATTAGAGAATCAGGCTTCATGTCATAGCAGAGAATCAGGCTTCATGTCATAGCAGAGAATCAGGCTTCACGTCACCCACCACTGGAACAGGCCATTGTCAGATATTTAGGCCCCGACACCCAGACAGAGTAGAGAGGTCCCATAGCAGAGAATCAGGCTTCATGTCATAGCAGAGAATCAGGCTTCACGTCACCCACCACTGGAACAGGCCATTGTCAGATATTTAGACCCCGGCGCACAGACAGAGGAGAGAGGTCCCATAGCAGAGGATCAGGCTTCATGGCATAGCATATAATCAGGCTTCACGTCACCCACCACTGGGACAGGCCACTGTCAGATTTTTTTAGGCCCCGACACACAGACAGAGGAGAGAGGTCCCATAGCAGAGATTCAGGCTTCATGTCATAGCAGAGAATCAGGCTTCATGTCATAGCAGAGAATCAGGATTCATGTCATAGCAGAGAATCAGGCTTCACGTCACCCACCACTGGAACAGGCCATTGTCAGATATTTAGGCCCCGGCACCCAGACAGAGGAGAGAGGTCCCATAGCAGAGAATCAGGCTTCATGTCATAGCAGAGAATCAGGCTTCAAGTCATAGCAGAGAATCAGGCTTCATGTCATAGCAGAGAATCAGGCATCACGTCACCCACCACTGGAACAGGCCATTGTCAGATATTTAGGCCCTGGCTCCCGGACAGAGGAGAGAGGTCCCATAGAAGAGAATCATGCTTCATGGCATAGCAGAGAATCAGGCTTCACGTCACCCACCACTGGAACAGGCTATTGTCAGATATTTGGGCCCCGGCACCCAGACAGAAGAGAGAGGTCCCATAGCAGAGAATCAGGCTTCATGTCACCCACCACTGGAGCAGGCCATTGTCAAATATTTTTAGGCCCCGGCACCCAGACAGAGGAGAGAGGTCCCAAAGTAGAGATTCAGGCTTCATGTTATAGTAGAGAAATATGCTTTACGTCACCCACCACTGGAACAGGCTATTGTCAGATATTTAGGCCCCGGCACCCAGACAGAGGAGAGAGGTCCCATAGCAGAGAGTCAGGCTTCATGTCATAGCAGAGAATCAGGCTTCATGTCACCCACCACTGGAACAGGCCACTGTCAGATATTTTGAAGCCACGGCACACAGACAGAGGAGACAGGTCACATAGCAGAAATTCAGGCTTCATGTCATAGCAGAGAATCAGGCTTCACATAACCCACCACTTGAACAGGCCATTGTCAGATATTTAGGCCAGGGCACCCAGACAGATGATAGAGGTCCCAAAGCAGAGAATCAGGCTTCATGTCATAGCAGAGAATCAGGCTCATGTCATAGCAGAGAATCAGGCTTCATGTCATAGCAGAGAATCAGGCTTCATGTCACCCACCACTGGAACAGGCCATTGTCAGATATTTAGGCCCCGGCACCCAGACAGAGGAGAGAGGTCCCATAGCAGAGAATCATGTTTCATGGCATAGCAGAGAATCAGGCTTCACGTAACCCACCACTGGAACAGGCTATTGTCAGATATTTAGGCCCCGACACCCAGACAGAGGAGAGAGGTCCCATTGCAGAGACTCAGACTTCATGTAATAACAGAGAATCAGGATTTACGTCACCCACCACTGGAACAGGCCATTGTCAGATATTTAGGCCCCGGCACCCAGACAGAGGAGAGAGGTCCCATAGCAGAGAATCATGCTTCATGGCATAGCAGAGAATCAGGCTTCACGTCACCCACCACTGGAACAGGCTATTGTCAGATATTTAGGCCCCGACACCCAGACAGAGGAGAGAGGTCCCATTGCAGAGAATCAGACTTCATGTCATAGCAGAGAATCAGGATTTACGTCACCCACCACTGGAACAGGCCACTGTCAGATATTTTTAGGCCCCGGCACACAGACAGAGGAGAGAGGTCCCATAGCAGAGATTCAAGCTTCATGTCATATCAGAGAATCAGGCTTCATGTCATAGCAGAGAATTAGGCTTCATGTCATAGCAGAGAATCAGGCTTCACGTCACCCACCACTGGAACAGGCCATTGTCAGATATTTAGGCCCCGACACCCAGACAGAGGAGAGAGGTCCAATAGCAGAGAATCAGGCTTCATGTCATAGCAGAGAATCAGGCTTCAAGTCATAGCAGAGAATCAGGCTTCATGTCATAGCAGAGAATCAGGCATCACGTCACCCACCACTGGAACAGACCATTGTCAGATATTTAGGCCCTGGCTCCCGGACAGAGGAGAGAGGTCCCATAGCAGAGAATCATGCTTCATGGCATAGCAGAGAATCAGGCTTCACGTCACCCACCACTGGAACAGGCTATTGTCAGATATTTGGGCCCCGGCACCCAGACAGAGGAGAGAGGTCCCATAGCAGAGAATAAGGCTTCATGTCACCCACCACTGGAACAGGCCATTGTCAGATATTTTTAGGCCCCGGCTCCCAGACAGAGGAGAGAGGTCCCATAGCAGAGATTCAGGCTTCATGTTATATTAGAGAAATATGCTTTACGTCACCCACCACTGGAACAGGCTATTGTCAGATATTTAGGCCCCGGCACCCAGACAGAGGAGAGAGGTCCCATGGCAGAGAATCAGGCTTCATGTCATAGCAGAGAATCAGGATTTACGTCACCCACCACTGGAACAGTCCACTGTCAGATATTTTTAGGCCCCGGCACACAGACAGAGGAGAGAGGTCCCATAGCAGAGATTCAGGCTTCATGTCATATTAGAGAATCAGGCTTCATGTCATAGCAGAGAATCAGGCTTCATGTCATAGCAGAGAATCAGGCTTCACGTCACCTACCACTGGAACAGACCATTGTCAGATATTTAGACCCCGGCGCCCAGACAGAGGAGAGAGGTCCCATTGCAGAGAATCAGGCTTCATGGTATAGCATATAAACAGGCTTCACGTCACCCACCACTGGAACAGGCCACTGTCAGATATTTTTAGGCCCCGACACACAGACAGAGGAGAGAGGTCCCATAGCAGAGATTCAGGCTTCATGTCATAGCAGAGAATCAGGCTTCAAGTCATAGCAGAGAATCAGGATTCATGTCATAGCAGAGAATCAGGCTTCACGTCACCCACCATTGGAACAGGCCATTGTCATTTATTTAGGCCCCGGCACCCAGACAGAGGAGAGAGGTCCCATAGCAGAGAATCAGGCTTTATGTCATAGCAGAGAATCAGGCTTCAAGTCATGGCAGAGAATCAGGCTTCATGTCATAGCAGAGAATCAGGCATCACGTCACCCACCACTGGAACAGGCCATTGTCAGATATTTAGGCCCCGACACCCAGACAGAGGAGAGAGGTCCCATAGCAGAGAATCAGGCTTCATGTCATAGCAGAGAATCAGGCTTCAAGTCATAGCAGAGAATCAGACTTCATGTCATAGCAGAGAATCAGGCTTCACGTCACCTACCACTGGAACAGGCCATTGTCAGATATTTAGACCCCGGCGCCCAGACAGAGGAGAGAGGTCCCATTGCAGAGAATCAGGCTACATGGCATAGCATATAATCAGGCTTCACGTCACCCACCACTGGAACAGGCCACTGTCAGATATTTTTAGGCCCCGACACACAGACAGAGGAGAGAGGTCCCATAGCAGAGATTCAGGCTTCATGTCATAGCAGAGAATCAGGCTTCAAGTCATAGCAGAGAATCAGGATTCATGTCATAGCAGAGAATCAGGCTTCACGTCACCCACCACTGGAACAGGCCATTGTCATTTATTTAGGCCCCGGCACCCAGACAGAGGAAAGAGGTCCCATAGCAGAGAATCAGGCTTCATGTCATAGCAGAGAATCAGGCTTCAAGTCATAGCGGAGAATCAGGCTTCATGTCATAGCAGAGAATCAGGCATCACGTCACCCACCACTGGAAAAGGCCATTGTCAGATATTTAGGCCCTTGCTCCCCGACAGAGGAAAGAGGTCCCAAAGCAGAGAATCATGCTTCATGGCATAGCAGAGAATCAGGCTTCACGTCACCCACCACTGGAACAGGCTATTGTCAGATATTTGGGCCCCGGCACCCAGACAGAGGAGAGAGGTCCCATAGCAGAGAATCAGGCTTCATGTCACCCACCACTGGAACAGGCCATTGTCAGATATTTTTAGGCCCCGGCACCCAGACAGAGGAGAGAGGTCCCATAGCAGAGATTCAGGCTTCATGTTATATTAGAGAAATATGCTTTACGTCACCCACCACTGGAACAGGCTATTGTCAGATATTTAGGCCCCGGCACCCAGACAGAGGAGAGAGGTCCCATAGCAGAGAATCAGGCTTCATGTCATAGCAGAGAATCAGGCTTCAAGTCATAGCAGAGAATCAGGCTTTATGTCATAGCAGAGAATCAGGCATCACGTCACCCACCACTGGAACAGACCATTGTCAGATATTTAGGCCCTGGCTCCCGGACAGAGGAGAGAGGTCCCATAGCAGAGAATCATGCTTCATGGCATAGCAGAGAATCAGGCTTCACGTCACCCACCACTGGAACAGGCTATTGTCAGATATTTGGGCCCCGGCACCCAGACAGAGGAGAGAGGTCCCATAGCAGAGAATAAGGCTTCATGTCACCCACCACTGGAACAGGCCATTGTCAGATTTTTTTAGGCCCCGGCTCCCAGACAGAGGAGAGAGGTCCCATAGCAGAGATTCAGGCTTCATGTTATATTAGAGAAATATGCTTTACGTCACCCACCACTGGAACAGGCTATTGTCAGATATTTAGGCCCCGGCACCCAGACAGAGGAGAGAGGTCCCATGGCAGAGAATCAGGCTTCATGTCATAGCAGAGAATCAGGATTTACGTCACCCACCACTGGAACAGGCCACTGTCAGATATTTTTAGGCCCCGGCACACAGACAGAGGAGAGAGGTCCCATAGCAGAGATTCAGGCTTCATGTCATATTAGAGAATCAGGCTTCATGTCATAGCAGAGAATCAGGCTTCATGTCATAGCAGAGAATCAGGCTTCACGTCACCTACCACTGGAACAGACCATTGTCAGATATTTAGACCCCGGCGCCCAGACAGAGGAGAGAGGTCCCATTGCAGAGAATCAGGCTTCATGGTATAGCATATAAACAGGCTTCACGTCACCCACCACTGGAACAGGCCACTGTCAGATATTTTTAGGCCCCGACACACAGACAGAGGAGAGAGGTCCCATAGCAGAGATTCAGGCTTCATGTCATAGCAGAGAATCAGGCTTCAAGTCATAGCAGAGAATCAGGATTCATGTCATAGCAGAGAATCAGGCTTCACGTCACCCACCATTGGAACAGGCCATTGTCATTTATTTAGGCCCCGGCACCCAGACAGAGGAGAGAGGTCCCATAGCAGAGAATCAGGCTTTATGTCATAGCAGAGAATCAGGCTTCAAGTCATAGCAGAGAATCAGGCTTCATGTCATAGCAGAGAATCAGGCATCACGTCACCCACCACTGGAACAGGCCATTGTCAGATATTTAGGCCCCGACACCCAGACAGAGGAGAGAGGTCCCATAGCAGAGAATCAGGCTTCATGTCATAGCAGAGAATCAGGCTTCAAGTCATAGCAGAGAATCAGACTTCATGTCATAGCAGAGAATCAGGCTTCACGTCACCTACCACTGGAACAGGCCATTGTCAGATATTTAGACCCCGGCGCCCAGACAGAGGAGAGAGGTCCCATTGCAGAGAATCAGGCTTCATGGCATAGCATATAATCAGGCTTCACGTCACCCACCACTGGAACAGGCCACTGTCAGATATTTTTAGGCCCCGACACACAGACAGAGGAGAGAGGTCCCATAGCAGAGATTCAGGCTTCATGTCATAGCAGAGAATCAGGCTTCAAGTCATAGCAGAGAATCAGGATTCATGTCATAGCAGAGAATCAGGCTTCACGTCACCCACCACTGGAACAGGCCATTGTCATTTATTTAGGCCCCGGCACCCAGACAGAGGAAAGAGGTCCCATAGCAGAGAATCAGGCTTCATGTCATAGCAGAGAATCAGGCTTCAAGTCATAGCGGAGAATCAGGCTTCATGTCATAGCAGAGAATCAGGCATCACGTCACCCACCACTGGAAAAGGCCATTGTCAGATATTTAGGCCCTTGCTGCCGGACAGAGGAGAGAGGTCCCAAAGCAGAGAATCATGCTTCATGGCATAGCAGAGAATCAGGCTTCACGTCACCCACCACTGGAACAGGCTATTGTCAGATATTTGGGCCCCGGCACCCAGACAGAGGAGAGAGGTCCCATAGCAGAGAATCAGGCTTCATGTCACCCACCACTGGAACAGGCCATTGTCAGATATTTTTAGGCCCCGGCACCCAGACAGAGGAGAGAGGTCCCATAGCAGAGATTCAGGCTTCATGTTATATTAGAGAAATATGCTTTACGTCACCCACCACTGGAACAGGCTATTGTCAGATATTTAGGCCCCGGCACCCAGACAGAGGAGAGAGGTCCCATAGCAGAGAATCAGGCTTCATGTCATAGCAGAGAATCAGGCTTCATGTCACCCACCACTGGAACAGGCCACTGTCAGATATTTTTAGGCCCCGGCACACAGACAGAGGTGACAGGTCACATAGCAGAGATTCAGGCTTCATGTCATAGCAGAGAATCAGGCTTCATGTAACCCACCACTTGAACAGGCCATTGTCAGATATTTAGGCCCCGGCACCCAGACAGATGATAGAGGTCCCATAGCAGAGAATCAGGCTTCATGTCATAACAGAGAATCAGGCTTCATGTCATAGCAGAGAATCAGGCTTCACGTAACCCACCACTTGAACAGGCCAGTGTCAGATATTTAGGCCCCGACACCCAGACAGAGGAGAGAGGTCCCATTGCAGAGACTCAGACTTCATGTAATAACAGAGAATCAGGATTTACGTCACCCACCACTGGAACAGGCCATTGTCAGATATTTAGGCCCCGGCACCCAGACAGAGGAGAGAGGTCCCATAGCAGAGAATCATGCTTCATGGCATAGCAGAGAATCAGGCTTCACGTCACCCACCACTGGAACAGGCTATTGTCAGATATTTAGGCCCCGACACCCAGACAGAGGAGAGAGGTCCCTTTGCAGAGAATCAGACTTCATGTCATAGCAGAGAATCAGGATTTACGTCACCCACCACTGGAACAGGCCACTGTCAGATATTTTTAGGCCCCGGCACACAGACAGAGGAGAGAGGTCCCATAGCAGAGATTCAAGCTTCATGTCATATCAGAGAATCAGGCTTCATGTCATAGCAGAGAATTAGGCTTTATGTCATAGCAGAGAATCAGGCTTCACGTCACCCACCACTGGAACAGGCCATTGTCAGATATTTAGGCCCCGACACCCAGACAGAGGAGAGAGGTCCAATAGCAGAGAATCAGGCTTCATGTCATAGCAGAGAATCAGGCTTCAAGTCATAGCAGAGAATCAGGCTTCATGTCATAGCAGAGAATCAGGCTTCACGTCACCCACCACTGGAAAAGACCATTGTCAGATATTTAGGCACAGGCACCCAGACAGAGGAGAGAGGTCCCATAGCAGAGAATCAGGCTTCATGTCATAGCAGAGAATCAGGCTTCAAGTCATAGCAGAGTATCAAGCTTCATGTCATAGCAGAGAATCAGGCATCACGTCACCCACCACTGGAACAGGCCATTGTCAGATATTTAGGCCCTGGCTTCCGGACAGAGGAGAGAGGTCCCATAGCAGAGAATCAGGCTTCACGTCACCCACCACTGGAACAGGCTATTGTCAGATATTTGGGCCCCGGCACCCAGACAGAGAAGAGAGGTCCCATAGCAGAGAATCAGGCTTCATGTCACCCACCACTGAAACAGGCCATTGTCAGATATTTTTAGGCCCCGGCACCCAGACAGAGGAGAGAGGTCCCATAGCAGAGATTCAGGCTTCATGTTATATTAGAGAAATATGCTTTACGTCACCCACCACTGGAACAGGCTATTGTCAGATATTTAGGCCCCGGCACCCAGACAGAGGAGTGAGGTCCCATGGCAGAGAATCAGGCTTTATGTCATAGCAGAGAATCAGGATTTACGTCACCCACCACTGGAACAGGCCACTGTCAGATATTTTTAGGCCCCGGCACACAGACAGAGGAGAGAGGTCCCATAGCAGAGATTCAGGCTTCATGTCATAGCAGAGAATCAGGCTTCACGTAATCCACCACTTGAACAGGCCATTGTCAGATATTTAGGCCCCGGCACCCAGACAGAGGAGAGAGGTCCCATAGCAGAGAATCATGCTTCATGTCATAGCAGAGAATCAGGCTTCAATTCATAGCAGAGAATCAGGCTTCATGTCATAGCAGAGAATCAGGCTTCATGTCACCCACCACTGGAACAGGCCATTGTCAGATATTTAGGCCCCGGCACCCAGACAAAGGAGAGAGGTCCCATAGCAGAGATTCAGGCTTCATGTCATAGTAGAGAATCAGGCTTCATGTCATAACAGAGAATCAGGCTTCATGTCATAGCAGAGAATCAGGCTTCACGTAACCCACCACTTGAACAGGCCATTGTCAGATATTTAGGCCCCGGCACCCAGACAGAGGAGAGAGGTCCCATTGCAGAGAATCAGGCTTCATGGCATAGCATATAATCAGGCTTCACGTCACCCACCACTGGAACAGGCCACTCTCAGATATTTTTAGGCCCCGACACACAGACAGAGGAGAGAAGTCCCATAGCAGAGATTCAGGCTTCATGTCATAGCAGAGAATCAGGCTTCAAGTCATAGCAGAGAATCAGGATTCATGTCATAGCAGAGAATCAGGCTTCACGTCACCCACCACTGGAACAGGCCATTGTCATTTATTTAGGCCCCGGCACCCAGACAGAGGAAAGAGGTCCCATAGCAGAGAATCAGGCTTCATGTCATAGCAGAGAATCAGGCTTCAAGTCATAGCGGAGAATCAGGCTTCATGTAATAACAGAGAATCAGGATTTACGTCACCCACCACTGGAACAGGCCATTGTCAGATATTTAGGCCCTTGCTCCCGGACAGAGGAGAGAGGTCCCAAAGCAGAGAATCATGCTTCATGGCATAGCAGAGAATCAGGCTTCACGTCACCCACCACTGGAACAGGCTATTGTCAGATATTTGGGCCCCGGCACCCAGACAGAGGAGAGAGGTCCCATAGCAGAGAATCAGGCTTCATGTCACCCACCACTGGAGCAGGCCATTGTCAGATATTTTTAGGCCCCGGCATCCAGACAGAGGAGAGAGGTCCCATAGCAGAGATTCAGGCTTCATGTTATATTAGAGAAATATGCTTTACGTCACCCACCACTGGAACAGGCTATTGTCAGATATTTAGGCCCCGGCACCCAGACAGAAGAGAGAGGTCCCATAGCAGAGAATCAGGCTTCATGTCATAGCAGAGAATCAGGCTTCATGTCACCCACCACTGGAACAGGCCACTGTCAGATATTTTTAGGCCCCGGCACACAGACAGAGGAAACAGGTCACATAGCAGAGATTCAGGCTTCATGTCATAGCAGAGAATCAGGCTTCACGTAATCCACCACTTGAACAGGCCATTGTCAGATATTTAGGCCCCGGCACCCAGACAGATGATAGAGGTCCCATAGCAGAGAATCAGGCTTCATGTCATAGCAGAGAATCAGGCTTCAATTCATAGCAGAGAATCAGGCTTCATGTCATAGCAGAGAATCAGGCTTCATGTCACCCACCACTGGAACAGGCCATTGTCAGATATTTAGGCCCCGGCACCCAGACAAAGGAGAGAGGTCCCATAGCAGAGAATCATGCTTCATGGCATAGCAGAGAATCAGGCTTCACGTCACCCACCACTGGAACAGGCTATTGTCAGATATTTAGGCCCCGACACCCAGACAGAGGAGAGAGGTCCCATTGCAGAGACTCAGACTTCATGTAATAGCAGAGAATCAGGATTTACGTCACCCACCACTGGAGCAGGCCATTGTCAGATATTTAGGCCCCGGCACCCAGACAGAGGAGAGAGGTCCCATTGCAGAGAATCAGACTTCATGTCATAGCAGAGAATCAGGATTTACGTCACCCACCACTGGAACAGGCCACTGTCAGATATTTTTAGGCACCGGCACACAGACAGAGGAGAGAGGTCCCATAGCAGAGATTCAGGCTTCATGTCATATTAGAGAATCAGGCTTCATTTCATAGCACAGAATCAGGCTTCAAGTCATAGCATAGAATCAGGCTTCATGTCATAGCAGAGAATGAGGCATCTCGTCACCCACCACTGGAACAGGCCATTGTCAGATATTTAGGCCCTGGCTTCCGGACCGAGGAGAGAGGTCCCATAGCAGAGAATCATGCTTCATGGCATAGCAGAGAATCAGGCTTCACGTCACCCACCACTGGAACAGGCTATTGTCAGATATTTGGGCCCCGGCACCCAGACAGAGGAAAGAGGTCCCATAGCAGAGAATCAGGCTTCATGTCACCCACCACTGGAACAGGCCATTGTCAGATATTTTTAGGCCCGGCACCCAGACAGAAGAGAGAGGTCCCATAGCAGAGATTCAGGCTTCATGTTATATTAGAGAAATATGCTTTACGTCACCCACCACTGGAACAGGCTATTGTCAGATATTTAGGCCCCGGCACCCAGACAGAGGAGAGAGGTCCCATAGCAGAGAATCAGGCTTCATGTCATAGCAGAGAATCAGGCTTCATGTCACCCACCACTGGAACAGGCCACTGTCAGATATTTTTAGGCCCCGGCACACAGACAGAGGAGAGAGGTCCCATAGCAGAGATTCAAGCTTCATGTCATATCAGAGAATCAGGCTTCATGTCATAGCAGAGAATTAGGCTTCATGTCATAGCAGAGAATCAGGCTTCACGTCACCCACCACTGGAACAGGCCATTGTCAGATATTTAGGCCCCGACACCCAGACAGAGGAGAGAGGTCCAATAGCAGAGAATCAGGCTTCATGTCATAGCAGAGAATCAGGCTTCAAGTCATAGCAGAGAATCAGGCTTCATGTCATAGCAGAGAATCAGGCTTCACGTCACCCACCACTGGAACAGACCATTGTCAGATATTTAGGCACAGGCACCCAGACAGAGGAGAGAGGTCCCATAGCAGAGAATCAGGCTTCATGTCATAGCAGAGAATCAGGCTTCATGTCATAGCAGAGAATCAGGCATCACGTCACCCAACACTGGAACAGGCCATTGTCAGATATTTAGGCCCTGGCTCCCGGACAGAGGAGAGAGGTCCCATAGCAGAGAATCATGCTTCATGGCATAGCAGAGAATCAGGCTTCACGTCACCCACCACTGGAACAGGCTATTGTCAGATATTTGGGCCCCGGCACCCAGACAGAGGAGAGAGGTCCCATAGCAGAGAATCAGGCTTCATGTCACCCACCACTGGAACAGGCCATTGTCAGATATTTTTAGGCCCCGGCACCCAGACAGAGGAGAGAGGTCCCATAGCAGAGATTCAGGCTTCATGTTATATTAGAGAAATATGCTTTACGTCACCCACCACTGGAACAGGCTATTGTCGGATATTTAGGCCCCGGCACCCAGACAGAGGAGAGAGGTCCCATGGCAGAGAATCAGGCTTCATGTCATAGCAGAGAATCAGGCTTCAAGTCATAGCAGAGAATCAGACTTTATGTCATAGCAGAGAATCAGGCTTCATGTCACCTACCACTGGAACAGTCCACTGTCAGATATTTTTAGGCCCCGGCACACAGACAGAGGAGACAGGTCCCATAGCAGAGATTCAGGCTTCATGTCATAGTAGAGAATCAGGCTTCATGTCATAACAGAGAATCAGGCTTCATGTCATAGCAGAGAATCAGGCTTCACGTAACCCACCACTTGAACAGGCCATTGTCAGATATTTAGGCCCCGGCACCCAGACAGATGATAGCGGTCCCATAGCAGAGAATCAGGCTTCATTTCATAGCAGAGAATCAGGCTTCAATTCATAGCAGAGAATCAGGCTTCATGTCACCCACCACTGGAACAGGCCATTGTCAGATATTTAGGCCCCGGCACCCAGACAGAGGAGAGAGGTCCCAAAGCAGAGAATCATGCTTCATGGCATAGCAGAGAATCAGGCTTCACGTCACCCACCACTGGAACAGGCTATTGTCAGATATTTAGGCCCCGACACCCAGACAGAGGAGAGAGGTCCCATTGCAGAGACTCAGACTTCATGTAATAGCAGAGAATCAGGATTTACGTCACCCACCACTGGAACAGGCCACTGTCAGATATTTTTAGGCCACGGCACACAGACAGAGGAGAGAGGTCCCATAGCAGAGATTCAGGCTTCATGTCATATTAGAGAATCAGACTTCATGTCATAGCAGTGAATCAGGCTTCATGTCATAGCAGAGAATCAGGCTTCACGTCACCTACCCCTGAACAGGCCATTGTCAGATATTTAGGCCCCGACACCCAGACAGAGGAGAGAGGTCCCATAGCAGAGAATCAGGCTTCATGAAATAGCAGAGAATCAGGCTTCAAGTCATAGCAGAGAATCAGGCTGCATGTCATAGCAGAGAATCAGGCTTCACGTCACCCACCACTGGAACAGACCATTGTCAGATATTTAGGCCCAGGCACCCATACAGAGGAGAGAGGTCCCATAGCAGAGAATCAGGCTTCATGTCATAGCAGAGAATAAGGCTTCAATTCATAGCAGAGAATCAGGCTTAATGTCATAGCAGAGAATCAGGCATCACGTCACCCACCACTGGAACAGGCAATTCTCAGATATTTAGGCCCTGGCTCCCGGACAGAGGAGAGAGGTCCCATAGCAGAGAATCATGCTTCATGGCGTAGCAGAGAATCAGGCTTCTCGTCACCCACCACTGGAACAGGCTATTGTCAGATATTTGGGCCCCGGCACCCAGACAGAGGAGAGAGGTCCCATAGCAGAGAATCAGGCTTCATGTCACCCACCACTGGAACAGGCTATTGTCAGATATTTTTAGGCCCCGGCACCCAGACAGAGGAGAGAGGTCCCATAGCAGAGATTCAGGCTTCATGTTATATTAGAGAAATATGCTTTACGTCACTGACCACTGGAACAGGCTATTGTCAGATATTTAGGCCCCGGCACCCAGACAGAGGAGAGAGGTCCCATAGCAGAGAATCAGGCTTCATGTCATAGCAGAGAATCAGGCTTCATGTCACCCACCACTGGAACAGGCCACTGTCAGATATTTTTAGGCCCCGGCACACAGACAGAGGAGACAGGTCCCATAGCAGAGAATCAGGCTTCATGTCATAGCAGAGAATCAGGATTTAAGTCACCCACCACTGGAACAGGCTATTGTCAGATATTTAGGCCCCGGCACCCAGACAGAGGAGAGAGGTCCCATGGCAGAGAATCAGGCTTCATGTCATAGCAGAGAATCAGGATTTAAGTCACCCACCACTGGAACAGGCTACTGTCAGATATTTTTAGGCCCCGGCACACAGACAGAGGAGAGAGGTCCCATAGCAGAGATTCAGGCTTCATGTCATATTAGAGAATCAGGCTTCATGTCATAGCAGAGAATCAGGCTTCATGTCATAGCAGATAATCAGGCTTCACGTCACCTACCACTGGAACAGACCATTGTCAGATATTTAGACCCCGGCGCCCAGACAGAGGAGAGAGGTCCCATTGCAGAGAATCAGGCTTCATGGCATAGCATATAATCAGGCTTCACGTCACCCACCACTGGAACAGGCCACTGTCAGATATTTTTAGGCCCCGACACACAGACAGAGGAGAGAGGTCCCATAGCAGAGATTCAGGCTTCATGTCATAGCAGAGAATCAGGCTTCAAGTCATAGCAGAGAATCAGGATTCATGTCATAGCAGAGAATCAGGCTTCACGTCACCCACCACTGGAACAGGCCATTGCCATTTATTTAGGCCCCGGCACCCAGACAGAGGAGAGAGGTCCCATAGCAGAGAATCAGGCTTTATGTCATAGCAGAGAATCAGGCTTCAAGTCATAGCAGAGAATCAGGCTTCATGTCATAGCAGAGAATCAGGCATCACGTCACCCACCACTGGAACAGGCCATTGTCAGATATTTAGGCCCCGACACCCAGACAGAGGAGAGAGGTCCCATAGCAGAGAATCAGGCTTCATGTCATAGCAGAGAATCAGGCTTCAAGTCATAGCAGAGAATCAGACTTCATGTCATAGCAGAGAATCAGGCTTCATGTCACCTACCACTGGAACAGGCCATTGTCAGATATTTAGACCCCGGCGCCCAGACAGAGGAGAGAGGTCCCATTGCAGAGAATCAAGCTTCATGGCATAGCATATAATCAGGCTTCACGTCACCCACTACTGGAACAGGCCACTGTCAGATATTTTTAGGCCCCGACACACAGACAGAGGAGAGAGGTCCCATAGCAGAGATTCAGGCTTCATGTCATAGCAGAGAATCAGGCTTCAAGTCATAGCAGAGAATCAGGATTCATGTCATAGCAGAGAATCAGGCTTCACGTCACCCACCACTGGAACAGGCCATTGTCATTTATTTAGGCCCCGGCACCCAGACAGAGGAGAGAGGTCCCATAGCAGAGAATCAGGCTTCATGTCATAGCAGAGAATCAGGCTTCAAGTCATAGCAGAGAATCAGGCTTCATGTCATAGCAGAGAATCAGGCATCACGTCACCCACCACTGGAAAAGGCCATTGTCAGATATTTAGGCCCTTGCTCCCGGACATAGGAGAGAGGTCCCAAAGCAGAGAATCATGCTTCATGGCATAGCAGAGAATCAGGCTTCACGTCACCCACCACTGGAACAGGCTATTGTCAGATATTTGGGCCCCGGCACCCAGACAGAGGAGAGAGGTCCCATACCAGAGAATCAGGCTTCATGTCACCCACCACTGGAACAGGCCATTGTCAGATATTTTTAGGCCCCGGCACCCAGACAGAGGAGAGAGGTCCCATAGCAGAGATTTAGGCTTCATGTTATATTAGAGAAATATGCTTTACGTCACCCACCACTGGAACAGGCTTTTGTCAGATATTTAGGCCCCGGCACCCAGACAGAGGAGAGAGGTCCCATAGCAGAGAATCAGGCTTCATGTCATAGCAGAGAATCAGGCTTCATGTCACCCACCACTGGAACAGGCCACTGTCAGATATTTTTAGGCCCCGGCACACAGACAGAGGAGACAGGTCACATAGCAGAGATTCAGGCTTCATGTCATAGCAGAGAATCAGGCTTCACGTAACCCACCACTTGAACAGGCCATTGTCAGATATTTAGGCCCCGGCACCCAGACAGAGGAGAGAGGTCCCATAGCAGAGAATCATGCTTCATGGCATAGCAGAGAATCAGACTTCACGTCACCCACCACTGGAACAGGCTATTGTCAGATATTTAGGCCCCGACACCCAGACAGAGGAGAGAGGTCCCATTGCAGAGACTCAGACTTCATGTAATAGCAGAGAATCAGGATTTACGTCACCCACCACTGGAGCAGGCAATTGTCAGATATTTAGGCCCCGGCACCCAGACAGAGGAGAGAGGTCCCATTGCAGAGAATCAGACTTCATGTCATAGCAGAGAATCTGGATTTACGTCACCCACCACTGGAACAGGCCACTGTCAGATATTTTTAGGCACCGGCACACAGACAGAGGAGAGAGGTCCCATAGCAGAGATTCAGGCTTCATGTCATATTAGAGTATCAGGCTTCATGTCATAGCAGAGAATCAGGCTTCAAGTCATAGCAGAGAATCAGGCTTCATGTCATAGCAGAGAATCAGGCATCACGTCACCCACCACTGGAACAGGCCATTGTCAGATATTTAGGCCCTGGCTCCCGGACCGAGGAGAGAGGTCCCATAGCAGAGAATCATGCTTCATGGCATAGCAGAGAATCAGGCTTCACGTCACCCACCACTGGAACAGGCTATTGTCAGATATTTGGGCCCCGGCACCCAGACAGAGGAAAGAGGTCCCATAGCAGAGAATCAGGCTTCATGTCACCCACCACTGGAACAGGCCATTGTCAGATATTTTTAGGCCCCGGCACCCAGACAGAAGAGAGAGGTCCCATAGCAGAGATTCAGGCTTCATGTTATATTAGAGAAATATGCTTTACGTCACCCACCACTGGAACAGGCTATTGTCAGATATTTAGGCCCCGGCACCCAGACAGAGGAGAGAGGTCCCATAGCAGAGAATCAGGCTTCATGTCATAGCAGAGAATCAGGCTTCATGTCACCCACCACTGGAACAGGCCACTGTCAGATATTTTTAGGCCCCGGCACACAGACAGAGGAGACAGGTCCCATAGCAGAGATTCAGGCTTCATGTCATAGTAGAGAATCAGGCTTCATGTCATAACAGAGAATCAGGCTTCATGTCATAGCAGAGAATCAGGCTTCACGTAACCCACCCATTGAACAGGCCATTGTCAGATATTTAGGCCCCGGCACCCAGACAGAGGAGAGAGGTCCCATTGCAGAGAATCAGGCTTCATGGCATAGCATATAATCAGGCTTCACGTCACCCACCACTGGAACAGGCCACTCTCAGATATTTTTAGGCCCCGACACACAGACAGAGGAGAGAAGTCCCATAGCAGAGATTCAGGCTTCATGTCATAGCAGAGAATCAGGCTTCAAGTCATAGCAGAGAATCAGGATTCATGTCATAGCAGAGAATCAGGCTTCACGTCACCCACCACTGGAACAGGCCATTGTCATTTATTTAGGCCCCGGCACCCAGACAGAGGAAAGAGGTCCCATAGCAGAGAATCAGGCTTCATGTCATAGCAGAGAATCAGGCTTCAAGTCATAGCGGAGAATCAGGCTTCATGTAATAACAGAGAATCAGGATTTACGTCACCCACCACTGGAACAGGCCATTGTCAGATATTTAGGCCCTTGCTCCCGGACAGAGGAGAGAGGTCCCAAAGCAGAGAATCATGCTTCATGGCATAGCAGAGAATCAGGCTTCACGTCACCCACCACTGGAACAGGCTATTGTCAGATATTTGGGCCCCGGCACCCAGACAGAGGAGAGAGGTCCCATAGCAGAGAATCAGGCTTCATGTCACCCACCACTGGAGCAGGCCATTGTCAGATATTTTTAGGCCCCGGCATCCAGACAGAGGAGAGAGGTCCCATAGCAGAGATTCAGGCTTCATGTTATATTAGAGAAATATGCTTTACGTCACCCACCACTGGAACAGGCTATTGTCAGATATTTAGGCCCCGGCACCCAGACAGAGGAGAGAGGTCCCATAGCAGAGAATCAGGCTTCATGTCATAGCAGAGAATCAGGCTTCATGTCACCCACCACTGGAACAGGCCACTGTCAGATATTTTTAGGCCCCGGCACACAGACAGAGGAAACAGGTCACATAGCAGAGATTCAGGCTTCATGTCATAGCAGAGAATCAGGCTTCACGTAATCCACCACTTGAACAGACCATTGTCAGATATTTAGGCCCCGGCACCCAGACAGATGATAGAGGTCCCATAGCAGAGAATCAGGCTTCATGTCATAGCAGAGAATCAGGCTTCAATTCATAGCAGAGAATCAGGCTTCATGTCATAGCAGAGAATCAGGCTTCATGTCACCCACCACTGGAACAGGCCATTGTCAGATATTTAGGCCCCGGCACCCAGACAAAGGAGAGAGGTCCCATAGCAGAGAATCATGCTTCATGGCATAGCAGAGAATCAGGCTTCACGTCACCCACCACTGGAACAGGCTATTGTCAGATATTTAGGCCCCGACACCCAGACAGAGGAGAGAGGTCCCATTGCAGAGACTCAGACTTCATGTAATAGCAGAGAATCAGGATTTACGTCACCCACCACTGGAGCAGGCCATTGTCAGATATTTAGGCCCCGGCACCCAGACAGAGGAGAGAGGTCCCATTGCAGAGAATCAGACTTCATGTCATAGCAGAGAATCAGGATTTACGTCACCCACCACTGGAACAGGCCACTGTCAGATATTTTTAGGCACCGGCACACAGACAGAGGAGAGAGGTCCCATAGCAGAGATTCAGGCTTCATGTCATATTAGAGAATCAGGCTTCATTTCATAGCACAGAATCAGGCTTCAAGTCATAGCATAGAATCAGGCTTCATGTCATAGCAGAGAATGAGGCATCTCGTCACCCACCACTGGAACAGGCCATTGTCAGATATTTAGGCCCTGGCTTCCGGACCGAGGAGAGAGGTCCCATAGCAGAGAATCATGCTTCATGGCATAGCAGAGAATCAGGCTTCACGTCACCCACCACTGGAACAGGCTATTGTCAGATATTTGGGCCCCGGCACCCAGACAGAGGAAAGAGGTCCCATAGCAGAGAATCAGGCTTCATGTCACCCACCACTGGAACAGGCCATTGTCAGATATTTTTAGGCCCGGCACCCAGACAGAAGAGAGAGGTCCCATAGCAGAGATTCAGGCTTCATGTTATATTAGAGAAATATGCTTTACGTCACCCACCACTGGAACAGGCTATTGTCAGATATTTAGGCCCCGGCACCCAGACAGAGGAGAGAGGTCCCATAGCAGAGAATCAGGCTTCATGTCATAGCAGAGAATCAGGCTTCATGTCACCCACCACTGGAACAGGCCACTGTCAGATATTTTTAGGCCCCGGCACACAGACAGAGGAGAGAGGTCCCATAGCAGAGATTCAAGCTTCATGTCATATCAGAGAATCAGGCTTCATGTCATAGCAGAGAATTAAGCTTCATGTCATAGCAGAGAATCAGGCTTCACGTCACCCACCACTGGAACAGGCCATTGTCAGATATTTAGGCCCCGACACCCAGACAGAGGAGAGAGGTCCAATAGCAGAGAATCAGGCTTCATGTCATAGCAGAGAATCAGGCTTCAAGTCATAGCAGAGAATCAGGCTTCATGTCATAGCAAAGAATCAGGCTTCACGTCACCCACCACTGGAACAGACCATTGTCAGATATTTAGGCACAGGCACCCAGACAGAGGAGAGAGGTCCCATAGCAGAGAATCAGGCTTCATGTCATAGCAGAGAATCAGGCTTCATGTCATAGCAGAGAATCAGGCATCACGTCACCCAACACTGGAACAGGCCATTGTCAGATATTTAGGCCCTGGCTCCCGGACAGAGGAGAGAGGTCCCATAGCAGAGAATCATGCTTCATGGCATAGCAGAGAATCAGGCTTCACGTCACCCACCACTGGAACAGGCTATTGTCAGATATTTGGGCCCCGGCACCCAGACAGAGGAGAGAGGTCCCATAGCAGAGAATCAGGCTTCATGTCACCCACCACTGGAACAGGCCATTGTCAGATATTTTTAGGCCCCGGCACCCAGACAGAGGAGAGAGGTCCCATAGCAGAGATTCAGGCTTCATGTTATATTAGAGAAATATGCTTTACGTCACCCACCACTGGAACAGGCTATTGTCGGATATTTAGGCCCCGGCACCCAGACAGAGGAGAGAGGTCCCATGGCAGAGAATCAGGCTTCATGTCATAGCAGAGAATCAGGCTTCAAGTCATAGCAGAGAATCAGACTTTATGTCATAGCAGAGAATCAGGCTTCATGTCACCTACCACTGGAACAGGCCACTGTCAGATATTTTTAGGCCCCGGCACACAGACAGAGGAGACAGGTCCCATAGCAGAGATTCAGGCTTCATGTCATAGTAGAGAATCAGGCTTCATGTCATAACAGAGAATCAGGCTTCATGTCATAGCAGAGAATCAGGCTTCACGTAACCCACCACTTGAACAGGCCATTGTCAGATATTTAGGCCCCGGCACCCAGACAGATGATAGCGGTCCCATAGCAGAGAATCAGGCTTCATTTCATAGCAGAGAATCAGGCTTCAATTCATAGCAGAGAATCAGGCTTCATGTCACCCACCACTGGAACAGGCCATTGTCAGATATTTAGGCCCCGGCACCCAGACAGAGGAGAGAGGTCCCAAAGCAGAGAATCATGCTTCATGGCATAGCAGAGAATCAGGCTTCACGTCACCCACCACTGGAACAGGCTATTGTCAGATATTTAGGCCCCGACACCCAGACAGAGGAGAGAGGTCCCATTGCAGAGACTCAGACTTCATGTAATAGCAGAGAATCAGGATTTACGTCACCCACCACTGGAACAGGCCACTGTCAGATATTTTTAGGCCACGGCACACAGACAGAGGAGAGAGGTCCCATAGCAGAGATTCAGGCTTCATGTCATATTAGAGAATCAGACTTCATGTCATAGCAGTGAATCAGGCTTCATGTCATAGCAGAGAATCAGGCTTCACGTCACCTACCCCTGAACAGGCCATTGTCAGATATTTAGGCCCCGACACCCAGACAGAGGAGAGAGGTCCCATAGCAGAGAATCAGGCTTCATGAAATAGCAGAGAATCAGGCTTCAAGTCATAGCAGAGAATCAGGCTGCATGTCATAGCAGAGAATCAGGCTTCACGTCACCCACCACTGGAACAGACCATTGTCAGATATTTAGGCCCAGGCACCCATACAGAGGAGAGAGGTCCCATAGCAGAGAATCAGGCTTCATGTCATAGCAGAGAATAAGGCTTCAATTCATAGCAGAGAATCAGGCTTAATGTCATAGCAGAGAATCAGGCATCACGTCACCCACCACTGGAACAGGCAATTCTCAGATATTTAGGCCCTGGCTCCCGGACAGAGGAGAGAGGTCCCATAGCAGAGAATCATGCTTCATGGCGTAGCAGAGAATCAGGCTTCTCGTCACCCACCACTGGAACAGGCTATTGTCAGATATTTGGGCCCCGGCACCCAGACAGAGGAGAGAGGTCCCATAGCAGAGAATCAGGCTTCATGTCACCCACCACTGGAACAGGCTATTGTCAGATATTTTTAGGCCCCGGCACCCAGACAGAGGAGAGAGGTCCCATAGCAGAGATTCAGGCTTCATGTTATATTAGAGAAATATGCTTTACGTCACTGACCACTGGAACAGGCTATTGTCAGATATTTAGGCCCCGGCACCCAGACAGAGGAGAGAGGTCCCATAGCAGAGAATCAGGCTTCATGTCATAGCAGAGAATCAGGCTTCATGTCACCCACCACTGGAACAGGCCACTGTCAGATATTTTTAGGCCCCGGCACACAGACAGAGGAGACAGGTCCCATAGCAGAGATTCAGGCTTCATGTCATAGCAGAGAATCAGGCTTCATGTCATAGCAGAGATTCAGGCTTTACGTAACCCACCACTGGAACAGGCCATTGTCAGATATTTAGGCCCCGGCACCCAGACAGATGATAGAGGTCCCATAGCAGAGAATCAGGCTTCATGTCATAGCAGAGAATCAGGCTTCAATTCATAGCAGAGAATCAGGCTTCATGTCATAGCAGAGAATCAGGCTTCATGTCACCCACCACTGGAACAGGCCATTGTCAGATATTTAGGCCCCGGCACCCAGACAGAGGAGAGAGGTCCCATAGCAGAGAATCATGCTTCATGGCATAGCAGAGAATCAGGCTTCACGTCACCCACCACTGGAACAGGCTATTGTCAGATATTTAGACCCCGACACCCAGACAGAGGAGAGAGGTCCCATTGCAGAGAATCAGACTTCATGTCATAGCAGAGAATCAGGATTTACGTCACCCACCACTGGAACAGGCCATTGTCAGATATTTTTAGGCCCCGGCACACAGACAAAGGAGAGAGGTCCCATAGCAGAGAATCAGGCTTCATGTCACCCACCACTGGAACAGGCTATTGTCAGATATTTTTAGGCCCCGGCACCCAGACAGAGGAGAGAGGTCCCATAGCAGAGATTCAGGCTTCATGTTATATTAGAGAAATATGCTTTACGTCACTCACCACTGGAACAGGCTATTGTCAGATATTTAGGCCCCGGCACCCAGACAGAGGAGAGAGGTCCCATAGCAGAGAATCAGGCTTCATGTCATAGCAGAGAATCAGGCTTCATGTCACCCACCACTGGAACAGGCCACTGTCAGATATTTTTAGGCCCCGGCACACAGACAGAGGAGACAGGTCCCATAGCAGAGATTCAGGCTTCATGTCATAGCAGAGAATCAGGCTTCATGTCATAGCAGAGAATCAGGCTTTACGTAACCCACCACTGGAACAGGCCATTGTCAGATATTTAGGCCCCGGCACCCAGACAGATGATAGAGGTCCCATAGCAGAGAATCAGGCTTCATGTCATAGCAGAGAATCAGGCTTCAATTCATAGCAGAGAATCAGGCTTCATGTCATAGCAGAGAATCAGGCTTCATGTCACCCACCACTGGAACAGGCCATTGTCAGATATTTAGGCCCCGGCACCCAGACAGAGGAGAGAGGTCCCATAGCAGAGAATCATGCTTCATGGCATAGCAGAGAATCAGGCTTCACGTTACCCACCACTGGAACAGGCTATTGTCAGATATTTAGACCCCGACACCCAGACAGAGGAGAGAGGTCCCATTGCAGAGAATCAGACTTCATGTCATAGCAGAGAATCAGGATTTACGTCACCCACCACTGGAACAGGCCATTGTCAGATATTTTTAGGCCCCGGCACACAGACAAAGGAGAGAGGTCCCATAGCAGAGATTCAGGCTTCATGTCATATTAGAGAATTAGGCTTCATGTCATAGCAGAGAATCAGGCTTCATGTCATAGCAGAGAATCAGGCTTCACGTCACCCACCACTGGAACAGGCCATTGTCATTTATTTAGGCCCCGACACCCAGACAGAGGAGAGAGGTCCCATAGCAGAGAATCAGGCTTTATGTCATAGCAGAGAATCAGGCTTCAAGTCATAGCAGAGAATCAGGCTTCATGTCATAGCAGAGAATCAGGCATCACGTCACCCACCACTGGAACAGGCCATTGTCAGATATTTAGGCAATGGCTACCGGACAGAGGAGAGAGGTCCCATAGCAGAGAATCATGCTTCATGGCATAGCAGAGAATCAGGCTTCACGTCACCCACCACTGGAACAGTCTATTGTCAGATATTTGGGCCCCGACACCCAGACAGAGGAGAGAGGTCCCATAGCAGAGATTCAGGCTTCATGTTATATTAGAGAAATATGCTTTACGTCACCCACCACTGGAACAGGCTATTGTCAGATATTTAGGCCCCGGCACCCAGACAGAGGAGAGAGGTCCCATAGCAGAGAATCAGGCTTCATGTCATAGCATAGAATCAGGCTTCATGTCACCCACCACTGGAACAGGCCACTGTCAGATAATTTTAAGCCCCGGCACACAGACAGAGGAGACAGGTCACATAGCAGAGATTCAGGCTTCATGTCATAGCAGAGAATCAGGCTTCACGTAACCCACCACTTGAACAGGCCATTGTCAGATATTTAGGCCCCGGCACCCAGACAGATGATAGAGGTCCCATAGCAGAGAATCAGGCTTCATGTCATAGCAGAGAATCAGGCTTCATGTCATAGCAGAGAATCAGGCTTCACGTCACCCACCACTGGAACAGGCCATTGTCAGATATTTAGGCCCCGACACCCAGACAGAGGAGAGAGGTCCCATAGCAGAGAATCAGGCTTCATGTCATAGCAGAGAATCAGGCTTCAAGTCATAGCAGAGAATCAGGCTTCATGTCATAGCAGAGAATCAGGCATCACGTCACCCACCACTGGAACAGGCTATTGTCAGATATTTAGGCCCTGGCTCCTGGACAGAGGAGAGAGGTCCCATAGCAGAGAATCTTGCTTCATGGCATAGCAGAGAATCAGGCTTCAAGTCACCCACCACTGGAACAGGCTATTGTCAGATATTTGGGCCCCGGCACCCAGACAGAGGAGAGAAGTCCCATAGCAGTGAATCAGGCTTCATGTCACCCACCACTAGACCAGGCCATTGTCAGATATTTTTAGGCCCCTGCACCCAGACAGAGGAGAGAGGTCCCATAGCAGAGATTCAGGCTTCATGTTATATTAGAGAAATATGCTTTACGTCACCCACCACTGGAACAGGCTATTGTCAGATATTTAGGCCCCGGCACCCAGACAGAGGAGAGAGGTCCCATAGCAGAGAATCAGGCTTCATGTCATAGCAGAGAATCAGTCTTCATGTCACCCACCACTGGAACAGGCCACTGTCAGATATTTTTAGGCCCCGGCACACAGACAGAGGAGACAGGTCACATAGCAGAGATTCAGGCTTCATGTCATAGCAGAGAATCAGGCTTCAAGTAACCCACCACTTGAACAGGCCATTGTCAGATATTTAGGCCCCGGCACCCAGACAGATGATAGAGGTCCCATAGCAGAGAATCAGGCTTCATGTCATAGCAGAGAATCAGGCTTCAAGTCATAGCAGAGAATCAGACTTCATGTCATAGCAGAGAATCAGGCTTCATGTCACCTACCACTGGAACAGGCCACTGTCAGATATTTTTAGGCCCCGGCACACAGACAGAGGAGACAGGTCCCATAGCAGAGATTCAGGCTTCATGTCATAGTAGAGAATCAGGCTTCATGTCATAACAGAGAATCAGGCTTCATGTCATAGCAGAGAATCAGGCTTCACGTAACCCACCACTTGAACAGGCCATTGTCAGATATTTAGGCCCCGGCACCCAGACAGATGATAGCGGTCCCATAGCAGAGAATCAGGCTTCATTTCATAGCAGAGAATCAGGCTTCAATTCATAGCAGAGAATCAGGCTTCATGTCACCCACCACTGGAACAGGCCATTGTCAGATATTTAGGCCCCGGCACCCAGACAGAGGAGAGAGGTCCCAAAGCAGAGAATCATGCTTCATGGCATAGCAGAGAATCAGGCTTCACGTCACCCACCACTGGAACAGGCTATTGTCAGATATTTAGGCCCCGACACCCAGACAGAGGAGAGAGGTCCCATTGCAGAGACTCAGACTTCATGTAATAGCAGAGAATCAGGATTTACGTCACCCACCACTGGAACAGGCCACTGTCAGATATTTTTAGGCCACGGCACACAGACAGAGGAGAGAGGTCCCATAGCAGAGATTCAGGCTTCATGTCATATTAGAGAATCAGGCTTCATGTCATAGCAGTGAATCAGGCTTCATATCATAGCAGAGAATCAGGCTTCACGTCACCTACCCCTGAACAGGCCATTGTCAGATATTTAGGCCCCGACACCCAGACAGAGGAGAGAGGTCCCATAGCAGAGAATCAGGCTTCATGTCATAGCAGAGAATCAGGCTTCAAGTCATAGCAGAGAATCAGGCTGCATGTCATAGCAGAGAATCAGGCTTCACGTCACCCACCACTGGAACAGACCATTGTCAGATATTTAGGCCCAGGCACCCATACAGAGGAGAGAGGTCCCATAGCAGAGAATCAGGCTTCATGTCATAGCAGAGAATAAGGCTTCAATTCATAGCAGAGAATCAGGCTTAATGTCATAGCAGAGAAACAGGCATCACGTCACCCACCACTGGAACAGGCAATTGTCAGATATTTAGGCCCTGGCTCCCGGACAGAGGAGAGAGGTCCCATAGCAGAGAATCATGCTTCATGGCGTAGCAGAGAATCAGGCTTCTCGTCACCCACCACTGGAACAGGCTATTGTCAGATATTTGGGCCCCGGCACCCAGACAGAGGAGAGAGGTCCCATAGCAGAGAATCAGGCTTCATGTCACCCACCACTGGAACAGGCTATTGTCAGATATTTTTAGGCCCCGGCACCCAGACAGAGGAGAGAGGTCCCATAGCAGAGATTCAGGCTTCATGTTATATTAGAGAAATATGCTTTACGTCACCCACCACTGGAACAGGCTATTGTCAGATATTTAGGCCCCGGCACCCAGACAGAGGAGAGAGGTCCCATAGCAGAGAATCAGGCTTCATGTCATAGCAGAGAATCAGGCTTCATGTCACCCACCACTGGAACAGGCCACTGTCAGATATTTTTAGGCCCCGGCACACAGACAGAGGAGACAGGTCCCATAGCAGAGATTCAGGCTTCATGTCATAGCAGAGAATCAGGCTTCATGTCATAGCAGAGATTCAGGCTTTACGTAACCCACCACTGGAACAGGCCATTGTCAGATATTTAGGCCCCGGCACCCAGACAGATGATAGAGGTCCCATAGCAGAGAATCAGGCTTCATGTCATAGCAGAGAATCAGGCTTCAATTCATAGCAGAGAATCAGGCTTCATGTCATAGCAGAGAATCAGGCTTCATGTCACCCACCACTGGAACAGGCCATTGTCAGATATTTAGGCCCCGGCACCCAGACAGAGGAGAGAGGTCCCATAGCAGAGAATCATGCTTCATGGCATAGCAGAGAATCAGGCTTCACGTCACCCACCACTGGAACAGGCTATTGTCAGATATTTAGACCCCGACACCCAGACAGAGGAGAGAGGTCCCATTGCAGAGAATCAGACTTCATGTCATAGCAGAGAATCAGGATTTACGTCACCCACCACTGGAACAGGCCATTGTCAGATATTTTTAGGCCCCGGCACACAGACAAAGGAGAGAGGTCCCATAGCAGAGAATCAGGCTTCATGTCACCCACCACTGGAACAGGCTATTGTCAGATATTTTTAGGCCCCGGCACCCAGACAGAGGAGAGAGGTCCCATAGCAGAGATTCAGGCTTCATGTTATATTAGAGAAATATGCTTTACGTCATTCACCACTGGAACATGCTATTGTCAGATATTTAGGCCCCGGCACCCAGACAGAGGAGAGAGGTCCCATAGCAGAGAATCAGGCTTCATGTCATAGCAGAGAATCAGGCTTCATGTCACCCACCACTGGAACAGGCCACTGTCAGATATTTTTAGGCCCCGGCACACAGACAGAGGAGACAGGTCCCATAGCAGAGATTCAGGCTTCATGTCATAGCAGAGAATCAGGCTTCATGTCATAGCAGAGAATCAGGCTTTACGTAACCCACCACTGGAACAGGCCATTGTCAGATATTTAGGCCCCGGCACCCAGACAGATGATAGAGGTCCCATAGCAGAGAATCAGGCTTCATGTCATAGCAGAGAATCAGGCTTCAATTCATAGCAGAGAATCAGGCTTCATGTCATAGCAGAGAATCAGGCTTCATGTCACCCACCACTGGAACAGGCCATTGTCAGATATTTAGGCCCCGGCACCCAGACAGAGGAGAGAGGTCCCATAGCAGAGAATCATGCTTCATGGCATAGCAGAGAATCAGGCTTCACGTTACCCACCACTGGAACAGGCTATTGTCAGATATTTAGACCCCGGCACCCAGACAGAGGAGAGAGGTCCCATTGCAGAGAATCAGACTTCATGTCATAGCAGAGAATCAGGATTTACGTCACCCACCACTGGAACAGGCCATTGTCAGATATTTTTAGGCCCCGGCACACAGACAAAGGAGAGAGGTCCCATAGCAGAGATTCAGGCTTCATGTCATATTAGAGAATTAGGCTTCATGTCATAGCAGAGAATCAGGCTTCATGTCATAGCAGAGAATCAGGCTTCACGTCACCCACCACTGGAACAGGCCATTGTCATTTATTTAGGCCCCGACACCCAGACAGAGGAGAGAGGTCCCATAGCAGAGAATCAGGCTTTATGTCATAGCAGAGAATCAGGCTTCAAGTCATAGCAGAGAATCAGGCTTCATGTCATAGCAGAGAATCAGGCATCACGTCACCCACCACTGGAACAGGCCATTGTCAGATATTTAGGCAATGGCTACCGGACAGAGGAGAGAGGTCCTATAGCAGAGAATCATGCTTCATGGCATAGCAGAGAATCAGGCTTCACGTCACCCACCACTGGAACAGTCTATTGTCAGATATTTGGGCCCCGACACCCAGACAGAGGAGAGAGGTCCCATAGCAGAGATTCAGGCTTCATGTTATATTAGAGAAATATGCTTTACGTCACCCACCACTGGAACAGGCTATTGTCAGATATTTAGGCCCCGGCACCCAGACAGAGGAGAGAGGTCCCATAGCAGAGAATCAGGCTTCATGTCATAGCATAGAATCAGGCTTCATGTCACCCACCACTGGAACAGGCCACTGTCAGATATTTTTAAGCCCCGGCACACAGACAGAGGAGACAGGTCACATAGCAGAGATTCAGGCTTCATGTCATAGCAGAGAATCAGGCTTCACGTAACCCACCACTTGAACAGGCCATTGTCAGATATTTAGGCCCCGGCACCCAGACAGATGATAGAGGTCCCATAGCAGAGAATCAGGCTTCATGTCATAGCAGAGAATCAGGCTTCATGTCATAGCAGAGAATCAGGCTTCACGTCACCCACCACTGGAACAGGCCATTGTCAGATATTTAGGCCCCGACACCCAGACAGAGGAGAGAGGTCCCATAGCAGAGAATCAGGCTTCATGTCATAGCAGAGAATCAGGCTTCAAGTCATAGCAGAGAATCAGGCTTCATGTCATAGCAGAGAATCAGGCATCACGTCACCCACCACTGGAACAGGCCATTGTCAGATATTTAGGCCCTGGCTCCTGGACAGAGGAGAGAGGTCCCATAGCAGAGAATCTTGCTTCATGGCATAGCAGAGAATCAGGCTTCAAGTCACCCACCACTGGAACAGGCTATTGTCAGATATTTGGGCCCCGGCACCCAGACAGAGGAGAGAAGTCCCATAGCAGAGAATCAGGCTTCATGTCACCCACCACTAGACCAGGCCATTGTCAGATATTTTTAGGCCCCTGCACCCAGACAGAGTAGAGAGGTCCCATAGCAGAGATTCAGGCTTCATGTTATATTAGAGAAATATGCTTTACGTCACCCACCACTGGAACAGGCTATTGTCAGATATTTAGGCCCCGGCACCCAGACAGAGGAGAGAGGTCCCATAGCAGAGAATCAGGCTTCATGTCATAGCAGAGAATCAGTCTTCATGTCACCCACCACTGGAACAGGCCACTGTCAGATATTTTTAGGCCCCGGCACACAGACAGAGGAGACAGGTCACATAGCAGAGATTCAGGCTTCATGTCATAGCAGAGAATCAGGCTTCAAGTAACCCACCACTTGAACAGGCCATTGTCAGATATTTAGGCCCCGGCACCCAGACAGATGATAGAGGTCCCATAGCAGAGAATCAGGCTTCATGTCATAGCAGAGAATCAGGCTTCAATTCATAACAGAGAATCAGGCTTCATGTCATAGCAGAGAATCAGGCTTCATGTCACCCACCACTGGAACAGGCCATTGTCAGATATTTAGGCCCCGGCACCCAGACAGAGGAGAGAGGTCCCATAGCAGAGAATCAGGCTTCATGTCACCCACCACTGGAACAGGCCATTGTCAAATATTTTTAGGCCCCGGCACCCAGACAGAGGATAGAGGTCCCATAGCAGAGATTCAGGCTTCATGTTATATTAGAGAAATATGCTTTATTTACCCACCACTGGAACACGCTATTGTCAGATATTTAGGCCCCGGCACCCAGACAGAGGAGAGAGGTCCCATAGCAGAGAATCAGGCTTCATGTCATAGCAGAGAATCAGGCTTCAAGTCATAGCAGAGAATCAGGCTTCATGTCATAGCAGAGAATCAGGCATCACGTCACCCACCACTGGAAAAGGCCATTGTCAGATATTTAGGCCCTTGCTCCCGGACAGAGGAGAGAGGTCCCAAAGCAGAGAATCATGCTTCATGGCATAGCAGAGAATCAGGCTTCACGTCACCCACCACTGGAACAGGCTATTGTCAGATATTTGGGCCCCGGCACCCAGACAGAGGAGAGAGGTCCCATAGCAGAGAATCAGGCTTCATGTCACCCACCACTGGAACAGGCCATTGTCAGATATTTTTAGGCCCCGGCACCCAGACAGAGGAGAGAGGTCCCATAGCAGAGATTCAGGCTTCATGTTATATTAGAGAAATATGCTTTACGTCACCCACCACTGGAACAGGCTATTGTCAGATATTTAGGCCCCGGCACCCAGACAGAGGAGAGAGGTCCCATAGCAGAGAATCAGGCTTCATGTCATAGCAGAGAATCAGGCTTCATGTCAACCACCACTGGAACAGGCCACTGTCAGATATTTTTAGGCCCCGGCACACAGACAGAGGAGACAGGTCACATAGCCGAGATTCAGGCTTCATGTCATAGCAGAGAATCAGGCTTCACGTAACCCACCACTTGAACAGGCCATTGTCAGATATTTAGGCCCCGGCACCCAGACAGATGATAGAGGTCCCATAGCAGAGATTCAGGCTTCATGTCATAGCAGAGAATCAGGCTTCAATTCATAGCAGAGAATCAGGCTTCATGTCATAGCAGAGAATCAGGCTTCATGTCACCCACCACTGGAACAGGCCATTGTCAGATATTTAGGCCCCGGCACCTAGACAGAGGAGAGAGGTCCCATAGCAGAGAATCATGCTTCATGGCATAGCAGAGAATCAGGCTTCACGTAACCCACCACTTGAACAGGCCATTGTCAGATATTTAGGCCCCGGCACCCAGACAGATGATAGCGGTCCCATAGCAGAGAATCAGGCTTCATTTCATAGCAGAGAATCAGGCTTCAATTCATAGCAGAGAATTAGGCTTCATGTCACCCACCACTGGAACAGGCCATTGTCAGATATTTAGGCCCCGGCACCCAGACAGAGGAGAGAGGTCCCAAAGCAGAGAATCATGCTTCATGGCATAGCAGAGAATCAGGCTTCACGTCACCCACCACTGGAACAGGCTATTGTCAGATATTTAGGCCCCGACACCCAGACAGAGGAGAGAGGTCCCATTGCAGAGACTCAGACTTCATGTAATAGCAGAGAATCAGGATTTACGTCACCCACCACTGGAACAGGCCACTGTCAGATATTTTTAGGCCCCGGCACACAGACAGAGGAGAGAGGTCCCATAGCAGAGATTCAGGCTTCATGTCATATTAGAGAATCAGGCTTCATGTCATAGCAGTGAATCAGGCTTCATGTCATAGCAGAGAATCAGGCTTCACATCACCTACCCCTGGAACAGGCCATTGTCAGATATTTAGGCCCCGACACCCAGACAGAGGACAGAGGTCCCATAGCAGAGAATCAGGCTTCATGTCATAGCAGAGAATCAGGCTTCACGTAACCCACCACTTGAACAGGCCATTGTAAGATATTTAGGCCCCGGCACCCAGACAGATGATAGAGGTCCCATAGCAGAGAATCAGGCTTCATGTCATAGCAGAGAATCAGGCTTCAATTCATAACAGAGAATCAGGCTTCATGTCATAGCAGAGAATCAGGCTTCATGTCACCCACCACTGGAACAGGCCATTGTCAGATATTTAGGCCCCGGCAGCCAGACAAAGGAGAGAGGTCCCATAGCAGAGAATCAGGCTTCATGTCACCCACCACTGGAACAGGCCATTGTCAGATATTTTTAGGCCCCGGCACCCAGACAGAGGATAGAGGTCCCATAGCAGAGATTCAGGCTTTATGTTATATTAGAGAAATATGCTTTACGTCACCCACCACTGGAACAGGCTATTGTCAGATATTTAGGCCCCGGCACCCAGACAGAGGAGAGAGGTCCCATAGCAGAGAATCAGGCTTCATGTCATAGCAGAGAATCAGGCATCACGTCACCCACCACTGGAAAAGGCCATTGTCAGATATTTAGACCCTTGCTCCCGGACAGAGGAGAGAGGTCCCAAAGCAGAGAATCATGCTTCATGGCATAGCAGAGAATCAGGCTTCACGTCACCCACCACTGGAACAGGCTATTGTCAGATATTTGGGCCCCGGCACCCAGACAGAGGAGAGAGGTCCCATAGCAGAGAATCAGGCTTCATGTCACCCACCACTGGAACAGGCAATTGTCAGATATTTTTAGGCCCCGGCACCCAGACAGAGGAGAGAGGTCCCATAGCAGAGATTCAGGCTTCATGTTATATTAGAGAAATATGCTTTACGTCACCCACCACTGGAACAGGCTATTGTCAGATATTTAGGCCCCGGCACCCAGACAGAGGAGAGAGGTCCCATAGCAGAGAATCAGGCTTCATGTCATAGCAGAGAATCAGGCTTCATGTCACCCACCACTGGAACAGGCCACTGTCAGATATTTTTAGGCCCCGGCACACAGACAGAGGAGACAGGTCACATAGCCGAGATTCAGGCTTCATGTCATAGCAGAGAATCAGGCTTCACGTAACCCACCACTTGAACAGGCCATTGTCAGATATTTAGGCCCCGGCACCCAGACAGATGATAGAGGTCCCATAGCAGAGAATCAGGCTTCATGTCATAGCAGAGAATCAGGCTTCAATTCATAGCAGAGAATCAGGCTTCATGTCATAGCAGAGAATCAGGCTTCATGTCACCCACCACTGGAACAGGCCATTGTCAGATATTTAGGCCCCGGCACCCAGACAGAGGAGAGAGGTCCCATAGCAGAGAATCATGCTTCATGGCATAGCAGAGAATCAGGCTTCACGTCACCCACCACTGGAACAGGCTATTGTCAGATATTTAGGCCCCGACACCCAGACAGAGGAGAGAGGTCCCATTGCAGAGACTCAGACTTCATGTAATAGCAGAGAATCAGGATTTACGTCACCCACCACTGGAGCACGCCATTGTCAGATATTTAGGCCCCGGCACCCAGACAGAGGAGAGAGGTCCCATTGCAGAGAATCAGACTTCATGTCATAGCAGAGAATCAGGATTTACGTCACCCACCACTGGAACAGGCCACTGTCAGATATTTTTAGGCACCGGCACACAGACAGAGGAGAGAGGTCCCATAGCAGAGATTCAGGCTTCATGTCATATTAGAGAATCAGGCTTCATGTCATAGCAGAGAATCAGGCTTCAAGTCATAGCAGAGAATCAGGCTTCATGTCATAGCAGAGAATCAGGCATCACGTCACCCACCACTGGAACAGGCCATTGTCAGATATTTAGGCCCTGGCTCCCGGACCGAGGAGAGAGGTCCAATAGCAGAGAATCATGCTTCATGGCATAGCAGAGAATCAGGCTTCACGTCACCCACTACTGGAACAGGCTATTGTCAGATATTTGGGCCCCGGCACCCAGACAGAGGAAAGAGGTCCCATAGCAGAGAATCAGGCTTCATGTCACCCACCACTGGAACAGGCCATTGTCAGATATTTTTAGGCCCCGGCACCCAGACAGAAGAGAGAGGTCCCATAGCAGAGATTCAGGCTTCATGTTATATTAGAGAAATATGCTTTACGTCACCCACCACTGGAACAGGCTATTGTCAGATATTTAGGCCCCGGCACCCAGACAGAGGAGAGAGGTCCCATAGCAGAGAATCAGGCTTCATGTCATAGCAGAGAATCAGGCTTCATGTCACCCACCACTGGAACAGGCCACTGTCAGATATTTTTAGGCCCCGGCACACAGACAGAGGAGACAGGTCCCATAGCAGAGATTCAGGCTTCATGTCATAGTAGAGAATCAGGCTTCATGTCATAACAGAGAATCAGGCTTCATGTCATAGCAGAGAATCAGGCTTCACGTAACCCACCACTTGAATAGGCCATTGTCAGATATTTAGGCCCCGGCACCCAGACAGATGATAGCGGTCCCATAGCAGAGAATCAGGCTTCATTTCATAGCAGAGAATCAGGCTTCAATTCATAGCAGAGAATCAGGCTTCATGTCACCCACCACTGGAACAGGCCATTGTCAGATATTTAGGCCCCGGCACCCAGACAGAGGAGAGAGGTCCCAAAGCAGAGAATCATGCTTCATGGCATAGCAGAGAATCAGGCTTCACGTCACCCACCACTGGAACAGGCTATTGTCAGATATTTAGGCCCCGACACCCAGGCAGAGGAGAGAGGTCCCATTGCAGAGACTCAGACTTCATGTAATAGCAGAGAATCAGGATTTACGTCACCCACCACTGGAACAGGCCACTGTCAGATATTTTTAGGCCCCGGCACACAGACAGAGGAGAGAGGTCCCATAGCAGAGATTCAGGCTTCATGTCATATTAGAGAATCAGGCTTCATGTCATAGCAGTGAATCAGGCTTCATGTCATAGCAGAGAATCAGGCTTCATGTCATAGCAGAGAATCAGTCTTCAATTCATTACAGAGAATCAGGCTTCATGTCATAGCAGAGAATCAGGCTTCATGTCACCCACCACTGGAACAGGCCATTGTCAGATATTTAGGCCCCGGCACCCAGACAGAGGAGAGAGGTCCCATAGCAGAGATGCAGGCTTCATGTCACCCACACACTGGAACAGGCCATTGTCAGATATTTTTAGGCCCCGGCACCCAGACAGAGGATAGAGGTCCCATAGCAGATATTCAGGCTTCATGTTATATTAGTGAAATATGCTTTACGTCACCCACCACTGGAACAGGCTATTGTCAGATATTTAGGCCCCGGCACCCAGACAGAGGAGAGAGGTCCCATAGCAGAGAATCAGGCTTCATGTCATAGCAGAGAATCAGGCTTCAAGTCATAGCAGAGAATCAGGCTTCATGTCATAGCAGAGAATCAGGCATCACGTCACCCACCACTGGAAAAGGCCATTGTCAGATATTTAGGCCCTTGCTCCCGGACAGAGGAGAGAGGTCCCAAAGCAGAGAATCATGCTTCATGGCATAGCAGAGAATCAGGCTTCACGTCACCCACCACTGGAACAGGCTATTGTCAGATATTTGGGCCCCGGCACCCAGACAGAGGAGAGAGGTCCCATAGCAGAGAATCATGCTTCATGTCACCCACCACTGGAACAGGCCATTGTCAGATATTTTTAGGCCCCGGCACCCAGACAGAGGAGAGAGGTCCCATAGCAGAGATTCAGGCTTCATGTTATATTAGAGAAATATGCTTTACGTCACCCACCACTGGAACAGGCTATTGTCAGATATTTAGGCCCCGGCACCCAGACAGAGGAGAGAGGTCCCATAGCAGAGAATCAGGCTTCATGTCATAGCAGAGAATCAGGCTTCATGTCACCCACCACTGGAACAGGCCACTGTCAGATATTTTTAGGCCCCGGCACACAGACAGAGGAGACAGGTCACATAGCCGAGATTCAGGCTTCATGTCATAGCAGAGAATCAGGCTTCACGTAACCCACCACTTGAACAGGCCATTGTCAGATATTTAGGCCCCGGCACCCAGACAGATGATAGAGGTCCCATAGCAGAGAATCAGGCTTCATGTCATAGCAGAGAATAAGGCTTCAATTCATAGCAGAGAATCAGGCTTCTTGTCATAGCAGAGAATCAGGCTTCATGTCACCCACCACTGGAACAGGCTATTGTCAGATATTTAGGCCCCGGCACCCAGACAGAGGAGAGAGGTCCCATAGCAGAGAATCATGCTTCATGGCATAGCAGAGAATCAGGCTTCACGTCACCCACCACTGGAACAGGCTATTGTCAGATATTTAGGCCCCGACACCCAGACAGAGGAGAGAGGTCCCATTGCAGAGACTCAGACTTCATGCAATAGCAGAGAATCAGGATTTACGTCACCCACCACTGGAGCAGGCCATTGTCAGATATTTAGGCCCCGGCACCCAGACAGAGGAGAGAGGTCCCATTGCAGAGAATCAGACTTCATGTCATAGCAGAGTATCAGGATTTACGTCACCCACCACTGGAACAGGCCACTGTCAGATATTTTTAGGCACCGGCACACAGACAGAGGAGAGAGGTCCCATAGCAGAGATTCAGGCTTTATGTCATATTAGAGAATCAGGCTTCATGTCATAGCAGAGAATCAGGCTTCATGTCATAGCAGAGAATCAGGCATCACGTCACCCACCACTGGAACAGGCCATTGTCAGATATTTAGGCCCTGGCTCCCGGACCGAGGAGAGAGGTCCCATAGCAGAGAATCATGCTTCATGGCATAGCAGAGAATCAGGCTTCACGTCACCCACCACTGGAACAGGCTATTGTCAGATATTTTGGCCCCGGCACCCAGACAGAGGACAGAGGTCCCATAGCAGAGAATCAGGCTTCATGTCATAGCAGAGAATCAGGCTTCATGTCATAGCAGAGAATCAGGCTTCACGTCACCTACCCCTGGAACAGGCCATTGTCAGATATTTAGGCCCCGACACCCAGACAGAGGACAGAGGTCCCATAGCAGAGAATCAGGCTTCATGTCATAGCAGAGAATCAGGCTTCACGTAACCCACCACTTGAACAGGCCATTGTCAGATATTTAGGCCCCGGCACCCAGACAGATGATAGAGGTCCCATAGCAGAGAATCAGGCTTCATGTCATAGCAGAGAATCAGGCTTCAATTCATAACAGAGAATCAGGCTTCATGTCATAGCAGAGAATCAGGCTTCATGTCACCCACCACTGGAACAGGCCATTGTCAGATATTTAGGCCCCGGCACTTAGACAGAGGAGAGAGGTCCCATAGCAGAGATGCAGGCTTCATGTCACCCACCACTGGAACAGGCCATTGTCAGATATTTTTAGGCCCCGGCACCCAGACAGAGGATAGAGGTCCCATAGCAGAGATTCAGGCTATATGTTATATTAGAGAAATATGCTTTACGTCACCCACCACTGGAACAGGCTATTGTCAGATATTTAGGCCCCGGCACCCAGACAGAGGAGAGAGGTCCCATAGCAGAGAATCAGGCTTCATGTCATAGCAGAGAATCAGGCTTCAAGTCATAGCAGAGAATCAGGCTTCATGTCATAGCAGAGAATCAGGCATCACGTCACCCACCACTGGAAAAGGCCATTGTCAGATATTTAGGCCCTTGCTCCCGGACAGAGGAGAGAGGTCCCAAAGCAGAGAATCATGCTTCATGGCATAGCAGAGAATCAGGCTTCACGTCACCCACCACTGGAACAGGCTATTGTCAGATATTTGGGCCCCGGCACCCAGACAGAGGAGAGAGGTCCCATAGCAGAGAATCAGGCTTCATGTCACCCACCACTGGAACAGGCCATTGTCAGATATTTTTAGGCCCCGGCACCCAGACAGAGGAGAGAGGTCCCATAGCAGAGATTCAGGCTTCATGTTATATTAGAGAAATATGCTTTACGTCACCCACCACTGGAACAGGCTATTGTCAGATATTTAGGCCCCGGCACCCAGACAGAGGAGAGAGGTCCCATAGCAGAGAATCAGGCTTCATGTCATAGCAGAGAATCAGGCTTCATGTCACCCACCTCTGGAACAGGCCACTGTCAGATATTTTTAGGCCCCGGCACACAGAAAGAGGAGACAGGTCACATAGCCGAGATTCAGGCTTCATGTCATAGCAGAGAATCAGGCTTCACGTAACCCACCACTTGAACAGGCCATTGTCAGATTTTTAGGCCCCGGCACTTAGACAGAGGAGAGAGGTCCCATAGCAGAGATGCAGGCTTCATGTCACCCACCACTGGAACAGGCCATTGTCAG